>NW_026596234.1:8267539-8270148 GCF_907164565.1 Psammomys obesus | reverse complement strand
GGGGGGCAAACATATTACTTTTAATTAGCAAAGCTCGGTGGGGGAGATTTTTTTTTCTCCCCACCTCCCCACCCCCATCCCTGTAACTCCTATATGTTGGCAATGAGAGAGAGAGAGGCAGAGGGAGAGAGACAGAGAGAGAATCTATTGTCTTCTTTTGGTAAAACGATTCATGTCAGCAGCTCAGAACCTGGCAATTATTCTGTGTCTTAATGCACTGGCCTTTCATCCGGGGACCTTGCTCTTGACAGGCCCGATCGTTTCAGTTCAGTGATATGAAAGGCAGCAAAGGAAATGAGCAGAGACATCCCAGGTCTGTCACGAGGCCTGGCACTGCCATTCAGTCCCAGGGTTTGCATCCTGACGTTACTCAGAGTAGTTGGAAGTAAGAGAGATTGGCAGTGACCCCGGATGTTCCCCGGACTTTTAGGGTGCTGCTGTGCTAAGTGAAGAGGTGGTAGCCTGCACTGTTTCCTGAAACTGTGACTTGAGAAATGATGTGAGGCCCCACAAAACGCGATCCAAGTGTGGTACCCGGATCACAGAACACCCACTCATTCACAAGGCCAAATGCAGATGGTAGACACTGATTTCACGAAGCCTGGTCAGTCAGAAGCCCATCTGATCAACTGGGACACCGGTGGCTTAAGTTGTTGAGTTGTTTGTTCTCACTTTATGTATGTGAGTGTTTGCCTATGTGTATGTGTATATACCATGTGTATGCAGTACCTCTGGAGGCCAGAAGAGGTCGCTGAATCCCCTGGAGCTAGAATTATAGATGGCTGGGAGCCATCATGGAAGTGCTAGGAGCCTATCCTGGGCCCACTGCAAGTACAGCAAGTGCACTTAACTACTGAGCCCTCCCTCTGGTGCCCGGTTGGGTTAATCTTCATCAAAATATAAACAAAACTGAGATGGTCTTTTTATGTGTTTGTTTGAAACAGTGTCTCCCTTCGAAGCCCAGACTGGACTGGAACTCACTGGGTAGCTGGGATTACCAGATCTGGTTCAAATTTTAGAGGACTTTTTTTTTTTTTTTGAGTCAACATTTCAATTCTCTTGGATATTTTTGGCAAACAATGGGTCCATTCAACTTACTTTAGGTGTGAAATTCTGTGCCAGCAGAATTTCATTTCTCCACAAGCCATCTCCCACAGTATCTCTGACACCTGGTTATTTTATTCACTCAGTAGAAATGTACTAGATCTAGTGATATACGCCCATCATCTCAGCTACTCAGGAAGAGGATTACAGATTCAAGGGCAGCCTGGGCTACTTGGGAAGACCATGTCTCAAAAGGGGGGTGGGGACCTGAGTCTTAGCATCATTGTAGAACACTTTTAAAACATGGCTCAATCATAAGTATTGGGGGAGGGGAGTGCAAGCATCCTTACTTATTTCAGAGACATCATAGACTCAGAAACACAGACGGACAGAGTTCCTGTCCTTTTGAAGCATCTAGTATCTGGGGGAAAGACAGAATTTCTTATGGTTTGAATATGAAGGATTCCCCATGAGCTCATGTGTTTTGGACACTTGGTCCCAGTGTGTGGTGCTGTGTGGAAGGCTGAGGAGCCTTCAGGAGGTCCAGTCTTGCTGAAGGAAATGCATCCCTGGAAGCAGGCCTGCAGCTTTTGTAGACTGGCCCCACTTCCTGTTTCCTCTCTGCTTCCAGGCTGGCTGCTGGTGAAATGTTGTAGCCCTCCATGCTACTGTGCCTTCCCCAGCATGATGGTCAATGGTGGTCCCTCTGAGCCTGTGAGCCAAAACAGACCCTTCATCTCTTTCGTTGCTTCCATCAGGGAATCTTACCACAGCAACAGCAAAGTGGAGGCATTCTTTTTAAATTATTGCCTAGCAATTTGTTCCCGCGATGTGAAATGGAAGTGTAGGTCTATAAGGGGTATGATTGTGCGGCATGCTCACGCTCCACACTCAGAGGGAAGCAGTCTTTGCCATTAATCATGACAAAAGGTTATTATGCTGAGGTTTCCTGGCTTCTTGTTTACACGTGTTTTGAAATGAACATTGACTTCTTGCCATTTGTGTTTGTTCCTAAGTGAGGTGAGCCACAGACTAATGATTAGAATTATTGTTGGTGTTACGAACGCACTAATTAAAAGAATATTCTGTCACAAGCCTTTGTGGGGAGAGCACTTTATCACTGGAGACATCAGAACTGATGTGTAGGGAAGAAGGTGTGAAACAGGAAAAGTCACTGAGTCGAGGGTTAAGAATGGGTCTCCAAGGTGCCTCCGCCACCTTTCAGAGCATTTTCCCACACAAGGGTAGAGGCACTATTTTTTAACTCCATTTTATTTTGGTTTCTTATACCTCTATCTCCCTTCTTCACCACTTATCTCTACTAATACTTTCCAACACCCCAACAGTAGGTAGGAGAGAAAGGAAGTTAAAGGGGATAGGGAACGTAGACTTCTTTAGCTACTTCCAACCATTTAGGGTTGTCAGGTTCTTTAGGAGCATGCCAGTCGCAGTCATCAGAATATCTAGCAGTCCAACAGAACCAGCAGCCTTCTTTTTTCTGTCCATCTCCTCAAAGCAATCTATCTATCTATCTATCTATCTATCTATCTATCTATCTATCTATC
>NW_026596234.1:8257627-8267529 GCF_907164565.1 Psammomys obesus | reverse complement strand
ATCTATCTATCTATCTATCTATCTATCTATCTATCTATCTATCTATCTATGTGTGTGCGTGTGTGTGTGTGTGCGTGTGAGTAAGTGGGGGTGTGTGTCTAACTCTCTCTCTCTCTCTCTCTCTCTCTCTCTCTCTCTGTTTCTCTCCCCCCTTCTCTCTCAGAGCATCTTCTCTGGAACATCTCTTGGCTCTGGTATTTATGCTGGTATTTATACTCTCTCAGAGTCCTCAGAATTAAAACTAACTTCAACTGGCAAAGACCAAGTCCCTCTCCCAGCTGCACAAGGCTGTTACCAGATGGCAAAGACCACTCCCCTATCCTAACACAAAGTTGTTCTCAGCTGTGGACAAACTCAAAGTATCTCCATATCCCACACTTGGGATGAAAAAGAAAGAAAGAAACCTGTTTACATAACATAACTGAGTTTGTAAAGAAACTAAAACTTCCACTACACAAAGACATACAGAGAGGCCACTTGGTTTTTACTGATGGAGTAGCTTCTATTCTGTTTAATTTTTTATTACTTTGTTTTATTGTGTTTTCTTTTTAAGATTTGGGGAGGGGCTGGGCACTCGAAGGTGCCTTCCCCAGCACTTGCTGTATTTCCAGGGGACCTGGGTTCAATTCCCAGAACCCATACAGGGTGACTCAAACCTTCCTGTAAATTCAATTGCAGAGAATCTGACATCCTCTTCTAATCTCTGACAACATCCACACACACGGAAGACAGACAGGAACAAATAGATACATAGACAGGCACACATAGATACAGACACACACAGAGATACACAGAGACACAGATAGGCACACACAGACACACACACAAATGACAATAAACGTTTAGGAATATTTATTTTTAGTTTGTGCAGATAGATGAATATTTGCCTGCTTGTTTGTGTTTGCCCTGTGTGCATGCATGTCTGAGTTGGCCAGAAGAGGGCATTGGATCCCTTGGAATTTAAGCTGCAGACAGTTGGGAACTGCAAAGTGAGTGCTGGGAAATTAATCTGGGCCCCTACAACACCAGAAAGTACTTTTAACCTTCGAACTGTTTCTGTGGTCTCTTCTTGTGTTATTCAGTTTAACTGTTTGTGACAGGGTGCCACCATGTATCCCATGCTAGCCTAAAACTTGTAATATAACCCATCTGGCCTTAAACCATTAGAAATCCTCCTGCCTCAGCCTCCTAAGTGCTGGGATTTCCAAAGTGAACTGTCATACCTACCATATCCTTCCTGTTTCTGAGGACAGAAACAGCCAACCTCTCAGACTAAGACCTGAAGACATCTTGTCCTCTGCAGTGTCATTAATAGTTGTAACACTTCTCAGCTACCAGACCCTCAACTTGTCCCCAAGAATGTTGAAATGACAATAGGACAATCATTTCCTGAGTATTTCATGAAGAGGGGAAGTGGAAGCAAAGCAATTGCAAGTCCCAGGACCTTAGCCATCCTGCTATAAATGGAACAGCTCAGCCATGTGCAGACAGGACACCAGCCTTGCCACTGGTACAATGATCAAATGACCTCTTTGAATCCGTAATGTTAATTTAGCCTATTCAATGCACCAAAGTCTGCCAAGGAGATGAAAATAGATAGAATAGTGATGTGGGGTTATAGTTACTAAGAAATTAAATAGTGCTGCTTTAGCTGTATATTCTAGTGAGTACTTCCTTTGCTATTTGAGAAGTTACAGGTCTGATTTTGGTAAGGGTGTATCTGAGGGCCTGAGGTCTGCCATGGGTTCAGAAGAAGGAAATTGATACACCGCTTTACACACAGCCCAAGACTGTTACTGAGTTTTCCCAGAAGAAATGGTTAGAAAATTGACATGAAGATCAGTAAGATGCTTAAGACACACTAAGGAGCCACTGTGTTGAGATGCCAGCATTATGGATTTCTTTCCCTTCTGAAAGGATTTCTACGTTCTCATGTTGACATTGGGGTCAGGCTCTGCCCCCATTGACTCTATGGTCCTTGTGATCTCTGTGGAATAAGTTCAAACACAGACACACAGGGAAGCAAAGAAGTCAGGAAGGGTTTTATTACAGAGTAAAGTGGAGCACTCTGAAGGATTGAGAGTGGACAGTGTGCAGAGGGACCATTTTGCCAACCTACATCTTTAGACAGGCTTTCTGCTATTTCTAAACTTTGTTTAGAAGAGACTGCTTTCCCTAAAGGGTAGTTTCCTGCCTGGGTAAGTGACAGGCCATTTGAATGGACTTGTAAGGGAGAAGATGGTAGTATGTGTATCTTTATTAGATAGCCTTCAGCTTGATAATAATCACATGACCTTCCAGGCAGTTGAGAACATCATGTGTCCACCCAGGGACAAATTCTGAACCCTTTCTTTTGGCCATGGTCAACATCCTAAGGTTTCAGTTCCCAGTTTTACAAGCTCTTGATGGCAAGGGAGGGACCCATCTCTAAGGATCTTTGAGCCTGCTAATATCTCACTAGCTAGCTAACAATTTGACTCCCAGTAAAGTTCATGATAGGTTGAAATGCAAGTCCTTCTGCTTAATCCAGTTCGCTCAAGTTGAACCTCTAACATTTTTAATGGCTCCTCACTTTTCTCCCCTCCAAGAATATCTCAAAATAGGAAACCTTTCTGTTCTCTGAAAATATGTCAGACCTTCTCCCTTCATCTGTCAAAGCAGTTTACATTCTTCAGTGTCCCCACTAATTTCCATGAAGGCGTCATAAAAAGTTGACGCAGTCATTTCCAGGAGGCCGATCATAATAAGTGCTGAGTCTTAGACATCATACACAACCCTGGATTTAGACAGATCTCTGGATGTTTCTCAACATCAAAAGTTACTTATTCATCACTAAGGTTTATATTGATGTTCAGAGTTTTGTTTCTAGAAATCATTTTCCCACTTGTGTTTTGGTCACCGTGTTGGCGATTGAGTTGTCTTGGTTTGGATATGGGTCCAGGCTCATTTATCAATGTGTGTTTGTGCTCAGGTTTGTGTGCACCTCTGCATGTGGAGGCCAGATGTTGGGATCAGCATCTTCCTCAATCACTTCCTCCCTTAGGTTTTATAGCAGGGTCTTGCACTGAGCCTAGGGCTTCTTTAGCTAGACTGGCTGGCCAGGAAGCCCCAGAACAGCTCCTATGTCTATGTCAAGTGTCGAGATTACATAGCTCGGCAGACAGTTTTTATGTGGGAGCTGGGGGTCCCCACACTTGTGCAATGTCAATAGGTCTATGCACTTACTCATTCAATATATTTGCTCAAGGGCAGCTACAGCCAGAACTTGAGCTAGGTCATCACAGCAGAGCCACTTCAGGAAGGTGACAATCATGTCCAGCCCCAAAGAAGAAGCTTCAAGAGCTATAGGGGGAAAGGCTGCTTCCAGCAAGTTTAGGGAAAGCTTGCCGGAAGAGGAAGATCTGAACTGAGAGCAGAAAGAACAGAAAAGGAAAACAGATTTCTTCAGGAAGTTGGACTAAACAAATACCCGTAGCAAATGGTGATGATGACATGATCCAGGGCCTTGTTGTTGAAAAACAGCAGCAGTAAAGACCACTCATTCTCTAAGATTCTCAACGAAATCTAACAATTTTCTATTTTTTTATTATAACTTCCATTTATATCTTCTAGAAATTACATAAGAGTTACAAGCAGTCTGAGAACAAGGGTCGTCAGGTTTTTTAATTTGAGGGTTAGCTACTAATAGTTAAAAATCCAAGGAATGGACTTAAATATCCAAATTTCCAACTTCTCAAAAACTTAGAAAAGTCCCACATTCCCACCTAGAGTCAGTGGAGCTGAGGACTGCTGTCCTCTTACATAGGATATACTTTCTCCAGTTTACCATGGTGCCTACCTCTTCCTGCCTTATCCAACCTACTAGATACATTCAATTTTTCTCTGCATCATATATCTACATTAGTGACCACAACGTCACAGAAGGCTGAAGGGAATCTGGCCAGCTCAAGTGTGTCGAGCATGGCTCTGGCAGGCTTCCCTCCCCCCCCCCACCACCCCCGCCACCGCATTCCCTCTGCCTTTCTACCCACCAGTGTCTATTCCCTAATTTGGCCACATCCTCTTCCTGAGGTTGTGACCAAGGTCCAGGTATCAAAGTATTAAAGTCTACCAATCAAAAGCCACCTTTCGTTCACCTAATTAACACGCCCAATCAAAATATATGACCGCTCCCTGGCCCCTTCTAGCACAGCCCTCCCCTTTTCTCTTCTTAAAAGTTACACCTGAAAGATCACTTGCTTCTGATTTTCTGCCTGAGTCAGAAAGCAGCCGCTTCAGCTTTTCTTTCCCACTTAACAAAGGATCTCTGTAAAAACAGGTGTTTGGGTATAGTTTGTGCCTAATCAGGGGTCCGAAAGGACCCCCCAATGTGCAGGGGTGTCCTTCAAAGGCTACTGACCTTTAACTGTCCCTTGTGATGAGTTTAGAATCCATTGCAACCTTAGCTTACATCTATCGCCAAAATTCAACCGTAGAGAGTCAACCTGCACACATAAAGCCCTAGGTTTAACTCCTAACACTAGAGTCTTGTACACTCCACAATGACTTTGAGCTCATGAGCCTCCTTCCTCCATCCCCTTAGGCTGTTACAGGTGTGTACCTATAACACACCTGGTTTAAGTGGTCTGGAGATCAGTCCAGGGTTCCAAGCATGCTGGGCATGCATCTCACCAACTGCGCTACAGCCTCACTCTTCAGCTTTCTTTTTATTTAGCAAACAATCAGAGCCTGTCTCGTATAAAAAAGTGGATGTGCTAAGAAACAGAAATTCAGAGTTAAAAGATACAATCTTGTCTCTAGAAGTGCACAGATTTGTGGGAGGGGGGAAATCTATAATTATAGCAGTATCCGTTAAACACATACGCAATTGAGTCAAAACACTCTGAGATCTGTTGCCTCATCTGGTCCCTCCGGAAACATAAGTGTGTTGGCTACTTTTTCTGCCAACTTGAACCAAGTGAGGGTCATCTGGGAAGAGGTGATCTTAGCTGAGGAAATGCCTTCACAGGGTTAGCCCACAGACAAGTCTATAGGACGTTTCTGTATTGGTGGATGAAGTGGAATGGCACATCTCAGCCCTGAACAAGGCGGTCCTGCCTTGCACTCTCGCCCTGACTTCCCTCGGTGATCAAAGTCAATGATGGGACCTGGATATGAAAGATGAAATAAACCCGTTCCTCCCTAAGTTGCTTTTTGTCATAGTATCTTATCAATAATAATAATAATAATAATAATAACTAAGATGGTAATTGGTACCTGAGAGTAGACTATGGCTGTGGCAGACCTGACGGTGTGTTTTTAGAAAGATTGTGGTAGCATCTGAACTTTGGGCTGGAAAAGTCATTGAGTGCTCATGGCTCCATGAGATGTTCTATAGGGCCTGGAAGACAGGGATGGTGGGAGAGGTGCAGATGGAGTCCTGGCTTGTGGGGTTTCAGAGGGAAGTGTTAAGATTCCCTTCAGGATTCCCTTGTTGCTGTTGAATTTTATTGACCATGTGTGTGTTTCCCATTTGAGCAGTAAGAAAGTATATAACTTTTTTTTTTCACAGGAGCCTAAAGATAAGAGACTTTGGAATATAACAGAGATTTGGGGGTTTTTTAGAGAGACACTGCATATTTTAGAGAGACTGTAGATATTTTTATAGACTTTGAATATCTTAAAAGGGCTTGAACTTTGATCGGGACTTTGGATGTTTTAAAGAGGGCAAACGTACTTTAAAGTATTTGAATTTTTAAAAGACTATGAGATTTGAAAAGTTGGAATGTTTTCTATGGTGATATTGTTATTAATCTGAGATCTTGGGGATAAGCAGGAGAGGAAGGAATACTGTTTAATGATGTTTCAAGTTGACAAGAGGTCAACTGTGCCGGCTGGTTTTTATGTAAACCTGACACAAGCTTGATAAAAGGAATCTTAATCGAGAAGACGCCTCATAGGATTGGACTGGAGAGGAGTCTGTAGGCCATTTTCTTGATTGATGGTTGATGTGGGAGAGTCCAGCCCACTGTGGTTAGCACCACCCCTGGACAGGTAGCCTGGGAATGCTGTAAGAAAGCAAGGTGAGCAAGTCATGGAAAACAAGTCTCCTCCAGGTCCTTTGCTTTAGTTCCTGCCTGCAGGCTCCCACCTTGGGTTCCTACCCTGACTCCCTGGGGTGATAGGCTTTGAACTACAAGCTGAACTAAGTCCTCCCCCAACCCCAGTTGCTTTGGGTCATGGTGTTTTATCACAGCAATTGAAACCCCAACTGAGGCACTAAGAGAGAGCAAAGAAGGTTATTACTGGCTTTAGGCTGCGTCTTGGCAGAAACGTGAACTCAAGTGAGTGAATGTGTTTACCTAGATGACAAAGCAGCTAAGCCAAAGTGAACATCAAGCTGCGGGTGGTGTCTTCCTACAGGTTCTTTGTTGACTTACCTGACAATGTGCTATACCAGTCAGGAGTCAGGAAACCTGGCCCTCCACCTGTTTTATAAATAAAGTTTTATTAGGACACAGCCATGCCACTTGTTTTCATATCTCTATGGCTGTTTGTGCTTTAATGACAGACTTGCAGGACTGTAGCAGAGACTGGCTATAAAAACCTAAAAATGTCTTTTGTTTATTCCTTATGAGAACATTCGCCAACCTTTGGCTACGTGGTGGGTGCTTATTGAGGGTGACCTTGAAGAATGGAAAGAAGCCACAACGTTGGGTCCCTTTTATGAGCTAGAAATAAGGATCACCAGTCCATAATGGAAGAAGTCTGTTAGGCCCTAGAAGCCCTGTCAAAAACACTCAGCGAAACTGGATCTTTAGTTAGGTTTTGAAGTTACATTGTCACAGAATCTATATCATGCAACAAGAAAACAAGTCTTTAAATGTTATATTGTGGATATAAACACCACTCTGACAATTGGATAGGAAATCTGGGCATCCAAGAACAGTGCCTAGATCCAAGCCAGGACTGAAGGAGTCCCCTGCTCTGCCTGGCCAACTTCCTTCTGAAACTCTAGAAAGGGCTGGTGGCTTTCATACATGCTTGCTTGTAACACAACCTTCTGAATCCAGGTTTCTGCCTTTCTACCTGCTGGAAAGAATGTCCGTTCTATCTTGAGGAATCCTCTTCTTTCCAATCAAGCACTTGAGATGGGATACTGGCATATCCTGTTTTTAGTCCCACCCAAAATAAAAAATGAAAAAGATCCTAGAAAAAATGGTTGGTTCTTTTTTTTTTTTTTTAAGATTTATTTATTTATTATTTATACAGTGTCCTGCTTGCGTGTCTGCCTGAAGGCCAGAAGAGGGCACCAGATCGCATTATAGATGGTTATGAGCCATCAATAACGATGTTTGGTATTATTTGTTTTAAGCAAGAAAAAGAGGAATCGCAAGAGAGTGAGAGATTTGGAATGCTGTCAATGTAATTCCCTAGACTTATTTTGGGCTATTGAACATTGAGTGTCTTGCCTGTGATTGGAAAGTCTCTCATGTACTTATTTTTTAGGAACGATTAACTATTGAGATTGTGTACTGATCTAGGAGGAGAGCATATATATTGTTCATGTGGTACAGATGGCTAAAATAAAGGACAATGGGCTGAGAAGCCTGAGGGCCAATAGTGGAGGCCACAGATCTGGAATGGTCCATGTCTTAAACTTCCCTAGAAGATGGGGATTTGGGCCAATGGTCAGGTCCTGTCTCCCATGCAGCCACTCTGCCTCTCCGCTGTTCCTAGAGTCCATCTGCCTTTCCCCTGAGCCAAGACACTCAACAAAAGCCACCTTGGGCAGCCAATCTAGGCTGCATGTAACTCAGCGATGACTACTTCCTATAGAATGAACATCCATCCTCTTCCCACCAATTCCCTCAACAGTTCTCTTCAGAGTCAGGCTGCTTCTTAGACAGGTGATGTAACTTGACCAAGGTCATGGGACCAATAAGAACTGTGGAAAAACCACCTTCATCTCATACATCCTTTCCAACCTCGGGTGTCATTTTAAGTACCGTGCACATTGTTTTTTAGACAGGAGCTCTCACTGTCCAGGAACTTGCTAAGTAGGCTAGACCAGCTAGCCATCGGGCCTCAGGCCTGTTCTTCACTCCCCAGAGTAGAATTATAAATATATTTCACCACCCTCACCTTTTCCTCCTGGATTCTAGGGGTGCAACTCAGGTCCCCTTCTTGGTTGCATGGCCATCAGTTTATTGGCTGAGCCATCTGACCGTCTCCATGAGCATCATGCTCACTAGGCAGAACTCCATTAGGTAGACTCCTAATGTCTTATGCCTCACTTTCTCCATCTTGCAAATTGTAATAAGCTGCTTTTCCTGCCTTGATTCTATCAGTTAGGATGAACAAGAAAGACTGTCTACATCAACTGCTTTGGAAAGTTACAAACTTATGAAACAAAAACATTTTATTAAGGTCAAATCAAAGCTCAGAGCATATTTTTGCTGGGCACAAATTATACATCTGAACATAATCTTTAGTTCCCCTGTCATCTTTTCTGTTTCCTGAGCTCTGGGATGCTTCTGACTTCCTCATCCTAATTCACATTTAAAAAGCCATTTAATTGAGAGAAGTCCAAAAAAACTGAGCAGCTCAATTAAAATTTCAGTTCACTGAGAGATTCTGAGCATCTCTGTGGTTTAAGTCATTTTGATCTTTTCCTCCTCCTCCTCTGGAGAGAATTCCCCAATATTCCTTTTTTTATTTCTCATTTTTCAACTTTCCCTTTGAGAAAGAAGGTTTTCACCCCATTGGGAAGGTGAAGACAGTGCAGCCCTCCTGCACTGATGCTCTGGAGCTGCAGAAAGACGCTGGGCACTCGCTATGCTCAAGACACACTTGGGGCCTTCTACTGGATCCCTTCCTATCCCTCTCTTATCTTGAAGGCTGTAGTATTTAAGAACAGCATTGGTGGGTTTCATGTAGCAGGTGCCTGCTTAGTCACTGATGTCTTGTTTTGTCCCCTTCTCCTCCATTTACAAATAAAATGTTTGAGAAGGGACTGGAGAGGGTCTGTTGGGTTAAGTGCTTATTCTGTGAGGACATGAGTTCAAATCCCCAGAAGCCAGGTAACATCCAGACCCAACAGCTCACAGAGACAGGAGGATCCAGGAGAACTCACAGAACAGCAGGCCCAGCAGATCCACCAGCAAACAGTGTGTGATAGCATGTGCTCATGATCCCAGCATTCAGCAGGCGGATGCAGGAGAATCCACAGCTTTGAAGGGCAGTTCAATGAGGCCATTCTGGGATACTTGAGACCCTGTTGCAAAAAAAAAATTAAACCACAACAACAACAAAAATGGATAGTAGTAAAAACTTCAAGAGGTAAATAAGAAAGTTGAATGAGGAGATAGGTGAATAGAGTGGATCTAGGAGAAGATACAGGGAGAGGTGAGGGCGAATATGATCAAAATCCTCATATGAAATTCTCAGAATATTAACTGAAGTATAGTTTTGAAGAAAGTTAAGTGAATTTATCTGTTATAAGAATACAGATGTGCATATATGTTAAAGCTATATGCAGATAGCTATATATTTTAAAGTAATGATTGGGAGAGTTTGTAAAGCTGGAAGACTCTAATTCCCTTCATGTGAAATCCACAACTTTCTCTGGTGTCAGAGGAGCCCTTCAGGGAACTTCAGGAGGACTAGAGAGTCAGTTCATCTGTCAAGAGTGTTTGTTGCTCTTACAGAGCCAAGTTCAAATTCTAGCACCTTGGTTTACAGTCACCTCCCCCCGCCCCCATAACTCCAGCTCCAGGGGATCCCACGCCATCTTCTGACTTCTAAGGACACTGCCCACATGTGCACACACACACACACACACACACACACACAGGCATGTATGCACACACGTGCAGATAGATAGATAGATAGATAGATAGATAGATAGATAGATAGATAGA
>NW_026596234.1:8249777-8257617 GCF_907164565.1 Psammomys obesus | reverse complement strand
AGATAGATAGATAGATAGATAGATAGATAGATAGATAGATAGATAGATAGATAGGCAGACATTTAATCAGTAATCATGGCAAAAAGTAAAAAGGCTAGGAAGCCAGTGTTCTTCTGTGTGGCCAGATCCCAGTGCTGCTCATGACTCAAAGTCTGTTTTCAAGAGTCGAGGAGTGTTCATGGGGTATTAAGTCTTAAAGTGGACTTAAGACTTAAAGTCAGACTTTCTTTTGAGAAGCAGGGCAGCCTCTGGCCTTGTAGCCTCACTCTGCTGCTGGGTCTCTGTCTCTGAAAAGTTTTTAACCTCTGCAGAGCTTTAGCTCAGATGGGCTAAAGTACTCATTACCATCAAAATCTGTTGGCTGCAAAATCCTCACCTCCATGTGAAGCACATTATTCTTGGGTCTGTTTCTCCTCTCAGCCTTAGCTCTCGTTATCTAGCTGTTCCATCTCCAATTTAAAAAGAAAAGAAAAAAACCAACGGTATGCTTTCTTCATAAATACTTCAGATTGAGTTCTGGGTGTTTGGTCTTCTCTGAAGTCCAGAAATTGATGTCTCTTTCAGGAATTTGCAACTTGAGCCAGGTCGCCCAGTGCTGAACTGGCCACCTCCTGAGTTGAGGGGAAGACCCGATGGCCAGTCTGTCAGCAGCACACAGTGTGACTGCACAGCCCAGGTGCCTCGAGCCTTTGCCAGCCCATCCCATCGCGTGTTACCCAACATGAAGCGCCCCCACATTCAAGGGCTCAGTGTTTTCCTGAGCAAACACGGCGTCCTTATCATGCACATCCATCAGTGCAGTCGAGATGGGTGAAGGGCGGGCGCTCCCTGAGAGCAGCTGGTGAGCAGGGCTAGCCCTTCCAGGGAGGTCTCCTCCCATGGCATTTTCCTTTCTCCTAAAATGAGAGAGGGAGATAACTTCCTCCTTTATCATAACTGAATGCTGTTCTGGCCGTAGTCACAAGTCAAAGCCATCTGCCTAGAAATTCCTTCATCTGTTCAGTCCAAGGCTAAGGTTAGAAAGATAACAAATCAGGGAATGCATCCCATATGTTTTTCCCTGGCTCTGGACGGTTGAAAGTTTTACAGAGTCACGTTAGGCTCTTGGGCTAGCTTTGGCTATTGTCTCCCAAAGAAAATGCTTGAGATGAAATCAAGTTTGGAAATTTCTGAAGATCCAGAGACTCCACCCAGAAATTTCCCAGAGAGTCTGTTTCTTGTTGTTTTGTTTGTGTCCGTGTGTATGTGTGTGTGTGTGTGTGTGTGTGTGTGTGTATCCATGTTCATGTGTTCACACATAGGAGGCACATGCCTCTGTATGCATGCACACAGAGTCTTCCTCTGTCACGGCCACTGTTTTATTTTCTTTTTCTCTTTCTTTCTCTTTTGGAGACAGGGCCTGTCACTGAACCTGGAGCTCACTGACCCAGCTAGGCCTGTTTGTTAGGGAGTTCCAGGCATTCTCCTGCCTCCCGAATGCTGGGCTTGTAAGTGCAGGCGCCACGCCCAGTAAGTGCTGGGGAAAGGACCTCAGGTGCCCTCACTTGTGCAGCAAGCGCTATATTAACTGAGCGTCTCCATAACCCCTGGTTCTGTTCTCACACAGAAGGGGACGTGACCTAAAAGAGGGAAGGGTCATCTCCAGAGTAAACCTGGGATCATTGAGTCCACTCCAAAGTGGTAATCCACCTATGGTGAGACATAGTCAAGAAGGTTGACTTTGGAGACCAGGAAGAGTATGTTCTAGAAGACTCAAGACTGTCACTCAGGAAGGAACCTGACTGGCTTGAGAAACAGAAAGTGGAACAAGTGTTAAGGCAGAATGAGAGGATGATGAGAGGGATTGCTAAACTGGATTCAAGAGGCCTGTGTACAGAAGAGCTTAACAACTGTCAAAACCAGAGGTACTTAGGAGTAGAGAGAGAGGGTCAAGTCCAGTAATGAAGGGCATCCTGTTAAGCTTTGAGATATTGCATCCTAGTACCAGGTCCTATGAAATAAGAAGAAAAATACCACTGAGCAAAGAATGGGGAGCTGTAGATAGATAGACAGATAGATTGATAGATATTCCTCTCTTGCTCTCCCTTTTCGACTCCTTTCTCTCTCTCTTTTCCCCTGTACTATGTTATATTGCTATGATGAAACACCATGACCAAAAAGCAAGTTGAGGAGAAAAGGGTTATTTGGCTTACACTTCCATATCACTGTTCATCATTAAAGAAGTCAGGACAGGAACTCAAGCAGGGCAGGAACCTGGAGGCAGGAACTGATTCAGAGGCCATGGAGGGGTGCTGCTTACTAGATTGCTCCCTATGGCTTGCTCAGCCTGCTTTCTTATAGAACCCAGGACCATCAGCCCAGGGATGGCACCATCCACAATAAGCAGGGGCCCTCCCCCATCAGTCACTAATTAAGAAAATGTCTTACAGCTGGATCTCAGGGAGGCATTTTCTCAGTTGAGGTTCCCTGCTTTGGATAACTCTAGCTTGTGTCAAGTTGACATGAAGCTATGCAGAACACACCCCTTCCCTTTGTCTTCATCCTTCTTCTCTTGTTCCCACTCCTAACCTCAAAGAGCATTTTAGTTCTCAGAAAGGGTTTGGCCAAATATCTGTCTGAGCCTTCTTTTTGTCCCAGTTCAGAAAACTTCCTCATGAAGCAGAAAGTGACTATATTGAAGTGCAAGTTGTCCAGCCAATAAGGTTTGTGGTAATCATTTTTTGCCTTATGGATAAGACTCTGTCTCCCAACACCTGTAGGCTATACACACACACAAACACACACAGGAGAGAGAGAGAGAGAGAGAGAGAATTGGTGGTGACAGGGTCCCAGGCAGGAGGGGACAGTGGGAGCCTGAAAATCATCTTGTTCCTGGGCAAACTCCCAGCTAAATAATTGATTGATGGTTCAGGGACCCCATCTCTCCCATAGAAACGAGAAGCCACGCCCAGCTTATAAGAGAGCCAGCTTGTTTGGACAAACCAGTCACACTAACAAGGTCAAGTAAGAACTGAAGCAGCTAATTGGATAATTAATCAGATCACTGGTGTCCCCTGCCCCAAAGATTTATGTAAAATATTGTGAACTGCCATTTCCCCTTAAGTTATAATGTCACATCTGCTCACTACTTCATTATGTCAGCTTGTTTTTCTTTAAGAAACACATATTTTACTATAAAATAGGCTAATGGGTTTTTCCTTCATGCTTCTCATTTTGAAATGTTTGTTGTTGTTGTTTTTCAGCCCAAGTGTAACTGTTCTTTCAGTTTATTTAGCCACTCTGCTGTCATCAGCCTTTTGGCGCAGAGGGTCTAATTCTTGGTCCAACCAACTCTTCTCTACCTCATCCTAACCCGAGTTTGCTTTCTTAATTCTCCCAGTTGCTAAAAAGCCAGTCAATGCATCCTCACCGTGCGACAGGTACAGGGTGCCCCTGAGAAGCAGCTGTGAGCCTTTGCCACGGCTCAGGAAGGCAGCTCAGGATGCTAAAATCTGAATTTTGGCTACATGTCCCCACTTGCTGGCAAAGGTGTAGGACTGTAATGAGGTGACTACAATTTGGAGCTTTTATTTGATCACTTCATTTGGACACCAGCGTCATTTCCAGGTGGTAGGGGACACTCTCCTCTAAATATGACATAGAGCCCTTCACAGGATGGCGTGTTCCCCAGCAGGATTGTGTAGTTCTGCTCTTTAAAACTTTATCTTAAAAAGTAAAATAAAGAATAAAAAAAGAAAGAAAGAAACTGTGGCCATGTTTTCCCCTCCCAGGGTTTATGTCTCTGTTTCCTTCATGCTGTTCACTCCTCCCCTGCCAGCACAGGGCAGCTGTAGCTGAGCCATTGCATAAAGCCATGCCAAAGACACTTGCAAAAAAAAAAAAAAAAAAAGAAAAGAAAAGTGTTTATTTCTCTCCAACTACAGAGCCAGCAATTTTCTCAAGTATAGTCCCCACGAACCATTACTGCCTGTTTTAGTCTCTTCCCACAAGCATGCACATTTCACTAGGTTTGGTGGCATTATTTTGTGGGGGTTGAAGGGGAAGCATTCTGGAGGGCTTCCTGCCAGGGCCAGCTTGGATCTGCTGCTTGGCACAGGGACCTCATCTCGGGGAACGCCTTTTAAGGTTACAGGAATCATAAAATCGCTCAGAACATCTCGTTCCCTGAGTGTCTTCCCCCTCCCCATCCCGATGGCCGCTCTTCAAACTTCTTGGGGGAGGGGGGAGGTGGCTTTCGATGGTCACGTGACAGAGACTGGACACTCGAAGGTTTGTCTTCCTCATTTCCATTTTTGTGGGGAGGTGTGCACACGTGTGCAAGTGTGTGTGGAGGCCCGAGGCCGAAACTGGTTATCTTCCTCAGTCACTCCGCCTTTTGTTGTTGTTGTTGTTGTTGTTGTTGTTAGTGACATGGTCTCTCAGTGAACCTGAGCTTGTCAGTTCATTAGCCTGGCCAATCAACAAGCCCTAAGAATCATCTCAGCTTCTTCTACTCCCAACTGGGATCACGGGCCTTTGCCACCCTACCTAGTTTTTTATGTAGGTTCGTGAGAAGCCGGGTCTTCAGGCTTGCGTGGCAAGCGCTTTACCGGCTGTCGTCTTGCCCAGCCCCCTCTCTTCATTTTTAATCTAAAATTTAAGTTTCACAAACAAAACATAGATCCTGGGAGAGGAAAACGAATTCCAACAATGTATAATTTGTGTTGTGAGACCCATTTCTATCATAATGGGGCCCATTTCTTTTGAATGCTAGCCCTAAAAAACTTACTAAGCTAATAAAATAAAACCACTCCTTGCCCAAAAATTGCATAGATATAAAATTATTCTCCTTAGATGAATGACATCTGCAGAAGCCGATATGATTTTGATGAGGCCATGAACTTGATTTGCCTCAGATAAGCTCCATGAATCAGTCCATGTCATGAACAGGCATCAAGTATACGTCTGAGGATCTTCTCAGGGATGTGGAGAGGGGGGGAGAGAAAGGGAAGTAGGATTTTTGCTGCCTTCCCTTCTCCTTCAGAGGGAGGGTGTGGTATGTGGCGTGTTTAGTCCTGGGCTCAGAGAGAGACTTTTAAAAGATAAGATCAATGTGCTACCGAAATCAATCGGGTCAGTTTGTCTTCCTAAATGGCTGTGTGGGCCTGAGTGGGCTACTGTCCCTCTCTGGATGCTATTATATTTATGTGCAGGAAGATCACGAGTTGAGTGAAGCCTGGGCTATGTAGTGAGACTTTGTCTCAAAAAGAAAAAAAAAAAGGAGGAAAAAAATCTGCTAATGACACCTCTCAGGCTGTATAGTCTTAATAGCTATTTCTCCCCACCCATCCCCCAGGGCCAAACCAAACCTTCTAAATTTTCGTATTTGCAAGTAGTATGCTTCAGTCCAGAGCTACAGACACAAAATGGTAACAGGAAAACCATGCTGCCTAAAGGTAGACAGACAAGTCTTTGCACAAGAGCGACATTTCTTTTCAATGGGTACCTGCGTCTCCCTTTATTGTTACTTAGTTGCTTAGCAACATTAAACTTGCTAAAAGCACAGAGCCAACCTGCAGCCCCAACTCTCATGGTGTGTGCGTGTGCGTGTGTGTGTGTGTGTGTGTGTGTGTGTGTGTGTGTGTGTGTGTGTGCTGAGCTCCTTTTAAAGGAACCTTCTATTAGGAGAAATTCACCTTTGTGGCAGTGCCATTTGAGGGAAGGAAAGTATATATTTTAAAAGGTTTCCCAGCCAACGTGAATACGTCTCCCACTTAGCACTCAGAGATGAGCGTATCATAATATTTAAATCAGTTTTGAGAACTCTCTTGGAAAAGGAAAGGGGGAAATCCCCTGGTGGAATAAGTACCCAGGGAGGCCACGGGGAGGTTCATTACCATAGTGAGCGATGCTGGCACAATGCACCAGGGAGCCTACAGGTGCCAGGTCTGGAGTTCTGTGTGTAGCTCATATGTTTCTGACTGGATACCACTTGGCTTCATATGAACAGGGAGTAGCCATGCCATACTTCAACTTTGGACATTGCTAAAGGTTTACAGACCAATAGTGAAGCAAGAGTCCCAGCGGCCATGTTCCCCCTAATGTTTATAAAGGGTTGAAAGCAAAAACCCAAAACTATATGGGGGTTGCTGGACCGAGAAAGACCCTAGGGACTGGCTCTTTTGGTAGCTCTCTTACTGAGCATGTCTGAGGTCCTGATTTGGATCTCCAGCATTGCATAAGCCAGGTGAGGGCGTGCACAGTTGCAATCTGACCACGCTGGTAGTGAAGCCAGAAGATCATTAAATGTCATTCTTGGTCACTTACAGAGTTTGTGGCCAGACTGGGATACAGGAGACCCTCTCAAGGAAAGAGAGAAAAACACATGGGGGAGGGAAGGGGCTCTACAAATTCCCCCACAAAAATCTAGAAATTCTTTTGGCTTTATTAATCTAGTTTCAGACAAGCATGGTAATGATCAAATTTTATTCTCTGGTGAACTCAAGAGCATGTGACGCAAAGCTTTCCGTCCTGGCAAACACCATCATTGAAAGTAAATTTCCTGCAACCTCAACAACCACTGACTGTCTCTCCACAGTGTGGGAGTGCTGGTAGGGTGGCGGATGTTAGCAGCCTTTCGGGAAGTTTCTTCATGTCCCTCTGGGATTATGCCTCAGGACAGTGTCAGTTCTGCTGACAGCAAGAGGGTCAAGCTCCTCCAGATATGCAAGGAAATCCTAGCACAATACCCTTCCTCAGCCCAGCGGAACCTTGCAGGGAGAACGGCAAAGCCTTAAGGGTGGGCTTCTGTGATGCCAGCTAGTAAATACTCATTTCCATAAAATTTGCATGAGCAGAGGAAAATCTACCTCTTGCTGCGCAGGAGCTCCAGCTCATTACTCAAAATAGCAGCAGAGTAATCAGTGTAGCCACACCCCCTTGCCAGAGACAGGCTGTGAGGTCAGAGGTAATGCTCATGGGCTCCTCAAAGTAAGTAGCTGGATCAAGGCAGCTCTTTCTAGGTTCTGTCCCCTCCCAACCGCGTGTACCTCATAAAACAATAGTCTTTAGATTCGAGGTTGCAGTTTCACCTTTTAAGACAATAGTCTTCAGATTCGCCGCTGCAGTTTCTTTAGTCTAAAGACACACAGCACAGGCAACAGGACACATAATTTAACTTTAAAAAAAATACACGTGCACGGGGCCTGGAGAGATGACTCGGCAGTTAACAGTGCTGGCCACTCTTGCAGAGGACCTGAGTTCAGTTCCCGGCACCCATGTTTGGTAGCTCACAGTCACCTGTGACTCCTGCTTCACGGGACCCAACACCCATTTTTTGGCCTTGAGGGGCATCGGCACACACATGACAGACACACACATACACATAAATAAAATTTAATTTTTTTAAAACACACAGGGACAGAACTAGATGTGCTGGTAGACGCCTTTAATCTATATACTTGGGAGCTAGAGACAAGAGGACAAGGATTTCAAGGCCAGCCGAGGCTACACAGTGAGTTGGAGGCCAGCCTGGGTTACATGAGACTTTGTCTCAAAGAACGAAATAATAAATGAAAATAAAATATAGAAATAGAAGGCTGGATAAATAAAATCTAGAACTGGTGTAGCTGAGCACTTAGGAGCACTAGCTGCTCTCCCAGGGGATCTGAGTTTGATCCCCAGCACCCACATGGTGGCTCACAAACATCAGTTAACTCCAGTCCCTGGAGATCCAACCACATCTTCTGCATCCCTGGGCAGCAGGCATGCATGTGGTACACAGACATACATGTAGGCAAAACCGGAAGGAAGGAAGGAAGGAAGGAAGGAAGGAAGGAAGGAAGGAAGGAAGGAAGGAAGG
>NW_026596234.1:8240052-8249767 GCF_907164565.1 Psammomys obesus | reverse complement strand
AGGAAGGAAGGAAGGAAGGAAGGAAGGAAGGAAGGAAGGAAGGAAGGGAGAAAGGAAGGAAGGAAGGATGGATGGAAGAAGGAAGACTTGAGCTTCAGACCTGGGCCAAGCAGCTGAGGTGCCTAGTTAACATAGCAAGGTGGACCTGGCCTCCACGTTCTCCCAGCATCCCCCAGTCCCTACCTGTTACAGGCCACTGCTGTAGAGAGCATCCACTGCCCTCTATCCTAAACTCTTCAGCCCAGGGATGGGAGGCTTCCCCTTCCCCCAGAGGCTCTTCACTATATAATCCAGACATTTTGGTTCCCTTCTCTCTCTCTCTTTCTGCAGGTCCTGCCTTCTCTTTCTCTCTGCTTTCCCTCTCACCGCTCTCTTGTTCACTTTCTCTTTTCCCACTTTTTTGTCTCCCCCTGCCTGGTGGCTTCTCTGACCCTGTTCTTTGGGACCAGTGAATGAACCCTCAAGAGATGCTCCCAATAAACCTGCATTTATATACTTTCTCCTGTCTTGAATTAGCTTACTTTGCAGCCTAATGATTCCTATCAGAAGTAAGGCAAGTTTTTTTTATTGTTTTTCAATACATTTGATCATATTTCCCCTCCCCCAGCATCCCCCCAAGATCTTTGCCACCTCCCCACCCACAAAAATTTGTTGTTTCTCATTCAGAAATAAACAAAAACAAATAAAACAAAGCAAACAAAAATTAATAATGCAAAAAGAAAACAAAAAATGGAGTTTGTTTTGTGCTAGCCAACTATTCCTGGGCACAGGGCCTGCCCTGGAGGATGGTAATATACCAGGTGACTCTCCATGGTAGAAAACTCATTTTCCTTTTGTCAGAGAAAATCAGTTGCAGAGAACTTCTTAGTTAGGGTTCAGACCCTGCCCCTATCTACATCCCCCTTTTAAGAAATATATAGACCAGTGGTGGTAGTACACGCCTTTAATCCTAACACTCAGGGAGGCAGAGGCAGGTAGATAGTTATGAGTTCGAGGCCAGCCTGGTCTACCAACGAGTCCAGGATAGCCAAGGCTACACAGAGAAACCCTGTCTCGAAAAAAAAAAAAAAAAAAAAAAAAAAAAAACACAAAAACTGATTAAAAAAAGAAAATATATAGAAATAAAAATTTTACATACCACAGAGAGAAGCAGCAGTTACAGTTCCAAGAAATGCTTCGCCCACTTTGCATTTTAAATTACTTTTAGGCAATGGGTGTTGTCTATTTCCTGGAAACTTAATTGCTTAATCAATGAAGGTGTTTTTCCAGTCCAGAAAATATCGCTTTATAACCTATCTTCTTTTAAAAATAAAATATTTATGCGTACGCATGTGCCTGCTCAGCTGTAGATATACGGTAGGCAAGAAGGTGCAGGGCCTTGGATTCCCGTGGAACAGGTGACTGTGAGTCACCTGAAGTGCTGGTGTCCTCCGTAAGAGCAGCAGGCTCTCTGAACCACGGCGCCCTTTCTCGAGCCCTGTAACCCAGCTTCCCACTCTGAAAAGGGCCCCTGCTTCTGAACCTTTTTGGTTTAACCTTAAAAGCAAAACAGAAGTGGCCTAAACAAAACCAGAGCCAACTGGAATTTTCATAAAGATCTCTGGTTGTATTTCACCCTGTGGCCTCATGAGGTTTTTAAGTGTTTGAACTATTGTGGACTGGGAGTCGGCTCCATGGAAAAGTGCTTGCCGAGCAAGCGGACCCACTGGAGTGGACTTCCCAGCATCCACGTGTTTGCAAAGCTGGGGCAGCCTGTAATCCAGCAGTTGGGATCCAGAGACAGAGGAGCCTCAGGGGGAAACTAGCTATCTCCAACGCCCAGGCTGCCAGCTCCAGGTTCAGCAGAAACTCTGCCTCAGGAAATAAGCAAAAAGCAATCGAGGAAGGCATCCAGCGTCAACCGCTACCCCCTCAACACACGCACACAGGAGCCCCCATGCACACTCACATACTAACAGACACGTCACACAAGCACACTGTGCACACATACAAAAGAAGGAGGAGGACAAGGAATAAAAGAAAAAGAGAAGAGGAAGAAGAAAAGAAGAAGAAGAGGAGGAAGAAGGAAAAGAAAGGCTTTCAGGCAATTGGTAACTTCCATCTCTCGACTTGGTGTCCTTCTGAAATGTCTATGAGTTTTACAAAAACTTTATTTTCCACAGTAACTTTGGATAAGTGAGTGAAACCTTTTTAGAATCACAGATGAGATGAGAGCTAAAAGCCGGTGCTTAAGCTACTACAGTGAGGTCTTGGGCAAAATGAGTACCCTCTGTATTCCCTTTGCTGCCATCTGGGTGATGAGGTGATGAGATGGGTCCGCTCTGCAGGATGAGGAGTTAAATAAATTGAACATCTCGGAAGAACTGGGGGCAGGATTTGCCACAAAGTGTGTGCTGGATACACATCTGTCAAATTTGTCTCTGGGAGATATCCCCTCCCCTAACTTTCACCTTTTAGCAATACTGAGCACTTCCCTAAAATACCCAGGGTAAACATGGCCCCTTCCCCTCTGAGTTAATCCCACCTACTGCCTCCCAGCAGAGACTCACACTGCGCACTCTGACAAAGGTGCAGATCCGGCAACTCTGTACTCAGTTTTAGAGGCCTTTGCGCTCCCAGCGCTGGGTTACAGGGCTCTTCGCAGAACTTGTACGATGTGATGTAAATGAAGGTCCTTCCGCTCCCTGTTCCACCCTCCAAGCTCCCCAAAGCCCTCCCTGATCATCTGACTGCCCCTCAGAAAGACAGAACAAGGTGGGGATGGACGCTTTCCCTCTCTCTTAACTAGATGGACTATCAAGTTCTTTGCCCCGAAGCTAAAATCAGCCCTCAACTTATTCACACAGCGAAGATCTGGGAATGAAGGTCTAAAATGCCCTCTGGAAGCTGGAGAGAGGGCTGCTCTTGCTAAGGACCCAGGTTCCATTCCCAATGTTCGTGGCTCACAACCATCTATAACTCCAGTCCCTGGGGATGCGACACCCTCCCCTGGCCTGCAAGGCCAAGGCGCACATGTGGTGCTCAGGCATACATTTAAGCAAGACACCCATGCAAAAATAATTCATTCATTAATTAATAACTTAATAAAATAAAAGTTACTCCCTGAACCTCACTCTTCCTTGTCGTCCGTTCCTCCCCCCCACACACACACACACTGAATAAGAAAGGGGGAAAGAATGGGACTCTGTGAATTATGCAATGTGCAGCCTCGGGCCCCACCCCCGGGGAGGAGGGGTTAGCCAGCCATGCTCTCTCTTTCATATCTTCTTTCCTGGTATCCTGGGCACTCTTCTTGCTGCACAGCATCATGCTTGTGCTGGGGAATTCTGCACATGCTGGTCTGCCCAGAGGAGAATGGCCTAGAGCCTGAGACATGTCCCTTTCCCAAATGTCAAGCAGCCCTGTGTTCCCATTCACTGCTCTCCAAGGCCAGGCCCTGATTACACGAAGGTCTCCTCACTGGTCACCACAGAGGCACGATATAAAATGCATTGGGTTGTAAATAACGAAGAAGTCAGCAGCCATGAGGCTCAAGTTCCAGGGACTGTGAGTCTCACATAGACAGAAATATATCAGGGCATGGGGGCCCTCTATGAGACTATTTCTCCAACCAAGGACCATGTATGGATATAATCTAGAACCCCTGCTCAGATGTAGCCCGTGGTAGCTCAGTAACCAAGAGGGTTCCCTAGTAAGGGGAACAGGAACTATTTCTGGCATGAACTCAACAACTGGCTCCTTTACCCCCCCACCACCACCAAGGGAGAAACAGTCTTACTAGGCCACAGAGGAGCACATGGCAGCCAGTCCTGAAGATACCTGATAAGCTAGGGTCAGATGGAAGGGGAGGAGGACCTCCCCTAGCAGTGGACTTGGAAAGGGGCAAGGAGGAGATGAGGGAGGGAGGGTGGGGTTGGAAGGGAATGAGGGAGGGGGCTACAGCTGTGATACAAAGTAAATAACCTGTGTTTAATATAAAATAAAAATTAACATTAAAAAAAAGAAAAAAGAAGTTCTGATTCTCAGCCATTGGAGGGTCCCTCTGTGTCTCTCGGGCATTCCCCTCTTCTCTGTGGCCTTCAGAACTGTATACAAGACAAGAGTAGGGAAAGGTCAGCCACACTCAGCTGGTCATGTTGCCAGAAGAGCAAACACCTCCTTGGACCACGATTCCTCTCTAGGCAGAATAGCATAAGCATCCCTCTGCCAAAGCTGTGACCTGGGAATAAAAAACACGTGTTCTGCGCTTTTTTCTTTTTTGGCCCCTTTGGTAAACACAGTGGGTATACCAGAAATGGGAATGAAAGAGGCAATCCCAGCTCTAGAATGATCAGCCATGCCAGAGAATGAAGGGAGTGAGGTTTCTAGGTTGGAAGAGGTTGGAAGGGTTGGATTTTGTGGCTGAAACTCGGCACTCAATAGATACACAAAGCCATGAAAATTTTAGAAGGAAGAAAAAAAAAACAGCTAAATATTTAGATGACTTGCCAACATGAAGACCTTACCATTGGCAGCAAAGGCTCACAAAGCAGGCAATAAATAAGATGTCATTAAATGGTTGAGAAATGCGCCCTCGTGATTAACAAAGGAGACTCTCTCTAATTTGGGTAATGAAATTGAAGGCTCAGATGGACACAGATTTTATTCATATTATTGGGTGCCTATTATTATTCTGCCTGTGAAGCAGGAAAAAAAAAAAAAGATGGGTCACAAGAGCTGTCATTCATGGCAACTGGTCCACTCGCAGGCAGTGAGCCAGGCATCATGCATAAAGACAGTTATCCTCACTATCAACTCTAAGAAGCAGGTGTGATTGCCTGCCACCAAGGTGCGCTGCAAACAGCCATCTTGGTTTCCCTGACCCAAGGTTTGCAGCTAAGAAGAAAAGTAGAGAAGTTCCAGAAACAAACTAACTCAAAATGAGAAGAGCGCAATGGCATGGTGCCCATTGGCTTACCCAAGAGAAGCCAATGAGCACCAATGTGGTACTGCCAGTTGTTGGCTCATGTCCCACCCTGCCTGTGTCCTGACTCCTCAGCTTCCCCCTGGTAGGAGAATGCCCACCACTTCTCTTCCCTTCTCTTCTGTTCTTCCTAGCCACACACAAAAGGGCTGGCGGGTCTGGCAATTAGAGCAAGCCCAGCTCCCAGTGACTGACTTGCGTAGGTTTAAGGGGCTGTTTTGACCCTCACAGAGGGCTGCGCCTGGCTGATCCCCTCTCTAGGCCATTGATGGCCCACAGAAGGTTTCTCAGTCTTGGCTGTGTATCACCTAGGGAGTGCTTAGAACACTCTGAAGCCATGCCCAACTAAGGTAGAATTTCTAGGAATGGCCTGGCGGGTGGGAGTTGGGGGGGTATTTTGTTTTGTTGTTGGAGCTTTTCTGATCTGCAATAACTTGAACATTTGGTATGAGGATCAACAGTTTTACAGACGTCCCCACTCCTACCCCAGATCAAACTGGAGACCTTGTAGTTCCTCGGGATATTCGATTCTGAGCCTGGGAGAGTTTTAAAGCTCCATAGTCTAAGTAAAATCAGATTTGAACTTTTCAGCCTTAAGCATCATACTTCATTTGGCTCTTGAAAGGATCCGACAAGTCTTTCTGGAAATGGCTGAAGGGGTCCCTAGACAAAGACAGGAAACAAAGCCAAGCACAGTGAGAACTTGAGGCGTTTGAGGAGGCTGGGATTGGACCACAGGCCCAATGTGGAGAGAGGTCAGGCTCAACAGTGGAGCCTATAGTATTCCTTTCTAACATATTACACACACACACACACACACACACACACACACACACACACACACAAAGTAGGGGTCTTGAAGGCAGAGGAAGCATATTTCCAAGAGCCAAGGCAAGTGTCTGACCCAGGGAAAATATTTCAAAGGCTTGTGAGCCAGGGGCAAATGCCATGTCCCCTTTAGAAGGTTACATGGGTCCCTGGGAAGACAGGCCACAGGCAGCTTCCAACCCTCTTTATACTTCCTGTCTCTTTACTTTGACCTCAGAAGGATAAGTTCAGGGAAATGTGGATTCTGAGTCTTCTTCACTAGCAGAGTTCAACCTTGGTGGTGCAGAAGGGGCTCCCATGATGGTGGTATAATCTGCTGTGCTGAAAGCTGATGTCAACTGCTAAATGGAACGGGAGAGCAGGGCATCTGAACATCGACATGTGTACGTGTGTGTGTGTGTGTGTGTGCTTGTGCGTGTGTGTGTGCGCGCGCGCGCGCAAGTGTGCAGAAAACAAGCTGAGGACTTGGGAAATTGATGCCATAACTAGCAAAAGGCCAGTGACACTTCGGAATGATCCATGTCACAGCCATGTTGAACTGCCCTGGGTCACCAAGGGAGGCTTTTTAAAATATATATAGAGAGAAAACTTATGAGTTTGAAAAATATGTGTTTTGCCTGGAAGGCAGTTAAAAAGGCTTTACTATGTCAGCAGTCTCCGATCATTTATACATTTTTTCCTACCCACATATTTTATTCATAATGACTATTTTATTCTCCTTTATTATGTCAAGTTGGTGTTGGACGTTTCTGTGTTTTTCTTAGAAAACAACCCATTATCCGAACGAGGCACATGACTCCAGTTAAACTCTAGCACACTAGGGGGCGAGGTTAAAACTGAGTCTGCCCTCTGAGCTGCCGGGAAGGCTTCAGAGTTTGGGGTGAATATTTCTTATTGTATTTTCCCAAGTGTTCCACGTCTGGCGGGAGGTGGGAAAGAAGCATGTTGTGAACAACAGCAGAGAGCTTGGGGACACACGACCCTCACTGCTCAGGCTCTGAATAGGAAAAAAGAGCCATGGTTGTTTGCCAGCAGGCCTAGCAGGGCTGTGAGCTGGTGTCACCTCTTCCTCACGTGGTGGGAGCTCTGTGAGGGTGGGAGTGGCTCTGTCGTTCCTGTCACTCACACCGGAAACAGGGTAGGCTGTCTCCTACCTTTTTTTGGTAGGAAACCATATGAGGGTGGGGAGAATGTGGACCCTCCTGACCTGGGTTGCTCTTTTCATCTGAGGACAGTTTGGTCATCATGGAGTCTGTAGAGTTACCTGTTCTCCTCTGTAAGACGCTAGTCCTTCAACTCAGGGGACAAAAGCGGGACAAGCTCATGGCTACATGGGAAGTGCTGGCAGCTCCTTCCCACTGTTGCTGAGCACGAGCCAATGAGAGGCACTAGGAGACCTTGAGGTCTGCTGCCCTTCAGAGTGATGCCTCCCAAGTGATGCCTTTTCACACTTGGTCCCAGCTGCTGGGGCTGTTTGCAGAAGTTGTGAAACTTTTAGGAGGGAGAACCTGGCTGGAGGAAGTGAGTGGCAAGGGCAGGATTTGAGGGTTTAAAACCTACCCTGTTTCCGGTTCTCTTCAAGGCCATTCACTCTGTCATGCCCTCCTCACCAAGAAGGGCTGGCTCCCCTGAGACTCCAAGCTAGAATTAATCCTTCCTCCCTTAAATTACTTCTTGTCCAGTGTTTGGTCAGAGCATTAAGAGAAATCATTTTATACACCGCAGCATTTTCCCCCCTCCACCCAGAATGTCTTAGAAACAAGTGCCTAAAGAACACTGAGTGGCAGTCAGGGTGGCTCAGTCATTGTTGGGGGAGGGGAAGGACAGGCATGCTACAGTCTCAGGGGAGATTGGAGAGGCAGGACTGGAACCCAGTGACCCAGGACAAGCGCATTCACTGCATAGAACTCAGTGTTGGTGGGGGCCTCAGATGACTCCCCGCTGCCCTAGGACTCAGACCCTCGGCTTCTTTCTGGCTGTTGCCAGGTGGCTGCTCTCAGCTCCCAGAGATGACCTAGGACCACACCTCCATGACACGGGTGTCCTGATTAACCATTCACCTCTGAAACCAGCAAGAGAAAGTCTCCTAAGACATAGAGAGAAGCCCTGTCCATCATGGTCACTGTCTATCATGGTCACTGAAGTGATTCTCCTCACCTTTGGCACCGGCTTTTGAACAAGCAACTCACAAGCCAGGCATGATGGTGCACACCTGTAACACCAGGACTCTGGGGGCTCACGCAGGGGGAACATCTGCTTGGGGCCAGCCTGGGCTAAGTGATGAGACATGGTTTAAATAAAGGAAATCAAGTTACAGGACCAATCTGTCATTGTACAGTCTGGGGGAAGTATACAGCCCCTCTGAAAGTCTGTATGCTGCAACATGCAGATTTTAGCTTTGCTGGGATAATGCGTTTTGAAGCAACATCGGTGCTGTGATTAGCTAGACTCGAGACTCATAGCACAGAGCAGAGCTGCTTGCCCTAAGTACAAACTTGTGAGCAGAAGAGAACTGCCCCAAGTCACAACTACCACGAAAAGTTCCTTACTGTATTGTGGACAAACTTGAGCTGTCATTCCTACAAACGCTGAAGTCTAAAAAGCGTTCTGCCAGATTTGGGCTTTTAGACAGCGTTCTCCTCTGTTTTTGAAAAGAATGCCTTCGGGGATGGAGAGATGGTTCAGCAGTTAAGAGGGCTTGCTGATCTTCTAGAGGACTAGAGCTGCATTCACAGCACCCAGGTGGAACTCCAGCTGGGGTGGGGGATGTGAGGGCATTCTGGCCTGTGAAGACTGCACATACACAACAGACAGACAAACAACGGGCAGAGGGGCAGAGGGGCATACACATAGATAAAAATAAAATAGGAGTATGCATCAAAAAGCCTTTTAAGGTGTTAACGTGGCTTATATTGTTGGTGAGTGTTGAGTCAGATAACACACATGAGATGCACTGGCCTTCAGCCCGGTACACAGTGAGGTACACAATAACCTTTGGCATATGTTGTTGCTGCCCCTGATGTTGCTGATGTTGTGACAAGGTCTCCCGTGAGCCAGGCTCATCTTGAACTCTCTTTGTAGAGGATGATGACCTTGAACTTCTGATCCTCCTTCCTATGCCTCCTAAGGCTGTGACTATAGGCAGGCACTCCGTGCCTGATTTATGAACTGTGAAGCTCACACTCAGGGCTCTGCGAATACTAGGCAAGCACCCTACCAACTGAGCGATGGCCCCAGCTGCCATTTTGCAGATTTTGCATGAACTCCTTCATTCAATCCCCACGCACACGCCCAGGGTCTTTACAGGGCTTGGCCGTGTGAGTTCAGCTTGTCTGTGTTGGCCCTGCCTCTTGCAGGTGACTCCCATCTTGATGGGTGTTGTCCACCTCCACACAGTAAGTGCAGCTCAGCTGGAGAGACAAAGCCTTGAGCCAAGCCTGGGGGTAAGCTGTGGAAACAGCAATAGGATATACCTACCCCATCTCTAAGGGGCGTGTGGTGGAGCTCAAACAGCCTGCATACTCGAGACTCTGGGAGACGCGGGCACTCCTGCAGTGCCTGTCACACATACATTGCTAACCTGCTTCTTTTAGTCCCGTTCGGACACCAGAACCCCTGCCCTTTGAAAATAGGCTTTTACACCAAAAGCTGCAAAGCGCACCGTGACAGTGTCTGTCCTCTAAAGAGATTAGAAATCTGGGCTTGGGAGGTGTCTAAGTTGACAAAGGGCTTGCCTTGCAAGCACAGCTTTAATCTCCAGAACCCAAGAAAAAAAATCAAGATTACACTTGTAATCTAGCACCGGGCAGGCAGAGACAGAATTCCTGAGGCTACCTGGCCAGCCAGTCTAGCCAAATCTGTAAGGCCCAGGATAAACACACACACACACACACACACACACACACACACACACACACACACACA
>NW_026596234.1:8233138-8240042 GCF_907164565.1 Psammomys obesus | reverse complement strand
ACACACACACACACACACACACACACACACACACACACACACACACAAGAATTAAGAGTCTAAATCCACAGTGTCAATTTTTCAGAAACTGGAGAAGCAAAGCAGGGCATGATAAGACAAGCCAACAGAAGACAACAGAGAATGTTCTGGAAGAGGGAGACAGTGAACAGTCATTCCCGCCCCCTAGAAGAATTCAAATCTGGATACCTCTCAAAACACCGTGCAGATGAAATGTAACAGCCTGGCAGCTGGATTTTGCCAACAAGCACATCTTTCCAAGTTCTTAAGGGCCTGCAGGTGGCAAAGTCACTTTCTATTGTCTCCAAAATCGTAGCTTTTGAAAAAGGGAAATACTGTTAGCGTGTGTGGAAACAAGACAGCAGATGTTGGCCCATGCATATTAAATCATTAAAGATTTGAGATAATAAAGCATTCGTTATAGAGGTTGTAGCCACAAAGCTCTGTGCAGGGTTAGCAGGAGGTGAGGTTTTATCTCCGTTCACTATCCATGAAGGATGGTTTCTCGGCAGCCCTCTCTACTTGTTATCCCATCTGCTTAGACATGAAATACAAATGTGGAATATCATTTTATCTGCACATATTTAAAATGCAATGTCCAAATATTATGCTGTTGGAAAGGAGACACCTGTCCAAAAACTACCCGGGAAGGTTTTAGAGAGCACACTTAAGCTCAGATCTAGACACAAGTGAAACCCGTTTTTCATCTAGTGGAAGCCTTCCCGCTAGCCAAGGCTTGGAGCACATGGGGGTCATCCTTCGGATAGAGCGATGGCTCATTTATCTCACGCCAACTGTTCCATGCCGGTGCATCTCCGTGTCACCAAAGCTGAGCCCTTACACATCACATGTGTTTATTTTAGCCATTTGGCATGGTAATAATTCTGGGTGTTCCTTACACAGTCCTTGCTTTTTTAAAATAGACGTTGAAAAACGCCTAATCTCTGCCTTCTACTCGGGGTCATCAACGTGAGCATCAAGTACTGGGCTGTTCTGTACTGAAAAACAGCTCTTGCCTTGGGATCTACTGTGGATGTTACTCTGATCTGAGCTATGAGACACACCTGTTAAAACTGTGAACAGATCCAGGGCCTTTGGTGCAGAGTGAGTGTTCAGTATCTGTCACGGGAACGGAGTGACGGGCTAGGCCTTGCCTCTTCTGCTAGTCAGTCTTCACTTTTAGTCTGCACGGAGAGGCTACCACACAAGCGACCCTTAGGTAACTGAAAAACCACTTCCTCTCCGTGATCTATCTCAGGGTAACAACTCCACTGAAAACTTGTCAGTTTGGAGCAACCATCAGTTGCTGTTTCCCAGGGTTCTTCGGGCTGGGCATCTCGGGTCCTGGGCAGCTCTCTTTGATGGCACACAGCCCGAAGATGGTCCCTTGGCTGCCCTTACCTGCAAATGGACTGGGGACGCTGAGGAAAATGTTGCCCTGTGTATCAGGTGGCTTGGTGCTACTCCACCAATTTCTCTGCTTCCACTTGGACCCAGTGCCTAGTCTCGTCTTTGCTTTGGTACAGTGTGGTGGCTGCTTCTCTATAGAGAAGTCCACATTGCTAAGCCTTGTGAAAAGTGTGCCAGAATTGGCACCATCACTTTTGATACTCTGTGCGTGTGTGTATGTGTGTGTGTAGTGTTTGGTATGCCGTGTGTGTGTGTGCACAGTAGATGGTGTGGATGTGCATGTCTATGTGTGTGTGCATGTGTATTATAGGGGTGGATGTGGATGTGGCACGTGTGCATTTTCATGCACATAAGTATGTTTGTGCATGTGAAGGCCACATGTTGATGTCAGGCGAACTCAGTAGCTCTCCACAATATATTTTGAGACAGGGTCTCTCACTCAACATGGAAGTAGCCGGTCAGTGAACTCCAGGAGCTTTCTTGTCTCACCTCTCCACCAGCACGTGGCCTCCAGGTGCACGCTGCTACACCCAGCTTTTACATGCATGCTGAGGTCAAACTCAGGCCTTCACGCTTTGCCTGGCAGGTACTTTGCCGGCTGTGCCACCGCCCAGCCCCATTGTTGGCACATGGCATTGGTCAAGTCACAAGTCAGAGAGATTCTCAAGGGAAGCAAAAGCAGACTCCATTCTTTGATGGGAGGGGCTTACACACACACACACACACACACACACACACACACACGCACGCATGCACACTCACATACACAGGGGAAGAAGGTCATGCCACTACAGCCTTCCCTCTATCTTCAAGCTGTACTTGAAGGGTCCATAGTTGTTCTTCTACATGGAAGTGTCAGTGAATTGTGCTGTAGCTAACCGACCTCTGAAGAGGCACAGTGAGAGAACGCTGGAGAGGTGGCTCAGAAGTTAAGCGCTGGCTGCTCTTGCAGAGGACCCAGGTTTGATTCCCAGCCCCTACATGGCATCTCACAACTCTCTGTTGTAACTCCAATCTGATGCGCTCTTCCACCCTCTTCAAGCACCAAGCAATTGGTGCACACACAATCACACACACACACACACACACACACACACACACACACATTACTAAGACACATAAAATAAATCAATCTACTAAAAAAAGTTAAAGCAGCATAGATTTGGTAATTAACACTTACACTCTTAATTGGATCTTTCCCTTGGAGCAGATCTAAATCTTCGTTTTCTCTTGTGACAAAGCTCAGTATCCAGGTCCCTTCAATGCCTGAAGAGACAGGCACAACCTCCGAAAGGAGACATGGCCTCCTCCTGAACTTCCTGTGTAGCTAGGATTGCCTCTGGTCACTGTTCTAATACCATGAAAGCATTTTGCCCACATCAGCCAAATTTAAAAACTTATTATTCTTATTCAAAAATATTATTCTTGCTATTGTTGTTGTCTACCACATAGCTGCAGTGTGACTTTCTTCTTAAAGACATTTTTATCCATTCTTTGAATGTCATACAATGTATTTGGTTATAGTTATTCCCCAACTTCTCCCCTTTAAATCCACTCCCTCTTCCCTACCTCCTATCTTGTGTCTTCTTTCTTTTTTTAAATAATTTACCCATTCCAATCTGTGCCTCATACAGTCCTGGATGTGGAGCATCCAGTGGAGGGAAGCCCATCTGCCAGGGACCACAACCTGCAGAGCTTTGTAAGGTCAAAGGATCCATGAACAAGGAATGCACAAGCTATGACTTGTGGGTAACTTGGCAACTTCAGTGCAGCAGGGAAGCAGGCTCATTCTGTTGGGGTGTGGGATCAGTGAGAAAGGACAGAAAACTGAGGGGGTTTTAATTAACCTTGTCTTCGGAAGTGATGTATTTGTGGGCCAGCAAGACAGCTTAGCAGGTAAAGGTACCTTCGGCCAAGACTGGTGCCTTAAGTTCAGTCTTCAAGACCCATATGGTAAAAGGAGAAAACCAACTTCCACAAGTTGTCCTTTGACTTTCACGTGTGCGATGACAACACACAAACACACACATCACATCTATAGTAATAACACAACACACTATCTAATGATTTACAGTGTTCACTTCTCTTTTATAATTCTCAAGCATTATGGGTAATAATAACAGTTACATCTCTCATTAGCATTAGCTCCACTCAGTTTTAAGCTGCATTAGGCAGGGATCATGAAATACCTGTGGCCAACACCTACCCCAAGACCGCTCCATAATATTTGTCAAAAACATCAAATGATTGAGTTCTTGTCGTGTGGTAGCGTTTCTCTGTGCATTTTAAGGCCAGTCTTTCAAACATCCTCAAAATTAAGCATGAGGAAGACACTGTAACAGTTGCCTGTCTTGAGAAAGAACAGCCCGCTAACAAGTGGCCAAATCAGGATCTGACTTCACGTCTCTTTGACCCCCCAAAGCCAGCTCTGAATTTGTCTCTGTTGCAGGAGTCAAGAGCACATAGACCAGAGCTTATGTGCCCACCGATTGTGTAGTGCTCATTGCTTAAGAATGGCTTCATATTCTAAAGTGCTTAAAGAAAAAAAAAATGATCCAAATTAAATACCCCACAAGATGTGAAAACTAAACTCCACCCTGCATGTTCCTCCGTGACTTTGTGTCGGAACAAAGCCATGCTCACCAACTGTCCTATCCTGATATTCCTTCTGTTGTTTTGTTTTGTTTTGTATTAACACAAGGGTGGCAAGCCATTTGATTCCCCCCTTCAAAAAACAAAAAAACAAAACAAAACAAAACAGTTTACTGTCTAGGTCTTTATAGAAAGATCCCCATTCCTGCATGTTATATCTTTTTAAGGTATGCTGGGTGTGCATGCGCATGTACCTGCACGTATGTTTGGGGAGGCTGGAGAGCAGCCTCGGTGTCAACCTTAGGAACACCATCCACCTTCCTTGAGAAAAGTCCTCTCATCGGCCTGGAGCTCACCAGTTAGACTAGACCAGCTTACCAGACAGGCTCCGGGGATCTTGTGGTCTCCACCTGCCTCAGGCTGGGATCACAAGCAAACCACCCCTTGCATTTTCACATGGGTTCTGGGGAGCCAATTTGGGTCCATGTGCTTGCAAGGCAAGTGCTTTATTACCAACTGTGTCGGCTCCACAGCCCTAGATTGTCTTTCTCATAATGTGAGATACAAGGAAAAGTGACTCCAGATATAAGCGTCGCAATTAAATTGTTCTTTTTTTTTTTCAAATAACACCTCATTTCAATAAGCTGCCTGCAGTCCCCCCCCCCATTAAAGCCTCAGTGTATGGGAGCAGTAGCTCATTCAAGTCGGTGCCTCTCAGGAAGCAAATACCCTTGAGAACGGAAGCTCATTATTTGCTTAATAACAGTGGCAGAAAGCAGTGCGCTGTTTAGTGAAAGGCAATGGTCCAAGAAAAGGCCACTGATATTCCCAAATGCAGCAACGTCTCGTTTTCCAGCTAATTTCCTAGCATGAAAAGAGCCTAAGTCCCAGTATTTAAACGGTTCCAGCCACACTGAATTTCCTGCTTTTGGACAAAGGGTGTCGGAGGATCTTGCTTCTCTTATGCCCTGGATCCCAAAGAATCAAAGATAGAGATTAGAATGGCCAGGTTGTCCTGGAAAAGTGGTGATGATAATGTCAGGTCCTTTTAAATACGTGTGCGTGCCATCTAGAGTCAGAGTTAGGGCAGCGCTGGGCTCTGCCGACGACAGGCAACAGCCTGTGTGGGCCGTGCCAGCAGGCCCACATGACATGCTCTAAATGAAAGTGTCAGTGGCCCACAGAAAAGGCATCCAGCCTCTCTTCCTTCTCCCACCCCAGAAGCAGGTTCACACCAATGATGTCAGTAAGCAGGGGGGGGATTACTTTTGAAGATCCGCTCCGCTTTGACCTCAGCACACAGGCTTTGTGTCTCGCAGTCACATGCCCGGCAGAGAGGCCACAAATCTCTGCAACTTGCACGGGCTTTTCCAAGGTAGATGTTGGAGGGTATCGTGCCCGAGGCCTGAGGAGCGATGTGGATTTGCTTACACACAACAAGCCCTTCAGTGAGCGAGGGGAAAAGACGCCAACCAAGAGCACCGTGTTTGCACAGGTAACCTTGATTCTGAGGCAAAATATTTATTCAATCTGTTAACGCACCTTCGGTTAGGCAAAGCGGAGTGCTTGCTCTAGATGGGCCCCTCTGAGGCACATGGGGAGCAGTGTTCCCAAACTTGAGAAGTCGGCCAGGAGAAAAAGACATCACTTTGAAGACTACCCATGGACAGGGGCTTTCCCCTTGTGTTTTTGTTTTTTAATGGTTTTTGTTGTTGTTTTTTTAAATGGTGCAAGGGCCCAGACATATAACGGGGGCCCAGCCAGTGTTCATAAACCAATGACCAAATGAATAAGCCAGCCAGAACACAGGAAGGGAAGGTGAGCAGGCTCGGAGAAGAATGAACTCAGGCAGAGAGGCTGAGATGCTGCCAGGGCCTTTATGGATGGGTAGAGTTCAGAGGACCAAGAGAGAAAAGCTTATCTTAGAACAGTCCCTCTGGGAGGTAGGGGAGAATGGCTCAGCCTGTACAGAGCTTGCCAGGCAAGCATGAAAAGCTGAGTTCAGATCCCCAAAACCTACATTTTCAAAAATATAAATAATTTATTTATTAAAAAAAAAAAGCCAGACATAGAAGTGTATGTGTCTGTAACCCTGGCACTGAAGAAGTGGACATTGGAGGATCCCCAGGGCTCACTGGCCAGCTAGTAGAGATGAACTGGTGAGCTTCCGGTTCAGTGAGAGACCCTGCCTCAAAAAATAAAGGGAAGACCAGCGGAGAGAGACACCCTCCACCATATATGCATACTCAGACAAGGAAGAAGAATAAGCCTTCCGGCAAGAGGCAAGGAAGGATGTCTCTCCACTCTCCCTGTGGGATTAGCAGCCTCATGATTCAAAACCACTGAGACTTCCCACCAAGCTTCAGCTCTCCTAGAGCTCACAGTACACAGGCCCCATCCGGAATGCCCCAAAGCTTGGCTCAGCTGCAGTCATATCTCAGGACTTCAGTGGTGGCAGCTGTTTCCTCTCTCAGGTAGGATCTGCAGGGGATCCAGTGGATGGCAGCAGATGAAGCCTAGAATCGCTTGGGACAGAGCAGTTGGCAGCCTGGACAGGAATGATGGCGGGCCTCCTGAGGACAGAAAGGAAGAGCTGCTGGCCCCAGGCTGCCAGGGCTGAGCTCTGAGCAGTTTCAGGGGTCAGAAAGAGAGCTTTAGCACAGAGCAGGAGAACACCGACGACGCTGGGCTGAGCGAGCATTCATTCATTTACGTACCTGGCATTTCCTGAACACTTTTTACATTCAAAGCATTACAGAGCGGCCAGATAAAAAGGGTCACTTGTACAATTTATAACAAAAAAAAGAGAAAGAAAGGAAGGAAGGAAGGAAGGAAGGAAGAAAGAAAGAAAGAAAGAAAGAAAGAAAGAAAGAAAGAAAGAAAG
>NW_026596234.1:8198636-8233128 GCF_907164565.1 Psammomys obesus | reverse complement strand
AAGAAAGAAAGAAAGAAAGAAAGAAAGAAAGAAAGAAAGAAAGAAAGAAAGAAAAGGAATCAGTAAGCATTGTTTGCTTGGCGCTTACTATGGATCAGGAGTGTTTGGTACTTGCAAATGCATTGGTTACAACATTTAAATGACCCAGCTTCTCAATATTGCTGACCAGCATTGTCATCTACAAGTTCAACCTCACGAACTGTGCAAGTTACAAAACCAAAATCTCCCCATAACGTTTTAAATAAGTTTACAATATTGTGTTGGGTGCATCTATAGTCTTCCTGGGGCACATGTGGCTGTATAAGAAATTCTAAGCTACAACTGCAATCCCCGGTTATAGACCAGGAAGCAGTCACAGTGACTTGAGGCAAGAGTTCCGACTGGGATAGAAGGCACGGCACTGGCATTCGGTCCCAGTGATAAGACCCTACCACCAGGGGCACTGGATGGTGAGCAGAGATTGGCAAAGGGTCATCCACGGAGTTCACTCTAAATGAGGACGTTTGAGTAGTACACAAAGGAGGAGCCAGCCCCAGCAGGATGTGACGAAGACATTCTAAGAAGGAGACCATGGAACTGAGGCCCCATGGAGGACTCAGAAGCTTAGTAAGCCGGTGTTGACAGCCGTGACAGTCAGGGGCAACCTTAAGCTGTGTGTCTTGCAAGTTGACAAAAGTGGACAGGCCTACAATTACGAGATTTTTCTAAGAGGAGCATTAGAATCCTGAGGACTAATGAGTGAGTTCAGATGTTCTTCGGGAAAGCCAGAGTGTGACATAGGGAGTATCTGAAATTGAGAAAGTCATGGAAACCCAAAGCCGGGACAACATCCATCCATGCAGAGGTTGGGGCCAAAATGGAGGATACACTTGAGCCACACCATGCCAACTCTGCTGCAGTAGAATCCATCAGTCCTGATCACACACTGAGGTTCCCTCTGTGTTGTAGAACCCATAAGTCATGGGTCAATCCTTCCCTTGAAGAAGGCATACTAACACACACTGTGAGATGTTAAAGGACTCTTGGGTCCCAGAATAATTGGTATACTAGAAAATACCAAACGCATGGTCCAGAACCCTACAGGAAGATCCACCAAGAATGTCCAAGGGCTGTCTTCATTATATGATTATGACTGACTGAGGGGGTGTCTAGGGAGATAATCAAATGTAAGCCACTTGTCTGACAAACATGAGGACCAGAATTCAGATCCCCAGGACCCACATAAAACAGGACACAGCAGCTCACATCTGTGATCCTGGCGTTCCTGTGATGAGATGGGAGGTAGACAGGAGACTCTCTGAAAGTTCGAGGGCCATCAGGCAGAGGCCGTATGCAGAGGCAAACAGTAAGGAAACCCTCTCTCAAACAAGGTGAAGAGCCACAGCTAACAGCCAATGTCATTCTCCAGCCTCCACATCCTTCCCTGGCACGTATGTACCTCCCACACATATGTGCACTTACACATAAGTACACACAGACAGAGATTTTTTTAATGTTTTCTGTGTGCAGTATCTGCATTAAATAGTCATCAGAGAGACTCGCTGCCGAGGACCTTAGAACCTAGTTCAAAGAACAAAAATAGACAAGAGGGTCAGGGTACGGTAGGGCTTTGAATGGAAACCTGTAAACAGGATGGCTAGGGAGCCATGGCCCACTGCAACCCCTGGCAGTAAGGAGTGGTCGGTTTGCCAAGTATGTCAATGACCAACACTCCAAGGCCAGAGTGAACCTGAAAGTCAAGGGACACTGAGGCATCAACACTTGGAGACTTGAAAACAACTGGAAGGAGGTCACGCTGAGATCTGAACCCCACGGTGGACAGGAAGCGACACGGAGCAACTGGAGGGCTCTCAAGAAGAGGCCAGGGTGTGCTGGGGGCAGAGCCAAGACAATGCGCTCATCTCAGAGTTCAGGACCATTGCAGCCAGCAAGTTCACCAGCATGCTCACAGCACTGAGTTTCCAGGAAGCAGCTGTAACCCCTGGCCAGCTCTCTATGCAGCCCTGTCTTGTGAGAAATTTATAGAAAGACTCAACTGTGTGTAAACAGCTGGCAGTGTGTCTTTCTCAGCCTTGTTCCATAATAGAGCGACTGTGGCTTAGCTTTTTGCAATAATGCTACACACCGTCGCAAACAAAAATAGTGAGCTTTCCCCAGCATCTGTGCCTTGGCTAAGTGATTGATCATTCATAAGCCATTCATAAGCAATCATTCCCCATACAGTGTCTGGGAGGAGAGATTTTTCATCTCTAAAATTTTTCTTAATTCTGATCATTAAAAAGTTTGAAGGTGGGACGGGTCCTTTTACTCTTGGCTGCCAGGAAGCTTCTGTCTAAAGATAACAATTAATCATGGTAACCCTTTCATGTGCACCGTTAGGATATTTGCTCTCCTTCTATTTATCTCTCTTATGATTTCCTTTCTTACATCACTTTCCGTCATTTTATAGCTGGATATACGCTGTCAGTTAGGACAATGTTGTGCTTTTAAAGTAACCCTAGTCTGCCTGACATATACTTTAAAATTTCTGCACTCACCGGTGATGGAGGGAGGGGCGGAACTAGTTAGTGAGTCAGCTGATGAACGCGCTATGGTTAATGGTGTCTGTAAAATGGAATGGCTTAGAACTTCAGCCAGGAATGGATCACCCCAGCAGGCGCTGTTTCTGTGAGGAAGGCAGCTTGTACCATAAATCCTAGGTATGACTCTTTTCATCCAAAGAGTTTTAAGCTTCCCGTAAAACAAGGATGTTTCCTGTTATGGTACTTGCCAAGCAGCCTCAACTTCTGTCTTCTTTCCTGCTGAACTTTAAAACTCGGAGAGGCAACTGTCTGCTGAGGCTGTTTTGTCTAGATCTGGGCGTGGGGCAGGAATCCAGCGGCATGAGCCTCAAGTCTCAGGATCCAACTTAGGAAGTTCTAGGAAGCATCTTCACTGTGTGGATTGCTGTGAATGGCAAGAATAACTTAAAATAAAACCTTGTCCTCTCTGTGCTTCTGTGGAGTAGGGTGGAAGGGTTAGGGGTGATAGAGGCAGGCCCCAAGTCTGTGACCAAACTAGGAAAGCCATTTCTGGCCAATATCATCTCCAAGAACTCTCTCAATCTCTCTCTCCCTCTCCCTCTCTTCCCCCTCCCTCCCTGTCCATCCTTCCTTCCCTTTATCTCTCCCCATCTCATTGATCACCCCATCAATTTCAGTCTCATGATTCTGGCACTCACTGGCACCTCTCACCATAACCACGTGGCTCTTATTACCCAGAAAGTCATCTCCACATGGAACCCTCCCTAAACACCATCCAGAATCTAGACTGTTGTGGGGAGAGTGGCCTCGGGGAGAGAGGAGAAGACAGCCAGGAGGGAGGCAGTCAGGAGGAGGCTCCTGGTCACTTCCACATTTGTTCTGAAAACAATGAACAGCAAAACCAAAAAGAGCAAGGATTTTATTTTTAATAGAATCAGTAATAAATATCCATTGGAAAAGAACAGAGAAAGGAAGAGACCCAGAGAAAGGAGGACACAGAGAAAGAGGGAACACAGGAGATGAGACACAGGAGAGGGAGAGGGAAAAGACAGATGACCCGCCATCAATTCACACTGTTAGCATTTTAGGCACATTTGTCTTGTTTGAGGTAGGATCTCGTATAGGCCAGGCTGGCCTTGAACTTCCTATGAAGACAGGAATGACTGTGAACCTCTCGTATTCCTGCCCGCATCTCCCAAATGTTGCATTTACAGGTGTGAGTCCTCACTCTCGTTTTATACCGTTCTGGAGATTGAGCCCAGAGCTTCATGCACTCAAGCATGAAGTTGGCAAGCACTCTGCCAACTGAGTGACATCACCAGCCCAGGTACACTACAATGTAATGCACAAATTCCAGACAGTAGCTGACAAACTCGGGCCCTCTGGAAAAGCCTAGACACTACCCATTTAGTAAATAAAGCTTTATTAGAATAGAGCTTGATGCAGTGTGTTTCCATATTTCCTACTGCATAACAAAGTGGTAGAATTGAGAGGCTAAACTACAAACCCCAGGTGGCCTAAAATTTTGATTATTTTTTAATCCAGCCCCTTTCATAATAATCCTGTCCCCGAGACTTTTGGGCAGGAATTCTATGTCTTATTGTCTCTCTGTCCTTCCTCCGAAATGTCAGCATCTCCACACTTAAAGAATCTTAGGAAGGATGCTGGGGAGTCAGACAATGGCTCACTGATAAGTTCTAGAATGTCTCAGCCCCACAAGCAGATGGTAGGGGAAAGGTGGGGTCTGTTTATTCAAATATCTGACCACTGTCTGGCTCCATGTGAGCTACAGAGGGCTCTTTTGCCAGCCTTCCCTCCACGATCACAGGAGACAGGGCTCTGGATGAAACAGCTGGTGTTAAGACAAGGTTCTCAGACCTCAACTGCAAAGGAGAAAAGACTTCAGCACTCAAGGCCTGTAGACTTTCCCTCCAGACGGGGTTACCAAGGGCGCCTGAATTCAAGGTGTAATGTTTGTGTTGAGTGAGACTGGGTGGGGTCTGAGGCTACAGTGTTTGGGTTTATAAAGACTGGGGTAAGTAATATTGATAGTGTTTTAGGTCTGTGTTGTTGTTCTGACATGAAGTCTCACTCAGTAGCCCAGGCTGGCCTGAAACTCACTATGTAGTCCAAACTGGCCTCACATTCACAGACCCCCCTGCTGTGTCATGTGAAATGGAGCCTTGGTTTGTCTATGTACCTCAAAACAATGGCTTTTTTCCTTCAGGAGAACTGGCCCGTGAACCTTCTCGGTCTGGCCACTCTTGAGTTAGGCACACATGCATGGATGAGGTAGAGTCTATGCAATGGCGTCTGACTTCTCTCTATTATAAGCATCAGACATCGTGTCGCTTCACCTACCCAGCAGTGAGTCCCCATGTTCTAGAACTAAGCCTGTGCATCTGTGTTGATTGAATAAATACTCTGCTTTGCAAGTCCAGTTAACCTTCCTGGAGAGAAGGTTTATCCTGGGGAGAAACTGAGACCAGTTGACAGAGTTGAATATTTAGAGGAAAGAGCCTGGATGACTGACTCCAGTCGCTTTTCAAAACCCTTGAAGGACCATGACACAGAGCATATTTTAGAAAGGGAGAAAGGAATACATGGTGGACAGAATTTGGGTGGCCCAGCCCAGCCCTAGCTCCGTGACTGGGCTTCCCTCACTCCGCCTCCAATGGACATTACACAGGTTGCCTCTCCAGCTTGCTGGGGCCTCGTTAAGACGCTGTAAATGATGCTTCTGTGCAGTGTTAGTTGCTTGTCTCGTTGCCATGACAAACACCTGACAAAAGCAACAAAACACCTGATGAGAGCACCGTGAGGAAGAGTGGGCTTATTTTTGTACCCAGTGCAAAGGTGCAGTCCATCACAGCCAGGAAGTCTTGGTGATTGGAGCTTGAGGTGGCTGGGTGTGCTGTCAGGAAGCAGAAAGCAATAAACACTAGTGCTCGACTCGTTCCCTCCCTTTAATTCAGCCCAGTTCCAGCCCAAATGTGATGCTGCCACCCACAAGCAAATGGGTCCTCCAACCTCCGCTATTCTAATCTAGACGATCCCTCGTGGGTGTGCCCAGAGGTTTGTCTCTTAGGTGATTCTAGAACCTGTCCAGATGGCAATATTAACCGTGACAGGTGAGACCCTCAGAAACATCTGCTGGGAAAATCACATCCTGCCATTTCCTTTGCACGGGAAAAGGTCTCTGTCGTTCTCTCCTGGAAGGATGGGAGGGGCAGGACAAAGGCCACTTGGTGGCAGATGTTCAAGAAAGAAAGGAACAAATGGCTCCTGGTTCCCCTTTCAAATCCACCTCCTCTTCCCTAAAAGCAATTTGAAGGGAACTTTGGTGACTTCTCTCCGGCACGGAAAAGGAAAATCACTTCCCAGCCTTGCTCACCAGTCGGCCATAGTCTCAGCTGCAAAGCGAAGCTCCCAAGCCCAGCTCTTACATAAGCCCTGAGCAAGCCCAGAAGGTTGACCCATCCTGTCGCCTGAAAGGACCCACAACTATCATGGGGAATCTAAACAGGGCATTCATGGGGTGGGATTTTAATTCCTGTAATTTTTTCAACAACTGAAAAAAATAAACAACTCATTTCAGCCTGCGGAGTGGGCTCCATGAAGAAGTGATGAGATCAGATTAGGAAGGCCCCTGTTTTGTCATCAGGTGACAGGCATACGGAAGAGTCCATTTGCTTTAAGAGAAGCCTTCATTAGGGAATGAAAAGTTGCCCCTGGGACCACAGGTGGGTGAGCTGCAGAAGACAAGATGGGTGCTACTGCTGACACTGGCCTTTCCCAGCTGGCTGTTGGAAAGCCTGAAATCCAGGGAGACAGTGGGTAAAAACATAGACACAAAAAAAAAAAAAAAAAAAAAAAAAAAATGTGAGCTAGATCACATAGATCGGCACTTGATCTGCATCGCCATAGTCTCCTGAGTCTAACATGCTGCTCCTCACCAGATGTGCCCTTATTTAACACCCTCGAGGCAAACGCCAACGGCCCACAGTGTTTCCTGTTCATCCTTAGACGGCATGCATGGGAGGAAGCCTGGAGCTGGGAGCTGCAGGTTCCACAGGGGGAACTTCACAAACCCATGCTTTCCTATGCCCTGCTCTTCCATCGGCCTTCACGTGCTTGTCTGCTGCTTGTCTTGCATGTGATAGAAAGATGGCAGATGGGCCTTCATCCCTCACATCCTTTTTGCAAAAGGAAGACAAGCCTCATCAGTCAGGATCAAGGAAAAGAACAGAACCAGGCCTGTGGAGACGGCTTAGTCCATCAACTGTCTTCCCTGCAGGGTCAAGGACTAGAGCCTGGGGCTCAGAAGCCATGTGAAACTGTAAGCTGTGCCTTTCTGCATGCATTTGTAACTCAGGGATGAGAGACAGGAAGGCGCCAAAGTACCCCCCGACACTCAGCCTAACCAATAAGCGAGGTTCGGGACAGGGACAACCTGTCTAAAGACAAAACAAGGTGCTGGCCTCGGACATCCAAGATTGCCCTCTAACTTCCACATACACACACAAATACATACACATCACATGTGCACGCGCACACACAAAAAAAAGAAAAAGAAACAATGAGGGAAGGATGGAACGGAGGAAAGACAGAATAGAAGGAAAGGGGAAGACAGAGGGATAAAGGGAAGGGACGAGACAAGAAGTGGGTTGTGTAGGTCAGTCAGTCAGTCTGTTTCTAAAGAGGGAAAAGGTATTTGTGTGCACACATTTTGGTTGCAGCTAAACAACCCTGAAATCTATAGATGAGGCCAGCATCCCAGACATTCGGGGGCAGAGCTGAAGTTTGCATATCCAGGCAGAATTTCTTTTTCCTCAGAGACGCCTCAATTTTGTCTTAAAGTCAACCGATTGGGCAGGCCCCCACCCTCCTGGTGGAGGCTGGTCTCTCCTTAAAGAACGTTATCTCGCCCTTCACCATACTTTTACTATATACCATCATACCCTTCCTGCCACCCAGGGGCCACTGCTTCCCGCATGGCAGGGCGATCACACAGCCATTGCAGAAAACGTAGCAACGGGGGAAAACTTTCAGCCAGCTCTGCCTTGCTCACCAGGGAAGGACCCATTCTCCGAATCTTGTTGGAGGAAACAGGATCATATGACCACTCCTAGCAGCAAAGGAGGTGGGAAGGAAAGCGTTAAGTTTCCTGGCATCCATAGGAAGACATGTATGGGAAGCTCAGCTGTGATTGGCATTCGCAGGGCAGCCCTTAGCATCTTCCCTGAGCTGTTTATTTACTGGACGTTTAATAAGTGCGAGAGGCTGAACAGCGCGTGCTGTTCAGGTTAGAGTCCTGTTACTCATTACTGAGGATAATTAAGTGACATTGGCTCCCAATGTGGAAAGCTCGCCCCTTTCATGCTCAGCAGCCGAAATGGCCTTGTGATTACAGCGCTGCTGTGGGGTTTATTCTTCTAACATTTAAGCTATAAAGTAAATTCAGGGGCTGGGGTGGTGGCTCTGTGTGGCTAAGAGCATTTCCTGTACAGACCTGAAGACCAGATTTCTGATCCCAGCACCCACATAACAAGACAAGCATCCCAGACATGCTTGTAACCTCAACCCTAAGGTGGACAGAAACAAGAAAATACTGGGGACTGATGGCTTCTACCTAGCCAAGAAAACACAAGCCCCAGGTTCAAGGAGAGACCCTGCCTCAAAGGAATAGACAGCAAGTGATAGGAGACACTAGTGTCATCTTCTTGCCGCCTTATGCATGTATAAGTACACACACACACACACACACACACACACACACACACACATCTTTAAAAACCAATAATAACAAAAAATAAAAATCCACTATGAGAAAAGTGGTCAGCAAGCGGTAGAACAGGAAGATAGCCATGAGTCAGGAAAGGCTGAGTCCCCAGAGGAGAAGAAAGCCCCTGCACGTTAACCACCGGCTAGCATACAGTTCGGCATCGTGCTGCTCGTGTTGCTGCCGGTGCGGCTTATAAAGTGTGAATGAGTCCACTTTTTCCTGTAGTGAAAGAGCTGAGGCTGGGGGCTCTGTAGAGAACATGGGTTTCATCAGTTCACTCCGGAGAGGCTGAATGTTCACACAACGTGGCATGTGTCTGTCATCCCGGCACATGGAAGACAGAGGCGGGAGGGCTGCTGCCGACGAGCCCGTCCTAGGGCTGCAGAGTAAGGCCCCCACCTCAGACACAGACCACGAGCGTCTTGGCTTGAATCGCCTGTGTTATCACGGGTTTTGTTTCTCAGAGCAAGATTCGGTTTGTAGGAAGACTGAGAAGGTTCCAGGGCACTTACGTGTGTCCCAAGCCCCATTTCCGTTCTTAACGTCCTGCAGCAAATGCACTGATTAGTAAAAGCCTGTCTTTCAGCCTGATTTGCTCAGTGCCTGCCCTGGCATTTGGGTCCCCCCCCCAAAAGCCAGTTGGCTCCCAATTTGGTTCTGTTGTGAGGCTTGAGATGGTGAATCCTCTGAAAGGTGTGACCTAGTACAGTGTCTTCCGGTCTTTGGGGACTTGGGAGACCCTGACCCCTTTCGCTCTCTCTCTTTTGCTTCCTGGCCATACAATCACTCCATTTTGTGCCTCCTACGCTCTGTCCACTATAACACAGCCCTATAAGCATCAAGACCAGCCAGGCACAGATAGGAACTAACAGACCTAGGAGCAAAGTCAGCCTTTCCGTTGATAACCCCATTTAGTCAGGGTAAATAGACTGCTGGGTGCCGCTCAGATGTTCCCTATAGTCCTCTTGTTGCTGGAAGGTCCAACCCAGTATAACTCAGCATCTTTAGCCATCACCTCTTGGCAGACACCTTCTCAGACCTCTCCCCTTGGTGATGTGTCACTGTGACCAAGTCCTTGACAGAAATGTACTTGTTATTCTCTCTTGCTGTGATATTATATATATATATATATATATTCTGACCCAAAGCAACTTAAGAAAACTTCATTTTGGCCTACTGTTTCAGAGCTCTAGATGCCAGGAAAGGTGGGGAGAGCATGGTAGCTATATCTTGGAGCTGAGAGATGACATCTCGACCAGATGCAGAAAGCAGAAAGACAGGAAACAAACAGGAAGTGGGGTGAGACTATAAGCCCCCCAAAGCCCACCCCCTCTGATATACTTCCTCCACCAAGGTACCATGTCCTACAAGTTCTATACCCTCCCTAAACAACACTACCAACTGGAGACCACCACTGCTCAAATACGTGAGCCCATGAAGGATGTTCCTCATTCAAACCACCACACCTGGGAGCCTATATTTCTCACAAACTGGCACATACATACACACTTAGGGTTGGGGAACTAGAGACCACCTCTAACATCATAGTTTTTTATTGCTTCCTGGTTCAGAGAGAGTAACCTGCCCTGTGGTCACATCAGGAAGTAGACGAGTCTTCAGTTCTTCCACCCAGCTTACCCGCAGGCAGAGGGAAATCACATTGAGCAGTCCTGGGCACCGTCAGCAATCATTCTGTTTGACCAGTTGGCAACTCCAACCTGCCAGGCAGGGTTTGGGGGGGAAAAAAACGTAATTAGCCCAGGTGAGGCTCATTAGAGCCAGTCTGGAATTCTGCCAGCCATACCAGTCGCTTTGTGCCAACCCTTGATTTTAATATCAATGGCGGTGCTGACAAGGACCAGGCAGGCTGGGAAGGAGCATCAGACCAGCCAGTCCTCTTCCCCTCCCCTTCCACAGGCTTTTACTGCAAGGTGAGGCAGCCTACACCATCAGATCAGAGCTGGCTCCGGAGTCAGTTTCCTGGGCCTCCCTTGTCTAACAGGCTGGGCCCCAGGTGATCTTAAAAATTAAATGAAGCTCAGAAAATTAGACGCATAGGAGAGGCAGGAATTAATAGCCCGTCCCCAGCTCCAGCAGAACTCTCGACTGTACTGTACGTCCCTTGTCAATTTCCTTGGAATTCCTTTGGGCTTTTGTTACTGGGATAGATTTAGTCTGAGATCTCACAGCTCTGGAGTGTTTCTTCCTTGAGGTCCCAGTGCCGCAAGTATGGCCTTGTTCTCATGCAAAATTTAAAATGGGCCACGATAGCCAACCTAATCTTTTCTCCCCATAAACTGAGGTATTTATGAGGTTTCAGTGCTTGTAGACTGGCCTCTGCATACTGCAAAGATGCCAACTAAAACTTTTCAGTTCGGGGGGGGGGGGGCAGTGGAAGCACATTCCTTTAATCTCAGCAAAGGCAGGTGGGTTTCTGTGAATTCAAGGCCAACCTAGTCTACATGGGGAGTTTTTAGACCAACCAGGGCTACACTGTAAGATTCTGTGTGTGGGTGTGTGTGTGGGTGTGTGTGGGTGTGTGTGTGTGTGATCAGCATCATTATCACCGATCAATATCATCATCACCACCACCATCATTATCTCCATCATCAAGGTTGGCACGGATGATCTAGCATGGTTAGGTATCAGGCTTCATATTCTACTGTAATCTCTCAAGGAATACAGGGGCTGAGGAATGCCATTCCCATAATACTGCAGAGAAAATGGGCTTAGTGAGCCAGTATCTCCTTAGTTGAGATCAAGTTAATTCTTGATTGTGCATTTAAGAACAGAGTCACTGCCTTAACATTCTAGATAAAACCAAGAACTGGTCATTGTTTTGTTGTTTTTGTTTGTTTGTTTGTTTGTTTGTTTAAACAGAAGTGAGAAACAAAACAGAAGAGGAAAGAGGAGGGGCTAGATCAGGTGAATTCACAAAATAATGCATCTGTAGTGCATGCACGAGGGGGAAGTAGTGAGCGTGGAACTGCATTGACCTTAAACACTAACGAAGATGGGTTCCAGGTGGCTGCATTACAATAGGTGTGTCTGTGCTCTTCAGAAGAAAGGTGGGCCCTACTTTGGAAAGGTTAAAAATAAAATTTATAACTTCTGATTCCTTACTTGTTCCTTTAAAACTTTTTTTAATTAAAAAAAAAAAAAACAAAACACAACGGAATGGGCACCATAGTAAAATCACAAAATACCCACTCTCCATTTGCTTAAGATGCACTTACAAATACACACATACAAGGATACATACACACATACTACATACATGCATGCATACACACACATATGCACACACAGATCAGTTGCAATGGGCTGTCGTCAATATGACAGTTGTGAGTGAGAGAAGGAGAAAGAGTTGTCAAGTCCAGCATCCCACAAGTGTATAAATCTCAGCTCCTGCAGATGTAGGGAAGGGAAGTTAGTAAGGGACATAGAGCAGAGAAAAACCAGAGTCCAGAACCATCCAGCCTCCCTCCCTCATCCATCCCTGCCAAGAGACAGGCTAAAACTTGTAAGAGAAAAAGGAACAAAGTGGAGATTCCCTCCATCCCCAAAACCTCCCTGAAGAACGGAGTTGCTCTGGAATGCTAGGTGCCTGGCAGTGATTCAAGGTGAGAGGGAGGAAAGGAATTGCCTGAGGAAGCAAGGCCAGGAATAACCCACCCAGAGCACCCTCCTGCCCTTCCCCTGGTGTAGAAAGCCCTGATTAAAAATAAAAATTAAAAATAAATTTAAAAAAAAATGGGAACCAAAACCGAAGTCTCAGAGGAACGGGGCTGCTCGGATTCGCTGCCTTCTACGCTGAGTGTCGACATCTGAGGAAGCTGCCTCACTAGAAGACAGAGCCTCTTGGTAACTATGACTCAGAAGCGACTGCAAAGGGATTCACCAAATGAGAGTTTGCGGGGTGTGCATTTAGAAATTGGATACCCCTCCCTCTCCCCATCATGTTGATTATATCTTTCATCCTCAAGACTGGGGCCGAGAGCCTCGCCCCTCCTCCCCTCCCTCTGTAATCCTCACCCCTCATTTCTCTTCTCTCCCCATCCTCAGCATCCCGCCACCCCTAAGGCAGTGGCAGGATTCCAAGGAGTTCATTAAATGCCTGCCACCTCCCTGTTGCCCATTGGGCATTCCCAGCAGCCCCAGGGCCATGGCGAGCCAAAGACAAGACAGTCAGTGGGAAGGGAGTGGTCTGCTCTGAGGAGAGGGACGCCCCCACCACCACCATCACCACCACCCTTTGCAGGAATGAGAGGAGCCAGCAAATGGTTAATGGTTTAATCCTTTACAGAAAAAGTCAAGGAAGACTCGTGACTCTTGATGGTAATGAAGGTGTCACACATTGTCTAGAGAAAGTTGTGCCTGGCAATCTTCCCTTTTTCGGATGCCTACCCCAGTGACATTTCATCTCACATCCACCTTAATGAAATGCATAATTAACATATTCTAATTGTGCTGAGCGCTGCGATGATTTTGACAGAACTCACTTTCCATGTCTAATTTGATGCTAATTTAATCTGTTCCTCTCCCGCTGACATGACCTTTCTTGATTGAGTTTCACTGAGGAAATTTTTTGATGGATTGATTTATCAGCAGTGCGGGGACAACAAAGGCTCAGGGTGCATGACAGAAAATAGGAAGGGACCGGCCCTCGAAGCCAGTGCGCTCTGAACTTGCTGGTTGGAAAGTCCTCTTCCCAGAGACAGCTTGTCTGATCTACTGATGGAATTTGAGCAATGTGACATCCGTGGGTGGGTTTGATCTTCCGATAAAGACAGTAAATATCCTATTGTGGCTGTACTGATTTGCACTGAAAGCCTCTGCAGCAATTCGAAGGAAGCCCTAGCACCCTTGCCACTGATTCGCCTGTGGATTCATCTCTTCCGGCCTTGGTTCCTCGATAGAATTCTGCGTGGGGAGGATTCAACCCACGGGGAAAGCAGGAAGACAGTGTCCATCTTAAATTATGATGAAGAAAGAGCACTTCCACGTAGAGCACGAGGCATGGATTCTCTGCTTTTGCCAGAGCTTGATCTGAGGTGGAACTGTGGGTTTTCTTGCAGAGCTCCCCACACCCTAATACAGTGACCCCAGAAAGATCCCTGTCCAGTTCCAGGTCTGAGGGATGCAGTTGTTTAGGGCGCAGAGCTACAGTTGTGGGTGTTCTCGGTTCTCAGTCAACCGGCTGAAGGAACATTTTTAGTCTTCCTTGGGCTTCAGACTCAGACCCCCCAGTTCCAGGGCACACACAGAGAATGACTGCTCTGCCTGTACACTGTACGAAACTGGCTGGTCTTCAGCAGAGTTGAAGGCTTGGATCCGAGTGGTTAGCTCAGGGTGCCTCAGCCGTCCCCCTGAGATCATTTCAGGCCAGGGAATCCTTTGTTGGGAAATGGGGGAGTTAAAACTATCTACAGAGTTTGTTATATAGCTCTCTTGGGGCGGGGGGAATGAAAACCACTGACATATGTACCCAAAAGATAAGTTTATATCATAATGTCACAGTCTCGTCTGGACTCCCTGCGCCTCCCTCTTCTCAATGCCCTGTGTCCCCTCACAGTCAGATGAGCAGCAACCTGGATCCTCCCGTCCACTTCTCCAGCTCCCCCACCCCCATCAGAACACTGATAAATACACTGTATGAAATATTGATTTATCTCTGGTCCGTCCTTCCTCGTTAACCTATGTTCCCCATAGGATTAGGACCTTGTCAGTCCTTTCACGGTTTTTTGTTTTGTTTTGTTTAATTAGGGTAAAACACACATGATATAAAATTTGTCCTTTGGATTATATTTTTGAGAGAGAGGAGTCTCTAAGTCTCTAAGTGTGAGTCTGTGCATAAACGTGGGTGCCCTCAAGAGACCAGAAGAGGGCATTGAACCTCCTGGAGCTGGAGTTACAGGCAGTTGTGAGTTGCCCAGGACGAGTGCTGAGAATTTCACTCCGGTCCTCTGCAAGAGCAGAACATGCTTTTAACCACAGGGCCCAAATTCTTCTGTGTTAACCACTGTGATGCTCGAATTCACACCACCATCTCATTTCATAACACTTTCCTCATTCTCCCCAGAACTCATGCACTAGTTTCTCCTCATCCTGGGCCCCAGGAACCAGTCATCTGTTCTCTGTGACTATGACATTTCATATTTGTGGACTTATAAATGGAGAGGCTTCAAGGGAAAGTCTGTCCGGTGACTCCCTGATAAAGCTTAACATGAATTTACCACACGGCTCAGAAATTCCGCCCCAACGTATGTATCAAAAAGAATAGAAAACAGAAACTCTTAAAAAAAAAAAAACATATATTTTTTAAAGAATTTAAAATTTAAAACTCCTCGTAGAGGAATATTCATAGATGTACTCGTCACTGTGGCCAAATGGTACCCACCTGCTGGTGAATGGGAAACAAATGTGTCGATGAAAGGAAGTAGACCGCTAATGCCTACGGCGCCGCAGGGAAGCCTTGCCTATCTTTCCTTTCTCGTATCTTCATCAGCAAGAACAATACCAGGCACATAGCAGGCATCCCATAAATATAGCCTGAGCACACGAAAGGTATAAAAAAGAAAACATACAAGAAAATTAGGCTAGTCAAAACCGTGGCTAAGTAAAAGCAACCAGGAACGCCGGTGTTGATGGAGTTTCTTTCCGTTTATAAAATGGAAAGGAAGGGAAGAGTGGAGGGAGGAAGGGAACGACTTTTAAAAACAAAGAAGCCAAACTGATCCTGACCTGCCCTTTTTTTTTTTTCTTTTCATGAAATAGTTGGATGAGAGAGAAGGACCAGTTAGATAGAGAACACTAAACTTGTGTGCTGTGTTTTCTCTGTGGGATGATCTGCCTCATCATCCCAGTTTTCTTTTTGTTTTTAAGCAGATGTGCTCAGGGTGCCCACAGTAATAGACGTTTTTCTTCAAAGCAGCCTCCCCCGGGAAGATGAAATATTCATTCCAATGGTTGCTGCTACTGCAAAGACTTTTTGCAAAATTGTCTTCAGGACTTGCCTTATGAGCCCCACAAGGCTAGCAAGCTAACGAGATTATAATCATTATAATCACACTTGATCATACATCAAAAGCAGTTTAACTCAACGAAATGACCTGGCCTACTTCCATAGTCTCTATGTTAGCTGGCACGTGGCTTTGTTCAAGGGCTGAGTTGCTCTGTGAACCCAAGCCGGGATAAGTACTTGAGTGTGAAAACACAGAAGTGAGCAGACTGGGGCATAGCTCAGGGGCCAACCTCCTTGGGTTTAAGTTCCAGCTCTGCCACTAACTGTAAGGCTGTGCCTCAGTTTCCCTCTCTGTAAAAGTATATAATGATCGGCCGACCTCAAGAGTTCTCTTAGGGGATAAGTTCATTAATACCTGCATACATCAAGCAATAAGCAATGCCCAGGCCACGCTTTTAAATATGAGTTTTTCTTATAAGGGACATGAATGAGTCGATTTAGGAATGCATGGCTTGTGGCGGTTTGACAGGGGGGATACCTAACAAATAATTTCTGCTAAGAAATCAAGTGTGGGACTGAAGAGATGGTTGGTTCTGTGGTTGAAAGTACTCACTGCTCTTCCAGAGGACCTGAGCTCAGTTCCTGGCACCCCCATCAGGCACTGCACAGCCCCTTGTAGATCTAAGGGCTCTAGTGCCCTCTCCCGCCCCCCAGAGGTACCTGCATTTATGTGACACACAGAGACACATCTGTGCATACCTATAAACTTGACCGGTGTTCCTTGACTCAGCACCTTTTCCCTCATCTCCCAATGATGCCGACCCTCCTGCCTTCCTATGACATAGGACTCCTGGAATGACACTGGAGAACCCAGAATCATCTTGTTTTCTTGTTATCCTTAATGTGTTGGGTAAAGTCCCTCCCTCTGCCATCCCCGAGTCGTGGTATTAGGGAAGGTATGTGTCAGGGATCCTTAATCAGGCTGTCACAAATGACTTTCCTCAGATGTAATGTGGTTCTTGGCGATGGCGTTCCCTCCTATGTCTCTGTGACATTGCGTTTGTCAATTTGAGGAAAGAGCACAGTTCGGAGGCATACCTAGAACCCAGATCTGGACAGACTTCAGGATGGCCCCATCCCTTGCAGTTGTCTGCCTCGGTGGCTTTGTAAGGACTGTGCACATTCAGCCAACAATCCAAGCCGGCCTCCTTTTTTAGAAATGCCATTTTAGAGCCTCTCAGATTAGCTGTGTGGTCACAGCATTACATGCTACATGTAAATACCATATTACATAGTATGACTGGCCAAGGCCCACGCAAACAGTCACTGCCAAGTCAAGAACTTTGCTGTTGCTCTGTTCTATTTCTGCAGCACCTAGACCTGCCTGGCGCTCCTCACGGATGATGCGTAAACAATGTGTGTTGTGTATGTTAGCAAGGGTTCTTACTGAGGGTCTCTGCAGTGCTAAAAAGGTTTTCCACAAAAATGAAACGCCTCTTGTCTGTTGTGCCAGTGCTCTACCAGCAAAATCCTGTGTTTCTTCTGAATGTTGTGTAACCTGTTGACACTTCCTGGTCTCAGTGTATGAAACTGTTAGACGCTAAGAAATCGGTCTGAGTCAAGGCAATGCTCCCTAAGCCAAATCTTTTTCATTAGTGTTATCGTCTTCTTAATTTTTTATTTTGTATTTTTATATATTATATGCACACAGTTACATGTGCCATGAGTGTGGACAACCTGTTAAGAGTCAGTTCTCTTCTTCCCACATGTGGGTCCCAGAGACTGAACCGGTTTGGCAACAAGCCTCTTTACCCGCTGAGCTCATCTCTCTGGCCCTGGACTAGTTCAGTTTTGATAAGCCAGTATCCAAGGAACCCAGCTGTTATGGAATGACTTATTCAGAGGCTCCAGCCATAATTTTTGGCCTCTGAATATTTCTGGGTGTGATTTTGTTTTCATTTGTCAGTCTAAAATGAAAATGTAACATTTCAATTACAACCCACAAGAGAGAAGCAAAGAAGGGCGATTTGCATTTGATTTGGACAAGAATAATTTTGTCAACTTCTAATCTGCCAATACTCAAATTTTTGAAATAAAAGCAAACTACTCATTAATTCACTGTTTTTTTCCTTATTGAGTGAAAAGACTTTTCCTGTCATTGTGATTTTTTTTTATTTAAGCTTTTTTTTTTTAGAATTTCATTCATAAGTGCTACATGTATATCATTTTCACCTCTGCCTTAAGAGCTTCTTATGTCCCAACTCTCTCTCAAATTCATGACTTCTTTTTATTGTTGCATATACAATATATCTGTGCATACATAAGTATGTGTATGTATATGTGTATGTACATACACATTCCCTACTGAGTCCACTGAGTGTCACACATAGGTGTACATGTTCAGGGCTCACAGTTTGGGATTGGATGACCTATGGGAGAATCTCATCCCTGGAGAAGCCTGACTTTCCCTCTCTCAGCAGCCAGTGGTTGTCTGTAGCTCTCCGTCTCGTGATGGGAGCTTTGTGAGGCCTCCCCATCCGTGCTGGCAGGTAGACTGGTGCTGTCGTTATGCAGACAAATCTCGCTTTTAAGCCAGAACTGCTCGATGAAAGGTAGAAGGTAGCACTTCCTGTGAAGGCCAAGCCCAGCAAAGATGGGTATGGTGACATTCCTATGTCAGCATTGCCAAGGCTGAGGTAGGAGGATCTCAAGTTTGGGGCAGCCTGAACTAACTACACAGCGGCATGTTGTCTCAGAATGACAAGAGTAAGTTTGCGAAGATAGCATGGTACTATAACCTAAAGACTTCATGGCAGGGGGGAATGAGGAAAATGAAGGTTTGTCTGGAGATTTTTAGTGTTTGCAAATTGGATTTTAATGACACCTTCAGCGTGCCGGTTTAGTGTTCACAAGAATTAATTGGTTCTCTTTCAATAGATGCATCACTCTGGGTCACACATAAAATTAACTCAATTATCATCCCAAAATTGTAAAGACTATCTGTGATTGGCAGAATCCTAGCTTGGGAGCAAGCTTCTTGTCCCATGTTTATCAAACACTAATCTAGGACGAGCCGTGAAGGGAGTGAGCAGACACCACTAACACCAGGTTAATGCACCTGAAACACAGAAATGCTCCCTATCAGGCATGTCTGGTCCCTTTATAATCAGGGCTTGTTCTCTACCTGGAAGCAAAAGAAGCTAGAGAGGTGATGGAGCAATGACTCAGGGGTTGACAATACCTGCTGCTCCACAACCATCTATAACTACAGCTTCAGAGAAATGCAATGCCCTCTTCTAGCCTCTGTGACCATTGCGCTCCTGTGAGCATACACTCCCATAGATGCGCATATATACATAATTTGAAATAAATCCTTTTTAGTTAAAATTTTTTAAAGGAGTCAGAGAAATAACACTCCACAAAGATCTTAGAGAAGAAGACTCAGACCAAAGAAATTTGAATTCAAATTTCCCAGTTGGTACTTTTGAGACTTGTCACGATGTTCCCCACCTTCCTGTACCTCTGTTCCCTTTTTTGCACCAATAATTTCTCCCTAAATTCTTTGGGAGAAATTAAGAGGTGAAAGTGTATCTAAAGTGTTGAGTATCAACACACCCAATCGGCATGATGAATAACAAGTGGTATGTTCTTTTAAGGTTTAGCTTCATAGCAGAGAGGCCAGAGGCATCATCGCCAGGAGCCTGAGTCACAGGCAGTTGTGAGCTGTCCAGTGTGAGTGCTGGGAGCCAAATTCAGTTCCTCTGTAAGAACAGCAAGTGTTCTTTTAAAATACTGCTCTAGCTCTCCATCCCTGAACTACTAGGTTGTTGTTGTTGTTGTTATTATTATTATTATTATTATTATTATTATTATTATTCCACTTAAAATATCATTCACTGACTCTTTTCAACCTGGGTTTTACTTTAAAACCATGTACATCTTCGTGGAGAGAGAGGAGAGGTGGCACTGTGAGCTGGGAGCGTTGTGTCCTGTTCAACGTTTGTTTACGGCCAGCTCTTCGCCCATCTGTTTCTTTTTGGGCCCCTCCCCTACACTCATAGTCTGTCTTTCCCAGTATAGCACATAGCTGGCCAACCCTCTAAGTTTCCAAAAACCGAAACCCTTTAATAACACACCACTCTGCAACACTGCAAAACACGTGTCCCACTTTCCCACAGTCCCAATGGGGAACTGGACATGGTCCTCAGAACTCATTTAGGCAAAACTGATACTGGCCAACCAAGGCTTTGCTTCACGCGTGCGTGCTTCACTAGCAGTGGTTGAAGCCTGACCATGAAGACAGACGTGAGGATTTTAGCCACCAGCTTTACGGATGGTAGAAGAATAATTTGAAGGTAAAATGTGCTGTTTTTAATGAAAAGTACCCACAAGAGCCACAAACTCCACGGTGCCTGCTGAATGGCGTGTCACCTTTCTCTCTGCTGCCAGAGCTTATCGGCCTTTCCACCGGCAACCCTGGGAAGATGTCCCAGCTGCCTCGGCTTTCTTACGGATAACTTGTATATCTCAGAAAGACAAGAGTGATACATGTACATATATAAAGGTATAAACAACAAAAAAAAAAGTCAAGCTAGGAACACATAAAGAATTCACTCAGTATTCCCCTGATGGTTAGTAGAAAATGATGGTCCAGAAATGTTGACCCAAAAAAAAGAAGCCTTGGGCTGGTGATTCAGAGTGAGAGGGAGCCCTGGAGAGTCCCCCAAGCTGTGCTGTTAAACATAGCAAGTACTCTATGGTACCTGACAGAGACTGAGGGAAGGCTGAAGTTCTGTGCCCAGCCTTCCAGGCCTCCCTCTTGGTATACAGCTGTCCACTAGCAGGACTTTGGCTGGTATGTATCATGTGCTTCTGTGTAAATTATTGTCATAGAAAAATGTTTCTGAGCTGGAGGTGGTAACCCATGCCTTCAATCTCAGCACTCAGAAGGTGGAGAGAGGTGGACTTCTGTGAGTTGGAGGCCAGCCTGGTCTACATCAGAAATTCCAGGGCAGCCACTGATGCACAGTGAGATCCTGTCTCAAAAACCAAAGTTGTTTTTTTTTTTTCCCCTGTCAAAAACTACCAAGACAGTCATGCCTACTGTCTTAGACTCTGCCCCTGTTGTGATAAAATATTCTGGCAAAAGCCCCTTAAAGGAGAAGGGGTTTGTTCTGGCTCACAGTTCAAGGGTACAGAGCACCGCAATGGGGAAAGTTAAGTTCAAGCAGGAGCTTGGTCCTGCTTGAAGCAGCTGGTCACATCGTATCCACAATCAGGAAGCCGAGATGTTCTCTTCCTTCCCTTTACACAGTCTGGGATCCTCGCCAGGAAACAGCATATGGCTCTTCCCACCTCGATTAGCACAAACAAAATAATCGACACAGGCATGCCCAGAGCCCCTCTCTGATGTGATTCTAGCCTCTGTCAAACAGACGGTTAGTACAGCCATCACACTTGCATATTGCCTGGGAAGTTTCTTTTCTCAACCTCACCGTGAATACCTTTCCAGTGAAACACCCTACACGGATGCTTAGAGGCAGCCCAGAAACATCCCCAGGAATGACTGCCAGCCTGCTGCACAATGCCACAGACCTGCGGCTGCATATTTAGATTGTTTCCACCTTTGGTTCTAGTTAGCATCACAGACCTGAACTTTGCAACCAAAGCCTTTTCACACATCTGCCTCTGATTCCTCAGCTTAGATTTCCACACATAAAGCTGCTGAGTCGATGGGTTACAGATCTGAAGACTTTGCTCAAATAAGTGTGCTAAGCTTTATCGCAGAATCATCAGTCAGTCAAAGCAAAGGTATGAGTAATCGATTTAGAACAAATGAAAGAGTAAGCTAGTGGAGAAGCACTAGTAATTTTTTTATTGTTTTATTTATTACAATTTTTTTTCATTTTGTATCCCAGCTGTAGCCCCCTTCCTCTTTCCCTCCCAATCCCACCCTTCTTCCCTTTTCTCCTCCCATGCCCCCTCTCCCAGTCCACTGATAGGGGAGACTCTCCTCCCCTTCCATCTGTCCCTAGCCTATCAGGTCTCATCAGGACTGGCTGCATTGTCTTCCTCTGTGGCCTGGTAAGGCCGCAACACCACCCCCCCTCAGGGGGAGTTGATCAAAGAGCCAGCTACTGAGTTCCTGTCACAGACAGACCCTGTTCCCCTTACTAGGGAAGCCACTTGGATACTGAACTGCCATGGGCTACATCTGTGCAGAGGTTCTAGGTTATCTCCATGAATGGTCCTTGGTAGGAGTATTAGTCTCAGAAAAGAACCTTGGGCCCAGATTTTTTGGTTCTGTTGCTCTCTTTTTGGAGCTCCTATTCCCTCCAGGTCTTTCTATCTTCCCCTTCTTCCATAACATTCCCTGCACTCTGCCCAAAGTTTGGCTATGAGTCTAATCATCTGATTTGCAGATGATATGATAGTATACATGAGTGACCCCAAAAATTTTACCAGGGAACTCCTACAGCTGATAAACACCTTCAGCAAAGTGGCTGGATACAAAATTAACTCAAAAAAGTCAGTAGCCCTCCTGTATACAAAAGACAGTTGGGCTGAGAAAGAAATTAGGAAAACAACATCCTTCACAATAGCCACAAAGAACATAAAGTACTTGGTATAACTCTAACAAGTCAAAGATTTGTATGAAAAAAAAAAAAAAAAACTTCCAGTCGCTGAAGAAAGAATAAAAGAAGATATCAGAAGATGGAAATATCTCCCATGCTCATGACTTGGCAGGATTAACATAGTAAAAATGGCCATCTTACCAAAGCAATCTACAGATTCAATGCAATTCCCATCAAATTACCAACACAATTCATTACAGACCTTGAAAGAAAAATTCTCAACTTCATATGGAACAAGAAACCCAGAATAGCTAAAACAACTCTCTGCAATAAAAGATCTTCTGGAGGTATCTCCATCCCTGAGCTCAATCTGTACTATAGAGCAACAGTAATAAAAACTGCATAGAAACAGGCTGGTGGATCAATGGAATCCAATAAAAGACCCAGAAATAAACCCACACACTTATGGACACCTGATTTTTGACAAAGATGCCAAAACCATACAATGAAAAAAGATAGCATCTTCAACAAATGCTGCTGGTCTAACTGGATATCTGCATGGAGAAAAAATGCAACTAGACCTATACTTATCACCCTGCACAAAACTAAAGTCCAACTGGATCAAAGACCTCAACATAAAACCAGACACACTAAACCTGTTAGAAGAAAAAGTGGGGAAGAGCCTTGAACTCACTGGCAGGAGGCACTAGTAATTCTTGATAGAAAAAAAATAATAAAAAAATAAAAAATAATAATGTTATGTAAAGATGTAAGGAGGGTGGCAAAATGATCATGTTGGCCTAGGACTAAGGCACTTCATGGCCTCATGGGTATTTCCGTGTTAAAGTAAGAGCAGTTCCGGGCAAGCTACACAGCTGGTTTCCCTCTCTAAGATGACTGAGCTTAGGTGGCCACAGTGGCAGGACTTTCATCTACTCACAAACGCAGGGTGGCAACAAGCCACCCTCAGTGCCATTGCTGGACCCAAGGTCACCACAGCTTGTTGGAATTGAGATGGTAAAGGACAAATATATTCTTCGGAGTTTCTATTGCTGTGGTCAAACACCATGACCAAAAGCAAGCTGGAGAGGGAAGTGTTTATATGGCTTACACTTCCACATTGTAATTCATCATGGAAGAAACTCAGGACAGGAACTCATACAGGGCAGGAACCTCGAGATAAAATCGGATGCAGAGGACATGGAGGAATGCTGCTTACTGGCTTGCTCCTTGTGGCTTGCTCAGCCTGCTTTCTTAGACCTAGGACCACCAGCCCACCCCATTGTGGATGGGACCACCCACAATGGGATGGGCTCTCCCCTATCAGTCACTAATTAAGAAAATGCCCTACAGGCTTGCCTACAGCCTGATCTTAGGGAGGCATTTTCTCAACTGTGGCTCCTTCCTCTCCAGTGAATCTAGCTTATGTTGAGTTGATATAAAACTAGCCAGCACAACAAGGAAGTGATTAGGTCAATAGCTGTGTTTGAGGTCTTTGAAATGTAAGGACAAAATAAAAGTTAAAGAAAATCAAAGTGTGAATGTGCAGGGCTGGGGAGGTGGCTCAAGAAGGCTCAGTGGGTAAAGCAACTGTGGGGTGAGCACAATGACCTGGGTCCCTAGAGTGCACATAAAAGCCAAGCATTGAAATGAGCACCTGTCACCCCAGTGCTAGCAGGGCAGACACAGGCAGATCCTAGGGTGTTGGTAGCTAGCCAATCTAGCCCAGGCAGCAAGTTTCACCCTCTTTGAGACCCACCCTAGCTCTAAATAAATATATAAGGTGGAAAGGGGCCAAGGAAGGATATCCCACGTCAACCTCTGGCCTTCACATGTACCTTCATGGGCTAGCACCCGTGCATACACACTCACATTACACATACACACAAAATAATAGTGATAACATAGAATAACAGAGTAGACAGCATAGGCTTTTAGGAGTTCTGTGATAATGTCTGGAGCATCCAAGACGCCATGCTCTCTCGCTGGCTTTTGTTTAATCTGTCTATCTGAGTTCAGCTACAGTCTGCTTTCAACTGTTTTCTGTTAAAATGTTTTCTTTATGATTTTAGGAGTTCTGAGCAGGATAAGTAAATGAGTCACCATTTCAGCTTGTAGATGTGTCAGCTTGTAGACGGTCTACAAGTTCTTAATTCAAGAAAATGTGATTCAGCTTTCATGCATGTGCGTGCACACAGAGAGAGAGAGACTGAATTGCTGTAGCTGGCCCATTGTAGATACCCAACTCAAGACACCATAGTACCAAATTTAAGCCCCTAGTTTTATTCTTTTGACTGATGGGCCACCCTGCAAACATATGTCCATGATATCACTTGGACTGAGAGACAAACATTCTAGCGGGATGTCATTAACTTGAAGGAGGCCAGAGCAAAGTAAAGAATCCAGGGTCGTGGATATTCCGTTTTATGACACATGCTTAATTTTAGTTATTTTTGCTTTGTATGTGGTATTCACACTCCACTGGCAGATTTCCCAGAATCACACTGTTCTTCCTGACCTTGTGTTTTAAGGGTGGTCTGTAACAGAGATGCTGCTTTCCACGGGAGCTCCCCCAAACGTTGGCTGGAACACAGACTAGGGAACGGATGGAGAGCAAAAGTGTGATTTTCTAATTGTATGGATTCTTCCCCTAATTTTCCTTGCAAGACAGGTTTGTTGATTCATTCGCCTAACAGTTCTTTTCTGTGTACGTAATCAGGATGAAAATGATCCTTGTTTTGTCCCATAGTGCTCCAGCTGTTATTGGGGGGGGGGAAGGTTAGATAATTGGGGAGACTGGTTCTTTAGAGACTTGCTTTTAGTATTTGTATGTCTGTGGGTGGGATGGGGAGACGAGGGTGTGCATGTACGTGTGAGTGCAGTTGCCTTTGGAGGTCAGAAAAGAACATCATGTCCCCTGGAGCTAGAGTTAAAGATGGCTGTGGGTCCTCTGCCCTCAGAGTTGAGTGATGGGGACCAGCCTCAAACCCTCTGCAAAATCAGTGCTTGCTCTTCAGTGTTGAGTCATCCCCAGTCCCAGATTTGTTTAATAAGAAAAAGAAAATTTTTTAAGACAAGAAAAACATGTGATAATTGTCCTGAGGGAAATTAACAAGATTTTGAGGAAACACTTGGGAAGGAAGGGAATTCCTTTGGGCAAAATGGCCAAGAAATGCTTCTCTACTGACCTGCAAATGTTTTCTCAATATTTCTCATAATGGGCAAAAACTAAGAACATCCAAATGTCCTTCAACTAATACATGAATAAATAAAATATAGTTTGTCCACATAATAAAACACTAATGAGCGGTTAATAAAAGATGAAGTACAGACACATGCTATCATAATGATGAACTTGAAAAACATTACTCAGCCCTAAAACCGTAGCACCCTGAACACACCCAGTCTCCTCTGAAAAAACATTCGTCAAAGTGAAGGGATCCAGACACAAAAGACTTCACTTTGTGTAATTCCACTTACATGAAATAGCCCAGAAAAGGCAGATTTATAGAAATGCAACACAGATGAGCATTCCTCGTGGCTGAACGTGGGGATGAATAGACGTCACAAAGAGAAATTAGATGTCTTCGTAAGGCAATGAAAACATTCTAAAATTAAATTATGATAAAAAATTGAATAACTAAAGTCATGCTGAGAACCCACTGGACTACACGTCTTAAATAAATGCATTTTATGTGTGGAAGTTCTATCAGTGAAGTTGTTGGAGGACATTCTAGGCAGGGAGTCTGTGAAAAGATCCTGTGATGAGAGAGAGGCTGGAATGAGAGAGAAAATGAATTTGAGAAGGCAAGGATGGTCTGAGCACACTGAACAAATGCAGAGGTGGCAAGAGACGCGGCAGGAGGAAGCTCAGGCAGGGCCTCGGGCAATACAGGGCCACTGGGAGGCCTTTATTAAGGAAATGCCATGCAATTGATTTGCAGTACACATTTTACTTTGATAAGAATAATATAACCAATACAGTCCCTTTACTATTTTAGGAATGGGCTGGTACTAATTTATAATCCCATAAAATAGGTACCATCATCACAAAGTAAATAAGACAAGGGTGTCCCACCAAGGAAACCTCAAAAAGAACTATCCTTCAATCCTGAAATCATCATAATTCCACAAGTTCCATGGCATACCCATGGGGCCCATACCACACTCCCCTCCATAGTCAGAGGAGTCCCACAATGGGCTTCAAACTCTGGTGTCACCCTCTTGAGACACTAAACAATTTGACAAGAGCCCTCATACTTTTCTTAGAACCCACAATAATTATGCAACCATTGCTGGTTGTATGGTGATCTAGAACCTTTACGATGCTGAATTTTAACCCACACATTTGAGGTGGCTAGGGAAGAAAGGCAAATCCGTAAAATGAATCCAAAATGTCTTCTGTGAGTCCATGTCAGGAGAGAACTTCCAACTCGTAGTAGGCTCTCAAAGGGGTTGGTGGGACAAAAGGCTTGGGATCCCTTGGAATACCAGAGGCTGTGGGTGCTGAGGCTTGGGATTAGCTTTGTAGGAGAAGCTAAAGCCCTACCCACTTGTCTCTTTGTCCCATATTTACCGACAGGGTGTTACTTTGGCAACATTCTTTCCAAAGACACAGGGAAAAGAGATAATAAAGGTAAATCAAAATGAGTAGAAGAGAAAACTACCAAGGAACGAATTTTCATTGGTATTGTTTTTCTCTCAAGAATACCTAAGTTTGTAATTTTTCTCTGTGGAAAAAAAACTTAGACAAGCACCATTCTTCTGAATTAATTAATTTTATCAAATGTGTCAGCTATTTTCCACCAGCAAGGGTGAATCCAATTTCTCTGTTTCAAAGACATGATCACTTTCAACAATCATTATTACATAAGACTCTGTCTGAATATAAGAGCTCCATAAAAATTTTATGTTGTTTTTAGTGTTATAATTACATATAGAATTATTTATGATGGTAATATAACTACATTATTATATAATTGTATTATTGTTAGAATTTGTATTAGAAGAAAACTCAAATTTAGAGACAAATTTTATATTCTGTTTAAAATAACTCCCTACCCATTTTAACTTCTCAGCTAGTAAGGGCAAGTAATTTTTTTTTTAAAGGCTTCTGGTATAAAGTTCTCCAACTGTGTGTGATCAAACTATGACCTCAGGAGCTGGAAGGATGGCTCAATGGGTAGAGCACTTACCCCTCACGCATGAATACCTTGGGATTGAAACAGCACTACATGTCTGTAATCCTGGAACACCTACAGTGAGATGAGAGGTAGAAATAGACAGTCCCCGGAAGCATACAGGCCAGTGAAAAACCCCGTCTAGAACAATGTGGATGACCGGAACCAACGCCCAAAATCATCCTCTGACCTCCACACTCGGGCCCACGCATCCATAAACACGAGTGAGTATAACCCAAGAAAACGTGATTGCCCCATTTTTGAGACTAGTATGGATTAATTGCACTTCTTGGTATGCTGAAATGAGTAAGTTCTCCTCCCTGCTGGAAATACTGGCATACTGATGGTGCCTAATCATGAACCCATGAAGCCCCCTGATCTTTGATCTCTCAGGCAAGTGTTATTTGTGTCTCTGGACTTTCAGAGTCTGTCTATTCTAGAGTGAGTGATGGTAGACAGGATGACAATGCCATGACACGGACCGCCAGCAGAGAGACCAAAGATGTGTCTACAAAAATAAACTATTCGCTCTGCTCTTAGCCTCAGCGAGGCTTTCCAATGTGGAGAAATTTAAAGCCTTATGGGCCCCTCCCAGTGGCAGGGCTGGCTCCCTTCTGCTGAAGTTAATGTGGCTCTTTTACAAGGTTGCTTCCTAACTCCTTCCGCCCGGGGAGGCAAGTTCAGCCTCTGCTTTTGAACCTTTCAGGAAGCATAGCACACGGAATTCTGCACAGGGATCTGCAGCCCCCAACCCAACCTCCCGGACCCATCCCAGATGGCTATGTCTGAAGGCCCTTCCCTCCATGTCAGCCAGGGAGGCTCTACAAACAGGATACACCCCAAAATCTGTCAGAATATTCCACACACACACAGCGATGAACACACTCCTCTATCATTTACCCAGGATCTTTGAATTTAGATGCTGGGTCAAGAAAAAATGACAGTTTTTGCAGGAAGCTGTTCTTTAGGAGAAATGATATTTTTAGCATCTTCCCCAGGCCTGCAACCTAATAAGTAGATATTGTCCTGGTGACAAATGACAGCTCTTCTGAGAAGAATTACAAGTGTGGATCTTGAGCTGCGACACCTCTCTCTCTCTCTCTCTCTCTCTCTCTCTCTCTCTCTCTCCTCCTCTCTTTTCTCTCTCCCTCCTTCCTTTTCCCTCCCTCCCCCCTTTCTTCCATCATCCCCTCTCTCCTTCCCCTTCCCTTTTAGGATGCTCTGTAGCCCTGGCTGGCCTGGAATTTACTGTGTCTTCCAGGCTTGCATTAAACTTGCAGCAATCCAGCTGCCTCAGCCTCACAGGTACTGAAATTACAGGCATGCACCACAGGAGGACCTGGGCCTCCCAGCATTTCAGCCACAGAACTGTAGGTGACCTCTAAACAAACTTTTTTCATAATTTATCTTGAGTTTTGTTTTTTGAGACAAGATTTCTCTGTGTAGCTTTGACCGTCCTGGAAATCACTCTGTAGACCAAGCTGGCCTCGAACGCAGAGGTCTGCCTGCCTCTGTCTACTGAGTGTTGGGATTAAAGGCGTGTGCCACCACCGCCTGACTTCACCTTGAATTTTCATTTGAGTTTCCATTGATCTCAGTCATTGTACGGGCTTTGTACTCACCCATTCTTTTCATCAATTATCTCTAAACAGAAATAAGTAACTGGCTTTCCAGAAATTTCTTTGTTGTTGTTACTTATTTTGAGACAGTGTCTTTCTATGTAGGCCAGGCTGACCTGGAACTCACAAATGCCTCTGTCCCTGTCCCTGCCTCTGCCCTGCATGGCACTTTTTAATGTTTATTTTATTTTATTTTTCTTCATTTAAAATATTATTACATCATTTCCTCCTTCCCTTCCCTCACTCCCTCTCTTTTTATTCACTCATTGTTACTATATATTGTATATATACTATACATATTGTACATAAATATATAAATACAACCTGCTGGGTCTGACTAGTGTTGTTCGTATGCAGACAATTTTAGACCTGACCGCTTGGTACTGGATAACCAATTAAGGGCTCATCACTGGGGATGACTATTGCTCCCACTCTCAGCATTTCCTCGTTACCTGAAGTTCTTCGTCAAGGAGTCGGTCCCTGTGAAATTCCCCCCTTTCACGTTAGGACGTCTACTGATGCTGTCAATATTCAGGTCTTCTTCAGGCGGCCATATCGCTGAGGTATCCTGGTGGAACATCCCCGGCATGCATCTCTAGGAGACACAGTCTCACAGCAGACTGGCTGGTCCTCTGGCTCTTAAAATCCTTCCACCGCCCTCATCAGTGATGTTCCCTGAGCCTTAGGTGCAGGAATTGTGTTGTAGATGTGTCTATCCACTGAGGCTCTACACCCCCTGATCTGTTGTTCTCCGCACTTATCAGCCGTGGCTCTCTGCAATGGTCAGTTTCCGTTGCAAAGAGAAAGTGCTTTGATGAGGGCCGAGAACTACACTTACCCACGGTTTGCTGTTTAGCGCTACACTTTTCATATTTATCTTAGTGTAGGCGCATCCACATGCATGTGTGCATGTGTGTGCTTGTGTGTGTGTGTGTGTGTGTGTGTGCATGTTTGCAAGCATGCTGGCACCCGAATGTGCACATGCACACATGTGCATATGGAGGTCAGAGGGCAACTTTCCCAGCCTCAGAAATTCTTTTTTTCTTCCCCAAGACAGGGTTTCTCTGTGCAACCCTGGCTGTCCTAGAACTCACTTTGTAAACCGAGCTGGCTTTAAATTCACCAAGATCTGCTTGCCTCTGCCTCCTGAGTCCTGGGGTTTCATTTATTCCAAGGACTAAGAAGTGACACTGCCATTCAGTGATCAGAGCTAGAGATGCTGCATACACTGAGATGTGGAAGGTGGTCCCACACTCGGAACACCTGCCTGGCATTCTTGGGGCATCCCTGTGGGTGAAGTACACCATCTTCTCATTCTCTCAGCCTGTCCACATGCGAATCTGAATTTTATGAGCACAGAACCACATATCAGAAAGTCACAGTGTGAAGGCCAACTGTGTGTGGCTCTCAAGTCTCCCAGACACACAAGCCCCAGCCTATCTTTATGGCTTCTGGACTCAATATTTCTATGGATGGGGGTAAGCAAGCGATTGCTTTACATGTTCTGGTACGTCAAGACCAAGTATTTGAGTGTTAACACATGAATTAATTTATTAGAAAAAGCCATGTTTTGTTTGCCCTTTGCGAGTCACGGTTGTATTTCAGTAGCTTAGGAGTGTAAACAAAGTGTTCCACCTGCCCATCCCAACCCCACACCCTGGTCTCCATCCCCCCCCCAACTTCAACTCTTCCTTTATTTCCATACATTTTCTTGGCCTTGGGAGAACCACATTGGGAGGTCATTGATTTTAAAAGGCAGAGAGGAGAAGACCAAGACAGTCAACAGTGATGATTATAACTGATGTCAACCTTCGTTAAGGTCAAAGTTTGACCCCAACCAAAAGAGCAGTGCTTGTGGTGGAGGCTGGAGGGGGGGGTCCACTCACTAGAAAAGTTCCTTCTGTAGACATGCCCAAAGATGGCAGATATTCTGACTTTCTCATCAAGCCTAGGGACTCACTACCTCCCTGGAGAACTAATAGCAAATCAGAAAACGCTTCTCCGTCTTTAGAATGTTCTACTTTTCCTTCCTTCTTGTATTTTTACAACAAAAGCTAGAAAGCTATGCTGGGTGTTTTTTTTTTTCTTCCTGTCTTTCCTCAGAGCTCTTCCAAAGCTTTCATCCCCTGCCTAAAGGAGAGAAAGGGGAGGAGAAAAAAGAGAGAGACTAAAGTGATCCCACACCTACCTTTACTTCCCCCATGTAGCCAGAATCTGGGATTGTTGCCTTGTAATGTCAGTAGTTACAGGAAAGGCCATGAATTTGTTGTTGCTTTTCTTCAAAGTCTTGAAAATAGCACGTTACTGGAGATTCCAGAGGGAAAACCCCAAATAGGAAAGCCACATTGGCTCCTGGAGCACTGGGTCTTGGCACAGGACATCATGTTGGCAGAACTGTGCCTACATTAACAGGATGCGCAACCAACTCCAAAAGAACTTCCAGGGGGAGTTTTACGACCCTCTTTCATCCAAGCTGCTATTTGGGCAGAGGCGTGATTGCTTCTAATCACTGCGCTTCTGTGGCCGCAGCCAAGTCCTCTGTCAACCTGCCTGGTCCTGGAACAGCTCAGGTTTTAGGAAAGAGAAGCAGCGTGTAAAGTGTAGAGGTGCTAATGGCCACCCTCCAGGATGCTGGACCCATGTGCCAGGAGGCGGAACAGCCAAAGGTAACAATGCAAGTGTGCAAAAACCATCCCTAAAAGAGGGGATAATTGGTCTGCCTGTTACTAGAGATGCATGATTCTTCTCTAGTCAAGAAATTCTTTGTCCTTGACGTTGGTGCATTTCTCTGGCTCCTGAGGACATGCCCAGGCATGAAGGGAACTTTTGTCATGAAGAATCCTGATTAAACTAAAACAATTAGCACATTTTCTGTTGCTAAAGCATTCTGTTAAGTGGCCAGTTGGCTTTTAACCTAGGCACGTGGTGTGATGCAGATGTCTGTAGGGGTATCCTTCACAAGGGTTTACTAACTGAACCATTCTGTGTGTGTACTAACTGAACACACACCTATGAACCATTCTGTGTTCATCCAATACCCATGCCAAGGTTTCTAAACCGCCACTTCACCAGGACCCTATTCTACCAGCATTCTGGGATGTGGCATGGCTAGGGTTTTACAATCAAGAATTTCTACTCAGAGTAAGTCATATAGATACCAAGCGTGATGGCTACCTTTAACTGTCAACTTGACACAGCACAGAACCACCTGAAAAGTGTCTCAGTGAAGGATTATCTACATTGAGTATATGGTCTGTTAGGGAACTGTCTTAAGTAACTTGATGTTAAAACCCAGGCCACTATGGGTGGCACCATTCCCTCGGCAGGGTCCTAGAAATTGTGCTAACTCCAAGCGAGAATGCAGGGGAGCACACATGCATTCATTTCTTTCTGCGCTTGACTATGGATGTGATGTATCCATCTATTCAAAGGTTCTGCCTTGACTTTCCCACAATGACGGTCTGCAATCTGAAGTAACCCTCTTTCTCCCTGAAGTACCTTTTTGTCATAGTGTTTTATCACAGCAAAGGAAATGGAGAGAAGCACTCTGCTGAGAAATGAGCAGACGATGCTGGAGTCTGACAGAAGGAAGATGTGTTGGCCCATGCCCGGGTGACTCTGCCCTGATCACTGATGTGAGGACTGAACCTGCTACCATCAACACGTCCTGTCAGACGTTCAGCCTCTGCTCTCCGTTAGCTCACTCACTCACTTAACTCCTTCCATGTATCGGTCTTTTTTTTTTTTTTTTATCTCCCCAACTCCCAGAAAAGCCTCCCTCCTTTATCATCTACTCCAATCTCTTCCCAAAGAGTAGAACCCTCCCTTTCTTCAGAGAACAAAATCTGTACCCTTTTGGTTCCCTGTTCACTCACAATCCTAAATTGTATTAATTCTTCAGGCCCAAGGCCAGGATCAGCAACCATTTAGTTTCCTTTCCTCGAGTGCATTGGAGACGTAGCATTCAAGTTCTTGACATAGAAAAAGGGGGAACTCCTAAGTGTCTGTATTACACAAGTTTTGTGCCCAAATTCCACCTTACCTGGGGAGGAGGATGGTTCATCCATCTCTGGAAGAGCCATTTGGGGTAAGTCACCAATGGTGCAGTTTATTGTCCTCTGTGGAGTCAAAGTTCCTCAAATTCCCTCATCAGTACTAGAAGTCAGCTGTCTAGTCCCAACAACATCCATGCTTTGAGCATTTTTCTGTATATCTGACATTTTGTCTGTCTGTGTATCTATCTATCTATCCATCTATCTATCTTTCTATCATCAATCATCTATCATCTATTTACCTATCTATTGTCATAAAGACTAGGTAGTGAGGACCATTCTCAAGTTTTGTTTGCTTAGTTGACTGGTTTCAAACCCCTGAGCCCAAGGGGTTTTCCTGCCTCAATATCATAGTACCCATCACTATGCCAGGATGCTTGGCTCATCACAGTGTTGTCAATGATGACGATGTGATAGGGCATACATAGGCTGAGAGCCTTGAGTATGTGACCCAAGCTCTCTAGTGCCAACTGTATTTCTCCTGCTTTATCCACTTTTTTAAGGAAATGAAGTTTCCCTTTTGTGTGTGTGCAAGAACAGGCTGATTTCATGTGTGATGGTAAACACGTCATCACTAAGGTCTGGCTGGCTGTAAGCTTATGCCAGGTCCACCTGTTACCTGGTTTTTTATCATGGTCTGCTACCACCATTCATCTTCTCCTCCCAGGAGAGACTGAAACAGTCTCCCACCTAAGGCTGCCACAGAAGTTAAATGAGAGACACAATGCCAAGATTGTGGCAAGTCAGAAGGGTCCCTTACAGATCAGATGTGGCTCCTGTTGTCATTCATGTGGGGTAGACACACAAAGCCTGTCCCTTTGGCCAACGGCTTTTGTTGTTTCATGATCCTGAAAGCAGGGACAGAACCAGGTCTCTTTTCAAATACCACTAATGGCGGATAACAGTACTCAGCTCCTGCTAGAGAGGCAGTTTGCACAGGTTATCTCACTTACTCTGGGCCGTGATTCAATGGGGTGCTGAGAGGGTCAGCTCCGCTTTGCAGAGGGAGGACTTCGGTCACATGTTCAAGTGTAAACAAGGAGGATCCAGTCGTCTCTGTGACTCTTTAGCTGATATTCCTTAACTGTGTTGCACGGTGCCTGGCTTTTCTGAATGCCAAACAGTTTAGAATTTGGCTGATGCTCCAAGCACTTTCTTCTTCCTAGTCTGACTGCATCATCCTTACTGTTCGTTTCACACGACCTGCCAGGACAGTGGGAAATGCTCATAGCACAGTTACACAGCAGGGCCTGGGGAGACAACTTGGTGGGTGAAACACTGGCTGCCTCAACAGCCTGACAACCTTAGTCCAGGCCCCAGAAACATGTAAACCAGGTTTCAGATTACACACACCTGTAATCCCAGCATTCTCCGGGGAGATGAGAGACAAAGATAGGAGAATCTCCAAAGCTAGCCAACCCAGCTTATACAACATTATTCTAATAATAATTATAATTAAAATTATGCTCTCCAAGACTCTGTCTTAAATGACTCGGCAAGTGAGGACTGACACCTGAAGGCTGTTTTCTGACCTCCACTTGTGTCATGGCCCCACACACCCACAGCTACGCAAGCACGCACAAAGTTACACAGCGGGTTAATTCTTCCCCTTTCCTTTCCTCTGTTCTTTCTTTTTTTCTTTTTTTCTCCGTACTTATGGGGTTGTTTTCTTCCTAGCCTGGGACAAAAGGTCACTATGCAACCTGAAAAAAAGCCCTCAAGGATGGCTGTCTTGCAGTCATGCGCGCGTGTGTGTGTGTGTGTGTGTGTGTGTGTGTGTGTGTGTGTGTGTGTG
>NW_026596234.1:8152569-8198626 GCF_907164565.1 Psammomys obesus | reverse complement strand
TGTGTGTGTGTGTGTGTGTGTGTGTGTGTGTGTGTGTGTGTGTGTGTAGTGCTCCCAGAGGCCAGAAGAGAGCACAGGATCCCCAAAAGCTGGAGTTACAGGCCGTTGTGAGTGGTCTAACATACATGCTACAAACCAGTCCTCTGCAAAGCCTCCTGTAGCTTCTTAGTCATGTAGCTAACCAGCAGCCACTTTCTCTCCAGGGCTTGATCCTGTTGTCTAGCTGACAGCGACATTCCTGTAAGAGAGATTGAGTCATTAGGTCATAAGATTATAACACATTTGACTGTCACTTAACCAAGCCTTTTCTGCCAGCAGGACTTTGGACTCTATGGTGACGTTTTATCCTCATGATGCTACCCAGGAAATCAACATGTCCAGATAGCATTTTCATTCCTCACGAGAAAAAAGGGAAAATAAGAGTAATAGTGAGCAGGGTTGACTAGGGAAATATACTCAATATGTTTAATTTATTCAGTTCAATTTGATGAACTTTTTTAGAACCTCGTCCATGTGACAAGCACTCTACGGGGCGCTGAAGAAAACAGAACCCTTGAGCTCCTGTAGTTCCAATTATTGTGGGGAGGGAGAGATAATAAATGAATTAACTGTGGGCTGTGTCTGGCATCAATAAGGACCATAAGAGAAGCAAGAAAAAGGACACAGAGAAGGCAGCAGTTAGGAAAGAGCCTGCTTGGGGAGAAGTGGTGCTTCCACTGCCATTGAGTGAATTTAGGAACCAAGGCTTAAGGCTGTTTGGGAAAGGGTGACCCAGGGACACAGCACATAAGTGAAAAGTCCCCGAGGCCAGCAACGGCCTTGTGTGTTAAAAACGGCCAGATGGAACTTTGCAGGGCAGGATGGTGAGGCAGTTCCTGGAAGGAGATGAGGTTTGCAGAGACAGAAACTTCAGAGCCAAATGAGTTTGGATTAGCACACAGAGTACATGTGCCTCGTGCTACCTTGTTCTTTAATGGAAAGATGGTAACACAGTGTTCTTTAAAAAAAAAAAAAAAATCCTCCTTGGCAAACTAAAATGTTGGAAAGCCTTTGTCGCTTTCTTAAAACTTTTTTTTTTTAACCTGGTCGACGCATGCTAGAAGTCTGTGGATGTCTGCGGTAAGAGACATCTTGTGGCATTCTGTAGGTGGAAGGGGCGAGGTGCAGAAGGAAGTAGGGGATCCAGAAGCCGGAGTCCCTACACACATGCTGGTGACATTACGCACGGAGCTTCAGGCATGAAGTTTCTATTTCCAACTCCTGCTTTTCTAACATCTAAAGTGAGGAGACTTTATTGAGACTCCCAAGCCAGTGAAGGTACATGAGGGGCAGGAAGGTAACTAAGCAGCTCGGCCTGGGAATGAAAAAGCATTAGAGCTGCCCTGGGCCCTCTGAGGGAGCTGTCTCCACATGGAAAGGAAGAGTAGGGTTAGGTCAATGCCTCAGATCCTTCTAGAAAAGAAAACACACACACACACACAAACACAGAAATTGTGAGGGTAGATTTCCTCTGCTGGTTAATGCTGGCCCATGTCTCATTTCAAAACACAATTTAAAATTGAGAAAATTCAGGCTTGCGTGGTGATGCATTCCCGCCATGCCAGCACACAGAAGGTGAAGGCAAAAGGATCATGAGTTCAAAACCATCCTCAGTTACGTTTGAGGCCAGCCTGGGCCATGTGAAATCCTATGAAAAGAAAGAAGATAGAGAAGGACCCTCACGTGAACCCACCAAATACATCTGTGTACTGGCATTTGTAAATCTCTGCACACCTGCCTGAATATCATGACATGGAGCCTTCAGGAGAAAAGACAGCCCTTGCCTGCACTTATTTTATCCCAGTGAATAAAGAACATTAAGCAAGGTACCGCTGTCCTTTCCAGACGTCTTCCTTTCTGGCCTTTTTCTGACCACCATTCTCTGGTTTCCTTCCAGTCACATTACTGATGAGTATTTTCAATTATTTTTTTAACTGCTTTCCACAACAACATGCAGCCAAGCCAAGAAAACAGTTGTCATGTTCTTGGGAGAAAATGAGAAAGCTCACCAAAAAAAAAAAAAAAAAAAGAAAGAAAGAAAATGCCGTTCAGTGAGTGAGGCCATTCTTGGAGGCCATGTTCAAGAGTAAAATTAAATAATGATGCAATTAGGGCTCTAGCTAATAGTCTTCTATAATTCCCAACATGTGCTGACTTCTTCCAGTCTTTTGTATTTATTTGTATATCATATCGATTTAAAGATCATCCTGTATTCCATGTCCAAGCGGGATGATAAATTATGAAGAAAATACGTTTGGAGGAATTTTAAAAGGGGCAATCTGACTTTTGACCCGAGATGTTATTCTGAAGTTACCCCCATCTTTTTGAACTTCTTTTTTATCCCATCAATTGTGTTTCAAATATTTTAAGCATTTACATGGCCCAGCTTCTTAGTTCCCTCATGAGAGTTTACTTGTATCTTGGACATAATAACTGACTACATGACTTTCTTCTGGTTGTGTTTTCAGCCCAACATACACGGAGGAACCACAAGGAGGCCAAGAGCATAATCCAGAGGCAGGGAGGGAGAGGGAGAGAGAGAGATGACTTAATATTTAGGAGGTACAGGTGATGAGAAAGAACCGGATTGGAGAAGGACTACAAAGTTTAAGGTGACAGAGCTAACTGATGACTTGTTTGTGGGATGATAAGGCAAGGAGTAGAAAATGGATCTAGGGTTTTGAGTGAAATTTCCAAAATCCCATGCTGCAGGTCCATAGTTTCAAATAGTTACCTGTGTGGAAACTGTGTGGGGATAAACACAGTCCTTCCCGGGCTTGTCACACTAACAGCTCCTGCTGCCTTCCATTAGAAGGAAACCAGCTCTTCTTGGGTTCCATGCCTGCTCTCCTAAGCACAACATGCCTGCTGCATATATTGAGAGAATGGCTTTACATTAAAAATCATAGCTTTTTCAAAGCAGCCTTCTTCTGAGTTGAAAACGGTGCTGCCACAAGTTCAAGGCCATCCTGAGCTATGTGGTGAATTGTAGAACAGCCTGGACTATAGAGGAAGACCCTGTCTCAGTACAGAAAACTGAAGACAGCAAGGAAGGGAGGGACAGGAGATCCAAGGAGATCGGTCAGTAAAGAGCTTACTGTATGAACAAGAGGACCTGAGTTTGAAGTCTAGAAATCACTTGAAAACTCAGGCATGTTGGCACAAACTTGAAACCTCAGCAAGCGGGAGGCAGTTAGATATCCAGGGCTCAATGGCGCACCAGCACAGCCCAGCTGGCAAGCGCCAGGTCTCAGTGAGAAACTGTCTGAAAACAACAAAGGGGATGGCACACGTGCACGCACGCAGAAATGAGTGTGCACGCGCACACACACAAATAAAGACGAAGAAAAGTAAACAAGAATTCAATTAAAAAGTACAAACCATTATCCCTTGAAATTGTGGTTTCATGTGGACATAATTTCTAAATTATGTGTACACAGAATCACATACACCCATCCCCAACCAAACCGGTGATTATCGTTTCATTATGGCTTCCGGGTGAGATAACATAAACAAACAAACAAACAAAAACCCCAGTCAATATTTTAAAGTGCTAACAGGATAATAATGAAGTGGTTCTAAATGTGCGACAATGGGGAGTGCAGAGGCTTGTGGAGGTTTATCCGTCCACGCAGGAGGCTCAAGGTCATTTAGTTGAGAACTCCATGCAGCCATGGACTACATTATTCTACAGATCAAGGACAAAAAGTAGCATAAGTGAAGAGATGAGGATGGGCTGATGGAGTCTGTGGGGTGATTCAAGTCCTCACTCCCCAAATGAAATTACGATTTACGAAAGGGAAGCGGAGTGAGGAAAAACACTGATAATTGTCTAATCAATCTTCCTATATCCTCCCATTTGTCATCACAGCCTTTTCCTGCCTCTTTTTCATCCAGGAAGAGAAGTGAGGTGTAGACATAGCAACAAGTGGCTAAGGCCATACAGGGAAGCCCTGAGGCCATTGGCTTTCCCAATGTGGGAGCCTCTGGGCTTTCACTTCCTGGGGGTGACATCAGCACTATCCAGTGGGATCCATGGCAACTAAAAACGGTCATTTTCCCCTGGCTGACGTTAGCGGGAAACTCTCTTCATTGTGCCCAAATCGTGTTTTCTGCCATGGCTTTTGGACCTGGATCAGGGCAGCTCCTGCCATTATCCAAAGGGCTTGAAACAGGGCTGGGATGTGTTCCCGGTGGGAGTGCTTGCCTAGCGTGCCTGCTCTACATTCTAACCCAGCACCGCAAAAGTCAGGCATGGTGGAGCGTGCCTATAACCCCAGCAGCGATGAGCTGGAAGCCAGAGCATCAGAAGGAAACAGGACAAAGGAATCCACACTGTGTGCCTCTCCCCCAGCCTGACGTTTACACTGCGGCTCTGGGCATGAACTGGCTCTGCTGTTTCACCTCATCACTCATTGGTGCCTGTATTTGCCTGTTTTCTAGTAAGAGTTTTAGTCAGTGTACAAAGCAATGGATTTCATAAGATTTTTCATACCTTTATGCCTTCATTTATTGACCCCTTCCTGTGTCAAACACGTAATATCACCAGAGAAGGTAGCCGTGGGCAAGTAGGCATGGCTGTATACACCTGTCAGCCCAGCCTGCGTGAGGCTGAGACAGGAGGCTCTTTAGTTAAGACCCAGCCAGGCTAGATAAAAAGATGTTGCCTTATGGCTGGAGAAATGGCTCAGGGGTTAAGAACACATGCTGCTCTTTTAGAGGACCTGAGTTGCGTTCCCAGCATCCCGCAACTTGCAACTGCCTATAACTCTAACTACACACACACACACGCACCCATGCACACTTAAAAATAAAACTGAAATTAAAAAAAGAGAGCTTGCCTCGCAATTTAAAAATAATCATTGATTTTAAAAATAAAATTATAATGAAAACAAAACAATAACAAACCATTCTCCCATTCTCCTAGACTTGCAACTCATACTCTATCAGGGGAGAAAATACTTGTAACAACTGATTTGACACTAATAAGGACAAAGTAATATAAGAACCGTAGCAATAGAGCCTTACTTTGAATGTCCTAGGTGATGGAGAAAAGTAAACTTATTTACCATGAGAAAATAAAGTTCAGGAAGAAGTTAGCCAAGGGAGGAGCAAGGGGAAAACATTCTAGGCAGAAATACTCACCTGGACGAAGGCTCCACTTTCCCAGTTTGCTCTGAACTGAGGACTCCCCAGAACAAGGGACCATTTGTGTTAAGAAAAAAGAGAGAGAGAGAGACCAACAGAGAGGATAAGGTGCAATGGGAAGGGTGGTGTTGGACCAGGTAAGATGAACAGGCCCCATGTCAGAACCACTGCTGATTCTCAGTGGTGGCCTGCAACCTGTCAGCACTCCTGAGAACTCAAAGGACAAGAGGTGTGCTCATCTGCCTCTGTGCCCAGGCATCACACACCTCCTCAAAATTCATTTTTAAACTTGTAGCTTGGCTACTTTGGCTTCTTCACAACATGGCAGCTCAGGCTAGTCAGAATTCCTCCACGATGTTGGCTTTCCCTCTCAAAGACCCACAGGATTTCAAAGCTCCCTGTAACGTATCTTACCTTACATTCCACACAGCCAGGAGAGTGAAAGAGTGGCAATACGCACTCTTCTCTCTGGGCAGCCCCACACAGTGGCCATCTTTATTCCTCTCGGATGTGTGTCAATGTGCTTTGCAGAATGGTGGTGTGCTTAACAGGAATATATTTACACTTGGCCTCAGGGAAGCAAGAGTCATCAAGAGTGTCCTTCCTTGAAAAAGATTTTAGGGTCCTATTTCTTACTTGTACCTCTTTGCTTCCCAGCCGTGAGAAGAGCACGGCCACTCTGCACTCTCATTGCTCTCCCTTCCTTAATGTTAATGTGATGAAACATCTTGACCAAAAGCAGCCCAGGAAAGGAAAGGGTTCGTTTGGGTTGCCGTTCCAGGACCCAGTCTATCAGATGGGAAGCCGTGGTGGCAGTGGCTTGAGAAGGCTAGTCACATCATGGCCATGGGCAAGCACAAAGGCACCCATCCTGCTAGCTTGCCAGCTTATGCACATCCAGCTCTCTCCTGACTCACAGGGCTCAAGACACCTAGCCTAGGGAATGGCACCACCCACAGTAATCTGGGTGTTCCTACATCAATTAGCAATCAAAACAATCCCCCACAAACATAGCTGGAGACCTCCCTGATCTAGGAACTCCCCCCACAGAGCCTCTCTTCCTAAGTAATCCTAGGTTGCGGCAAGTTGACAATTAAAACTAACCAGTAATCCTACCATGAAGTATTTATTGATCCTCCGAATACCCGTTCCTCACTTTCATGAATCTTCCTGATGGCTGAGGATGTCAAACACTGTTTCGTATACTTACTGGCCATTTTTGTACTTTTGTCTTTTGACAAATATTCCGTCCATTTATAATTGGACTATGTGGAGGAAGGAAGGGACTAAAAGAATGAGGGGGTATGGAGAAAGGGGATTACAGGGGACAAATATTAATTTAAGTACATAATACACAGAAATGTCAAAATGAAACCCAAAATGAATATACTACAATAAATAATAATTTTTAAATATTAGCCATCAGTCTTTTGTGCCACATTTTTTCTTCTTGCTATTTGCTGGAAGTTCTTACATCTTTGTTCAGCTTTCTCTAAGCTCCTCAGAGATTAGGGCTCTATCAAGAGAATGGGGACCACAAAGCTAGCTATTCCTTATTGCTTCAGGGTTCATCCAGTATCTTCCAGTTGTAAGATGTTATCTGTGAAAGGCTGCTGAGCCTTTAACCTTGAGGGCCTAAAGGTCTCTATTACAATCCTTAAGCTCTCCTCTCACACCCATAAACAACCCATGAAAGAATACATGCCATCCATAAAATTCCAGCTCCTGAAACTGGCCCAGCCCCACAGGGCCAGATGTTGCTGACCCCTGGATTATATGATGTCTTGAGTATGTGTGTTCTCTGTTTCCACTAAGGAAAATGAGAAAATAAATGTACTAAAGATGAGAAAAAACTTCAGCCTCCACATATTCAAAAGATAAAATAACAAGACTTGACCCAGGCATGGTGCCCACACCTGTTATCCCAGCATTCTGGAGAGAGGGGCAGGAGGACCCAAATTCAAGGCCAACCAGCCTGAGCTCTGCAGTAAGAGCCCATCTCACTAAAACAAACAAAACAGAAATCTAATGAAAACCACAAAAATATTAAGTAAAATAATGTCATTCAAAACCTCCCATACCTGGGCCAGAGAGATGGCTTTCTAGAAAAGGATGCTTGCCGCAAAACCTGAAGACCTGAGTTCAATCCCCAGAGCCTACAAGCTAGATGGAGAAAGCTGATTGCTGCGAGTTGTCCTGTGACCTCCACACAAGTATATACAAATGTGCACGCACATACACACATGCACACACACACACATGCACACAAACACATAGATAGATAGATAGATAGATAGATAGATAGATAGATAGATAGATAGATAGATGGATGTAGAAGAAAAAAATTAATCTCCCACACCTTAACTCAAAACTTCCTATTTTGTTGTCCTCAACCTTTTTTTTTTTTTCTCTCTCATCAAGCCCGGACTCTGAACACTCATTACAAAATTTAATCCTTTACACTCTCCCCCCCCCAAGACAGAAAATTCAATTAACATGTATGAAAATTACATCAGAGTTTTTCATAATGAGACATCTGTACCTCAGATAATAAGTGAGAAGATCTGTGGTATTATGATCAACAGACACTTGTGCCTAGATTATCCATTTATTAATTATAGATCTGATTTGAATAGGTACTTTAAAAACATCATAACCACATGGAGACTGAAATTCTATGGGTGCTGCTTAGGCCAGGCTAAAGGAGGACTTTCCGTTTTTCAAAGGTGAGTTAGGAGGCTGGGGAGAGGGCTCAGCAGTTTAGGGGTGCTTGCTGCACAGTCTCGGGGATCAGAATTCTGATCCCAGCACCCACATCACAAGTCACATGTCCTGTGCATGCCTCAGCTCCAAGGAGCACAGAAACAGGAGAATCTTCAGTACACAGTCCATGGCAACAAGGATCACATGAGGTTTTCTCCGATCTTTAGTTGTCCTCTCCTTTCTCCTCTCCTTTCTTACCTAACCTTGAGCCTGCTCCACAAAAGACCCATGACAAAAGACTGTGAATGGATAAATGAGTCACATTTCATTCAGACTAGTGGCTTAAGTCTAGATCCGGGGAAGCAATGTAGAAGGGCTGAGGATGTGGTATCTCAGATACACCGTGAGTCTGAAGTTCCCAGAGACGAGAAGATGAGCTGGCTCAGAAACAGCCAATTGGAGGTGGACCCTCTTTGCTGAGAGAAGCCCGATGTTGTCATAAATCATGGTATCTAACTGAAGCAATGTTTGTAGAATTAAGCTGCAATTAAATCAAATGGGGAAGAGTCCAATGGGTACCTTTGATGCCATGGGGAAAGGGGGAGGAAGTCAAAGCAACACCAAGACTTTATGGGGAAAAGATGGCTTCCTTCCATAGCTCTTGCTGGTTAGTAATTATCAGAGACACCTGTGATAAATACTGTGCCCCCCCCCCCCTTCTAGAAGCTTTTATGATCTAGCCATAGATTTTTCCTCATGAAACACCAGAAGCCAAGGCAGAAAAACTGCTGAGCCGACACAAGGATGGCCAGCCATGGCAAACACTTGGGGAGAGAAATGGGTAGCAAAAAATGAGTTTTGAAAAACCAATTTCCAGACAAACTTGCATCTGTTTCCTCAGTGAAAGGGATTTCAGTCCTAACGTATTGGGGTTGTTTTCTAGATCTTTTCCTTTCCATTTTCTGCTATCAAATTAATTTCATGGAGGAAAAAATACTTTCATAGCTTCACATGTGTGGGATGAGCGAGCAACCACAGTTCTACATTTGGGGCACATTTGGGTTCACCATTGGCTTGGTGCCTGTATAACCTTGTTCTCTCTCTGCTGAACTCACAACTGATTACAAATGCCAGCACATCATGGGCCTTCTAATTCACCCCTAAAAATGCAAAACTGTAAATCCTCAATTTGTGATTGACAAAGATCTGCTATATACCATCCATGGTATCCCATAGACAAATAATAACAACAACATAAAGGTTAAATAAACATTTGCTTCATGGTTGATGTTCACCACCACCTCGTGTTAATGCAGTGTGTGTGTGCATGTGTGTGTGTGTGAGAGAGAGAGAGAGAGAGAGAGAGAGAGAGAGAGAGTGATCCAAGGATCCAAGGATGTTATTAGCATCCTGAATCATTGATTCATTCAAAACCATATATTGACGAGGAGTCGGGTTTGTGGCCAGCTAATAGAGTACTTCCTAAGCAGACACCAAGCCCTGGGTTCAATCTCCAACACCACATAAGCCAGGCACAGTGAGGCACACCTCCAATCTTAGCACTCAGGTGACAGAGGCCGGAGGAACAAGAGTCATCCTATGCTACATAGTGAGCTGGATGCTACATAGAACCCTGTCTAATAATTAATAATAATCATGATGATGACGATAACAATAACAATAAATTGTAATCCTATCTTGACTATCTATTAAACTGCTGGGCAAAAAGCTGGCTTCGTGGCAGGGAAAATGAGCAAGTTGTATGGCTAAATCAGGAACAGTTTTCCCAGAATACAAACTCCAGTGTGTGCATACATAGCTGGCTTCATTTTCTGTCTGTGATCATTTCTTTCTTGGAACTGCATTAGACCTAGAAGAAAATACCTTATTCTGTAGAGTCTGTTATGTATCAAGAGATTTTCCTGCTCGTGGGTTGCTCTCCACTCTCAAGGGACCTCCTACCATTTCCTCCCCAGCGCCTTGCTGTCCCCATATGCTCATAGTTGACCCATCCTCTGGGTCTTCCCCTCCCACACTGACAACCCCTGGGTCATTTCCATTCCTAAGCCATGGTCACTCCCACCCCTCTCCTACTCTTCCTGCCAGCTCTCTCTCTTCTCTTCTCAGGTGAGTTCTGTCCTCTTCTTGGAGTCTGGAGAACATACTGTTTCTTCCAGAAGTCATTCTAGAGCCATGTTGATCAGGAAGGGTGGAGGACGGAAGGGCTTTCCATAGCCACAGGCTGTATGTCTCCCTTGAGTCTACAGTTGCTTCAGGAAAACCCTTGTCCCCTGCCTAACCCTAACCCACCTGGGATGGGTTGGGAGTTGGAGCAGAATCCATCCTCCTGACTCACCCCAGCAGCCCACACTCGTTCTTCTGAGACGCTTCTCCCTCACCAAATCTGATGCTTTTTACTAGCTCAGGCTGGAGCCTGGGATGTGACCAAGGATAAAGACTGGCTCAGATACACTGTGTGTCCTGGATTTGTGGACTTTGGGTTTCAAAAGTACAAGGTTTGGATCCTTCATCCTCCAGTGTCTTCCTCATTACATTCCATCCATTCAAAGAACAGTTATAACAGGTGAATAACTGGGGAGGGGGCAAGAGGGACAAGCAGAACACCTGTCAAGGTATCATGCCAGCACATGAGCCAGAGCCTCAAGGGGCCTGAGGAGCAGAGGGCAGTGGGAAGGAAGGCCTGGCCAGCCAAAAACAAGACGGCTCAGGAGAGTGGATGAAAACTGCTCCTCTTGGGCCCAGGCAGCTTTTCCCAGGCCTCTCCTGGCTCCCTTGGGCATCCATTTCCTGTCTGGATTCCATCCTTCAATTCAGCAGGGACATGAGCTGTAGAGTTGCAAATCTTAATAGTCATTCTCTGTGACTCCACACCCAGAGAGGGAAACTGACATGAGGGAGGGTGAGGCACCTGGCACCGGGCAGGGCAGGACTGCGAGCTTGGACGGGTCTCTGCTCCCCTCAGCCTCTACACAGCGGGCTGCTGGTCCCTTCCCTATACTCCAGAGGGAAACACAGCAAGGTATCAGGCATCATTTTGATTAGCAGCAAGCAGTCAGGATAAAAACAGGCCCAGCCCTGAAACACGCTGCAGAAGTTCTATGGGAATAACTAAATCTTCGCCTTTTGGGTTTTTGTTTTGTTTTGTTTTTTTATTGTTTGTTTGTTCATTTGTTTTTGTTTTTTGATGGCTTGGCTATTGCTAAAAAAAAAAAAAAAAAAACTCAGTGTCCAGCTGCTCCTCAGTCTCCCATTTATTTAGCCTTACTAATCTCTGAACTAATCTGGAAATTCGCCATGATAAACAAGGAGCTTAATATAAATTCAGGACATAACCGGATCTGATATCTGCCATTTGAAGCCTTCCCAGAACACTCCTCTGGGTGACATGCGACCTCCACCCTGGGCTCTGCATTGTACACTTTTGCTGTTTTGAAAGCCTGGTAACATCAGAACTGTGGCCCCAGTAGATTTCAGGGGGTGGGGGGAAGCGGATGGCCTCAGCCAAGGGGAGGCCATCAGAGCTAACCAGATCCCCCGAGGAGCTGTGAGAGGCGAGGCTTTCCTCCAGAAACACCGGAAAATTTATGTGAGGACTACACAGTTTGAAAGAGCCAGGGGCTGGCTCCTGCTTACAGACAAATAGCAGGAAGGGACAACAGGAGAGGGGAAAGGAAAGCATTCATTACTGAAGCTGGGAGACCTGGGCGGTAGTGGGGAGAGGTGGGTCTGGGAAGAGAGGGGAGCCTCAAAAGTAAAGCCTCAAAAGTTGTTTCAGGAGTAGTGAATTTGACACATCTATTTAACCCAGGCTAGGATTCTGACACCACGCCTTCAGTGATTTTGTTGAGGGGAGAGTCGCTGCAGTGTGCAGCTACTTTTGCTCTGCTATCACTTCCGTGACCAGGGCTTCTGAATTGTGCCCCTGGAGAACATGTCATTTGCACTCCTGACCCTCTAGATCCAGTTTTTACTAATTGCCAGCTGTGTGACTTCAGCAAGGAGCCTCGACTTCTCTGGGCCCTCTTCAATTGTATAAAATCAGCATGATGGCTGCTTCAGTCAGTTTTACGTGAAAATGATCCTGGGCAAGATTCAAGATACAGTGCCGTGAGCCCCACGGTACCTGCATTAATTAGCATCATCTAGTCATTTGATTTTTTTTTTTTTTTAGACATAAGCAGAGAATACAGCCAAAGCTGCAATTAAATGATGGTCCATTTTCTCCTTTGCAAAAATGAAAGACTCAGCCAGATCTAGACACACAAGGAAAAGTATTCCCTGAGTCAGAGGAAAATGGAAACCGGAAACAGAGCAGATAAGGCTTTCTTGAAAGGGATTTTTATCACTTTGGAATGTCACATCATTAGCGTTTGATATTTCGTGGCTTCTCAGGAATGGAAAATAAAGGAGAAGTCAGAAGTCAGCATCTCAGACACTGACTAAGTCGAGCTCTCACTTCCCGGGGGGGAGGGGGGGCGGGGAATGCTGATGTGCAGCAGTGATGTGTGTCTCTCAGAGCCCAGCTGGTCCTCCGTTCAGCAGTGACAGGGCAGGGAGGTGGCCACACTCGGCAATCAGGGCGCTCAGGCCCAACTCTCCATCTGTGGGTCTCTCCTCACAGCTGGAGAACACTCAGCAGCGCCGGTTTTAATATTTGTTTGTTTGGGGTTTTTTTTAACTGATTATTATTTGTGCGTGCACCTATTACAGTGTGAGGGTGGAAGCGGGGGACAGCTTTGCGGACTTGGTTCTCTCTCTCCCAGCTTGTGTGGATCTCCAGGGATTAGAGTTAGGTCTCCAGGCTTGCGTGAACCCAGTGCCTTCACCGGCTGAGCCGCCTCAACAAGCCGCCTCTTGTTTAGATTTTACCCGATACATAGAATTTGTGTGTATTTGTGGGTACAAATATATGTATGATATTATGAGGTATGTATCCAACACATAAAGATCAAATCAAGCTGTAATTAATGTTTTCTGGGTTTGTTTTTTGTTTGTTTGTTTGTTTGTTTGCTTTTCAAAATAGGATTCCCCTGTGTATCCTTGGCTGTCCTGGACTTGCTTTGTAAAGCAGGCTGGCCTCGAACTCACTGAGATCCTCCTGCCTCTGCTTCCCAGAGTGCTGAGATTACAGGCATCCGGCTGTAATTAGCATTTTCAATGGAGACATTTTTCAGTCCCTTGTGAGAGCTCAGGATTAAATCCAAGCTTCTACTCACTTAGGTCATGCTGGCCCATCCCTTGACTCTGAGGGTACTGGGCTCGGTAGATTAGCTGGAAGAGCAAGGCCGTGTCCCTTCCTGGAGCGGACAAGAGCTTGGGGTGCCTCCAAGTCACAAAGGAACCCCTTCCCCCTCCCCCCCCAAGGAAGGTTAGAACTGACTATTGCAAGCACGACCCTGGCCAAGGAGGAAAAGAAAGATGGAACCAGAAAACACAAAGAGTGCTGCTCCTCCTCCCCAGGCAAGGACCCGGCTGCATCTTTCAGGGGGCATCTTGACCCACAGGACCAAGCAGCCTCACAGAGAGCTTATCTCTCACACTGAGGTGCAGACCCCAATCCCCTATGTCAAGGCAGCCCACTGCAAGCGTCTTAATGTGGTCTGACCATTTCCGCCACCGTGGCAAGACTGCATTTATGTAACAAGCCCTGTTCAAGTATTTTTAGGCGTCCTGTTTAGAAACACACAGAGAGGGGACAAGCAAGAGAATAAATATGGAAATCAAATATAAGGAAAAAAAAAAAAAAACCCTCCTGGCTCTTGCAACCAGCTTCCTGGGGGAATTTTCCTGTGTGTTCTTTCTGCTTCCACTCAGCGGAATGACTGCTAGTCATTAAGGAAATCTGTGAGGAGCTCACAGTACAGGAACTGTACACCGGGGCTCCCATCCTCATTTGCATATCCCAGTTTTTGATTGGCAGCTGTACATGAAATGCCATATCAGTTGAAAGTATGTTGTGAGCTGGCACTAATGATCCCATGGCTCCAGGGAAGCCTGCCATATTGTAATTTGGCTATCAGGCATGAAAGAAATAATTCTAAGTGCCAGGAATGCAAGCCTGAATAAATGTTTCACCGCTTCAGGTTGCCAAGGGTGACACTTATGATTTAGTATAAACGAATGCCCCGTTGCCTTTGGGGTACCCGGAGTTTGCATTGTATCTGAGCTGTGTATATAAAACGTTAGTCTAAGAAAATGGCTTCAGTGTGAGATGGGAAACAGAGACCTGCTCCCAGAAGGCAGTGGAATGTTTACAAGAAATCACTGGATGGAAGGATTTTGCTACCTTCTGTAATGACAGGCAAACAGGGTTGGCTTTTCCTGTGATGGAGAATAATGGTTATGTTAACTCTGTCTCGCCTCGCCTTTCTTTCTTTTTTTTTTTTTTTAATGAAATGCTCTTTTGTAAAGAAAATCACATCTGTTTCCTTTTATATATGAAAGGGATATAAATTCTTTTCTTTCCCCTCCCTATGTGTGAATCAGCCGGTTGATGGACTTTGAAATTAAATAACTCTTTCTGAGGTCATCCTGATGTCAAAGGCTGGAACATGGCAGCCACTTCCTCCTCAATTGCTTTTGAATCTGGGCCTGCCTGGAAAGAGGGGGTCTTTTAAAGTGGGGAGGTGTTGTTTTTGCTCTGATTTTCATTAGGCTCCCAATTACAAGCCTTCCGTACTTTTTCTGTTTGAAATGTCAGTGGCCTGAAGAGCTGAGGTGGCCATGCTCCCGGCAGCCTCTTTGCCCATCTGACTCCTCATTTGAGGATCACGTTCTGACTGGGCTGGTTTTTGCTCAGTTCCATGCTGGGATATTCTGGAAGTCTGACTTTAGATTTCCTTATTTGTATGCTTTTCTATCCAGTTACCAGTCCCCATCTGGACAAGATGGGACAGCAGTCAAGGGAAAACACCACTTAACCATTTCCACAGTGAAGTGAAGGCTGGCAGGGGTAAATCAAGGCAGGGTAGGGGGATGTCTGGACTCCTTTTGTTCTCAATTCTCCACCTAGTGGGGGGAGGGGCAGCCTGATAGTCAGGCTCTGTTTTAGTTGAAAAGCATCCTTAGTGCTTGCTAGGTTTATGTCTACTTGACGTAAACTATAGTCATCTGTGTGGAGGAACCTCAACAGAGAAAATACCTCCATAAGATCAGGCTGCAGGCAAGCCCATAGAGCTAGTAACTGATGGGGAAGGCTGGTTGGAGATGCCACCCTGGGCTGGAGGTCCTGGGTTCTGTGAGAAAGCAGGCTGAGCAAGCCACAAGGAGCAAGCCAGTAAGCACCTCCCCTCCCCCACGGCCTCTGCATCAGCGCCTGCTTTCAGGTTCCTGCTCTGTGTGAGTTCCTGTCCCGACTTTCTTTGATGATGAACAGCAATACGGAACTGTAAGCCAAGTAAATGCTTTCCTCCCCAGTTTACCTGTTGGGCATGGTGTTTCGTTGCAGCATTTGAAACCCTGACTAAGCCATCCTCAACACACACATGTTGAAGTACACGTCCCACATGTATTTGGCCATTGAGGGAGTAAAAAAAAACTAAAGCTAAGACTATGGGAGCTAAGACTATAATGGGACCTTGGTGTGATGGTACACTGCTTTAACACCAGCACCCTGGAGGCTAGAGGCAGGAGAATATTCATGAGTTCAAGGCCAGCCTGGTCCAGGACAGACAAGGCTACACAGAGAAACTCTGTCCCAACAAAACAAAAACAAACAAACAAAAAAGAATATAATGGGAATTCCTGGGTGTGGTGAACATACCTATAATCCCAGTACTTGGGGAGCTGAAACCATAGGACCCTGAGTTTGAGGCCAGCCTGGGCTCCATAATGAAACCTGTCTAAATACAAGCATATGGTGACGTTTCCTGACAAAGAGGCTTAGCAACCCCTGACAATCACTTCTAATTCAAAGATGCCAGAAAGACTCAGCATAAATTAGGCAGGTGTTTAATGGGCACTTACTATGTGTCAAAGTTTGTGTTCTATGCTGACGCCCTGAGCCCAGAAAATGCAGTGTCTTACATTTCTATTAGTTGCAAAATGGTTCTGAAAGTGCAGGTGAAACCCCCTGAAGGTGGGGCTGAGTCCACCTCACGTTCATTTGTTTCAGTGAAATGCCATTCACTGCTGAGCATTGGGACATAAAAATAAATGAGATGACATGTGTCAGTAATCCTAGCATTTGTGAGGTGAAACAGGAGAATTGGGACTTCCAGGCCAAGCTGGATCCCATCTCAGATGAATCAGTAAAATGAATGGTAACAAGTAAAGCTCTGGCCACAGGTAACTCAGCTCAATGGAAAATATATATTAAAATACACGAACCAACCACCACCAACAACAAAAAAACTTAATCCACAGTAGTGACACAGGCCTTGGGGCCAACATATAAGGCCAACATCAGAGACCAAGACAGTTACAGTCACAGGAGAAAAGACTCATTAAAAAAGCATAGAAACACAGAGTGTGATTGCACACATCTTTAATTCCAGCACTCGGGAGACAGAGGCAGATCTCAAACCTTTAAGTTTGAGGCCAGCCTAGTCTACATTGTGAGTTTAGGACAGCCAGCACTACAAAGAGAAACTCTGTCTCAAAATAGACCCAAAAAAAAATTAAAAAAGAAAGAAAGGAAGGAACATCCTTTCTCTGTCTGCTTTTACATCCCAGCACACAGGATGTAAAAGCAGACAGAGCTCTGTGAGTTCGAAGCCAGCTTGGTCTACAGTGAATTAATTCTAGGACAGCTAGGGCTACAGAGAGAGAGACCCTATTATTTATATATAGAGAGAGAGGAGGATAGATAGATAGATAGGTGGATAGATAGATGATAGACAGGTATAAATAGACAGACTATGCAGAAGGGAGCTGGAAACAGCTGTGGCTCAGATTGCAGGAAGCTGGCTTTCAACTCAAAGATATCCACCTGCCTCTGATCTCCAGGTACTAAGATTAAAGGAATGTGCCACCATATCCAGACCTCCTTTAATTTTTGAAATAGGATGTCCTGCTGAACCTGGAAGATGCTGATTTAGCCAGCGAGACCGGCTGGCCAGAGAGTCCTGGGCATCCTCCTGTGTCTACTCCCCCATGCTGGGGTTACAGGCCATCTGCAGTCATGTGAATCATTTCACATGGGTGCTGGAGATCTGCACTCAGACTCATGCATGCTCAGAAAGCAGTTTTCCAATAGAACTCATCCAGCCTGTGGTTTTTAGCATAGGCGAGGTTGACATCGGCAAGACACATTCAGTGTCACAGTTAAGGAAGAGGTTCTAGTGACATCTCTAGTAGAGGCCAGGTCCAAGGCTGAAGATACCCCCTGCTAAGAACCAACCCCCCAGGACAGAATGATCTAGCCGGAGATGTGAACAGCACTGACCACAGCTCCTTGGTTTTTCACTGTTGTGGTGTCAAGAGAGTAAATGAAAAGGTCTCTCGAACTTCGTCTGTCAGTATGCAGCTGTCTCTGGACAAATGTTTACTTCAAGCTCTGTCCCTTTTGAGCAGGTGGGGGCGGGGGAGAACGCAGCTTTAGAGAGAAATATTAACCTCGCAAATGTACACATTTTCAATTCCCGTCACAGTGACAGGCTACAACTTGTAATCAGTATAAAATGATTTTCCGGGAGAGTAAATGCTTATTTTCACTGTCTTGATGCTGGAACTGGATTACTTGGTATTAATCCCAGGGTGACACAGTCACATTTGGAAGCCGTGAGATTTGTTCAGATGTCTTATGAGGCCAGGGGTAGCCTTCATTTCACATCCTTGATCTTGGAGAATTTGAATAATAGAACAGCCTTTCTGTGTACACAAGGAGTCTGAGGGAAAAGTTATCCACCCAAGATGAATTCTAAAAGCCTCGAGAACTGGGCAAAGGGAGAAAGGAGAGTGGCTGGGTATCGCCATGTGGGCATGCCCATCACGAACACCCCAAACAAGCACCTATTAGGCATCAACTGTATGTCTGTTCCCCTGTACAAGAGAGAAAGAAATCAAAAGTCTGCACCCTTTCACTCCAATGTCCCTCACAGCATTCTCCCTCCGCACACCCCTGCTTGGGATATCTGTCCTGACAAAATTCTGCCAGAATATCCCTTGTCCATAAATTTTAGCTACAGCAGAAGCCAGTGACCTTTTTCTATAAAGGGTCACATAGTAATATCAATTCAGCTTTGCCAGGCAATATGGTTTCCATGGTAACTACTAAGCTTCCACACAGCATGCAAACAGCCACAGACAATAAGTAAATGAATGAGCAAGGCTATGCTGCAAAGAAACTCTGTTTATCAAAAAATGGGCAGCAGAGCAGGGCATGGTGGCACATGCCTTTAATCCCAGCACCTGAGAGGCAGAGGCAAGCGGATCTACGTGAGTGCCAGGCCAGCCAGGGCTACACAGAGAAACTGTCTAGAAAAACTAAAACTTAATTTACTAATCAATTAATTAAAATCAAAACATGGGCAGCAGAAGTAAAATGTCCCAAGGATTGTCGCTTACCAGCTCTTAATCAACAGTAATGGGCACCCCTTTCAGAGATAACGCTTCTGAATATTCAAACAACGCTGTTAAAATAATAGGATTTATTTTATGATTGCTTTTTGCCTTTCTAACTTATTTGTTTTATGTATATGGGTGTTTTACCTTTGTGTATGTCAACGTACTGTGTGCATCCAGTACTGAAAGAGGCCAAGAGGATTTTGGATCCCGTGGGACTGGAGTTACTGGGAATTGAACCTGGGTCTTCTGGGAAAGCAGTCAGTGTTCTTAACCACTGAGCCATTTCTCCAGCCCTCTAAGTAATTATTATATTTTATCCAATAGTTTCGTATTTCACAATCTTGTCTTAAGGTATTTAAATTCATATGTAGATGTATATATATTAGCACAAAGATGTTCATTGCAGTAATAATGGTAATTTGACATATATTCTGAAGAGAACTGAAAGATGATTACATCTAGTCCAGTGCTGTTTGAGGCCTTCAGTGGGTCTCCTCAGTCTTTTAGAGGTGCTTTTGAAACATGGTAAATCTATTTCAGTAACCCATTTCTTCCATGGGGTTGTCTCCCATCCATTCAGGTGAGGTGGGAATGGTGGGTGATTTGGTCTAATTTATAAAAGGGCAACTGTGGGTGTTGTGCGGATGATAAGCCTGCTCTCTCATCCTTTCTGAGACTGAAACCATGGTTTTGCACATGCAAGGCAGGTCCTCACCACTGAGGGACAGCTGTAGCGAGGTAAATGGGTCTCAGAACTGGGTTGGTTTGTTTGTTTGTTTGTTTGTTTTAATTTTTTTTGAGAAATTTACACTACAGCAGTAGTATTTAGGTCATTTTCACACGTCCCTCTTCCCCTGTAATTCCTTCCACGTCCTCCAGCTTCCTCTCAAATTCATGACCTCTTCTCCTTAAATCATTATCATAATGTCTGCGTGTGTGTGTTTGCTGAGCCCAGCCAGTGTTGCTCATATGTATATACATTCAGGGATGACAGCTTGGGATTGGATAACCTGTGAGGGGACTCATCCCTAGAGAAGACTGGCTTTCCCTCTCTCAGAGGCCAGTGATGGTCGTCTACAGGTGGGGCCTTGTGAGATTTCCCCCATCCACGCTGGCATGTCAACTGATAACGTGACGGTGCTGGTTTTACAGGACCATGTTGTTGAGATTCCGCAAGCCAGCTTCCCTGTCACATCTGGGAGACACAGTCTCACAGCAGATGCCCTGGCCCTCTGCTTCTTACAGTCTTTCCGCCCTGTCTTCCTAGATGCCTGAGCCTTAGGTTGGGGTGACATTTGTAGGTGTATCAGTTGTGGTTGGGCACCCCGCTGTTAGTTCTCTATTTCAAGCAGTTGTGGTATTCAGAATCATTTGCGATTCCTGGGACTGATATCTCCAGAGGATGTTTGAAGGGAAGGGAAGAGAAGCAGAGGAGCCAGCACCATCCTCAGGGAAAATGACAGCATCCCAGCATTTCACATTCTCATTGGTTCTGTTAATTTTGCATTGGATTATCAAAACTTAAAATAAGTTTGCACACCCCACACACACACACACAAATTGTAAGTTCTTTGTGCTTCTACTGTCCCTGCAACAGCTCGATTCGCTGATTCACCAGACATATGCTGACTCTCTGCTGTCTAGTATTCTAGACTCTAGGGATGTGGCAATGACTAGACCCATGCAGTTGAAGTTTGTCATTTAACTCAAAGAGAGAAGCTTAACCCCAGCCTGGGTGTGTCTGCTTGCTTGTCCTGTGATTTTAAAAGCTACCTGGGCCTCTATCTCCTTCTTGTGGCCTTACTACTCACTATATCATGACACAATCATGGTGAGGTTCAGGATTTTTTGAGTTTGTTTTTTATTTGTTTTTGTTTGTTTGTTTGCTGTTCAATATCAAAGAAGACCAAATAGACATTACTGGCATCGGGGGGCATGGTTATTCTTTGTTGCAGAAAGCTATCTTGTGCACTGTAGAGTGTGTAGCCACAGCCTGGGATGGCATCAGAACTCCCAGATGCCACTAGCACTTTGACACCCATCCTGGTTATAACAACCAAAAACATCCCCAGACATCGCCAGGTGTCCTCTGGGGGGTGGGGAGAGAAGGCTGACCTAGAAGTAAATGACAGCTCCCCATGACTGCAACCATCGGCCAGAGCTGACTCACACCGAACTATTTGCTACCTCAGAGACGGGGCTTGTTCAGAGCTCTCCCTAAACACATACTCTCTCATTCTATGGGTTAGAAAAAGACACCCATTGCCCTTTTTTTGTTTGTTTGTTTTATCTCCTAATGGGACCAGGGAGCAACGACAAAGAAGCAGAGGCTCCAAGAGATGTTACTCCTCCCAGATTTTAACCTTTCCAGATCCCACGCCATTCCTAGCTTCCAGGCTGAATTGCTGGCTCAGGGGACCCCAGGACAACATGCCCTTCCACCCTGTGCTCTAACTGTGTACCACACAGGGGACTCTTTCTGAAAAGTCTATGGTTTTATGGCAGTCAGTCCAAGTGTCTGGTGGGATGAGCATATCATGAAACTCCCCTCTCCCAGTCGCTGTCCCGAGTTGCATCTGAATTTACTTTTGATCTTCTCTGAGTGAGGAGGCAGCATTTCTTCAAATAAGAAGTGGATAGGTTGTCATTATTTGTCCAGATGGAAGCAAGGCCTCGTGGGTGACCTGCCCTCAGGATGCTACTAGAGACTGGTCTCCAGCATGTATGTATTGAAGGCTCTGGGATAAGCACTTATAAATTCTAAAACAAGCAAAGACTGGATAGGATGGACCTGTTTAGATCAGGCTGTGGTAACCAGGGGGAAACCAAGGCAACGTAAAAAGTTACTCGCAAACCATTCTGTCGCAGCCTCCTTCAAAATGCCAAAGGGATGGACAGCTACTTATTAAAACCACTCCTCTTTACTCATCTACCGTCCACAGCCCCACACCACACGAAGCACCAGCTGTCTCTGACAGTTCGCCCCCAAAATGTTCCAAAGTCCCTTCCAAGCCCAGCCTCCCATGGCTCTGCTCCTCTTTTCTTCTTCCCACTCATCTCCCTCTGTGCCTTCCTTGGATGTGGGTGAAGAAATCATCAGGTCCTTTTCAGAATCCTCTTGCCCATTTGCCCACAAGGCCTGGGAGCCCCACTGGGGTGGGGCAAGGCTGTCTGTAGCACACTAAAACGACGGGGAAGGTGCAAATTCAGGGTCTCGAGGACAGGGTGTGCAGTTATGTGAAATAGAAGCTGGGAAGATGGAAAAAGAGAAGGCAACTCCTGTGTAACCAGATGGGTTGTAAAATGTGTGAGGAAGCACTTCTGAAAGTTCATGGCATGATAGCAAGACATTGTGGCACACACGTTGTTTCTGGAGTACAGAAAATGTGACTCTGAGGTGGCATTTGGGGACCTGATGGTGCCAGGACCTGTGGAGTTAGAGGTGACGGGTACGGAAAACAGAAAGCTCAAGGTGTCTTTAGAAGGAGAGAAAATACTATGCTGGACAGGACTGAGTGTGCTCAAAGAGCACAGCTTCATCTCCACACAGAGGCCTCTTGAGTTCATTTCCTGTCAAGGGCATTCTATGACACATTTCCAAATGAAAAAGTCATTCCCTATTGAGCTAGCCAAGTATCTTGAATAAATAATGTAGAGATTATTAAGACGTTTTCCAGAGGACCCCAGCATTTCCTGTCTTGACAATGAAGCTGGATTTGACATCAGCTGAATCAAGAGGTTACAAATAAAAGCTGTGACCCGAGCCAAGCTTCCCCTCCAAGTGTTTCTCAATAATCTGAGATTGGGATGCAAGACAGTACTTGTAATCAATTTCTATAAAACATCGCAATACATCTTCCATTAAGCAGTGAGTTTGGCCATGTGGACAAACCATTGGATAATTATTGCTCTGGATGACGGACCAGGCAGGAAGGCTGAAATGAACTCTGACCCCATCGTTCCAGCAGTTAGATCTTAAAAGAAGAGGCGATGAACAAAAGATCTGACATGCGGGATGATTTTGGACTGACGAGATGTGTGTGTGTGTGTGTGTGTGTGTGTGTGTGTGTGTGTGTGTGTGTTGGGAGGTAGTAATGATCTTAGAAGGATTCATACATAAGATATTAGTACAAGATATTGCCATATTCTTCACATATGCTACCTAATTTATTCCCAATGATAAGAAGTGAGGTATCCGAGATCAGCATGTGTGTTAGTTACTCTTCTGTTACTGTGACAAAACACCCTTACGAAAGCAGCTTAAGAGAAAACATTTATTTTGGTTCACAGTTCCAGGGGAATAGAGTCCATCATGATGGGAAGACATGCCAACAGGCAGGGAAGGCCTGGTATCAGGAGCAGAAAATAGGATCCGGCTATAAACCTGCCCCTGGTAGCATCCTCCACCTCCTATAGATTCCACAACCTCTCTCACACTGAGCCACCAGCCTGGGACCAACTGTTCAAACACGTGGGCTTACGGAGGACATTTCCCATAAAAGCTATGACAGCACATGTCTGTCTCTCTAAGGAGCACCCAAAGATAGAGTTGAAGTCAAAACACTCAGTTCTTCTGCAAACACCTGACCCCGATGGAGGCCGAAAAGCAGTGGTTTATCCTAGTCAGGAAGGTGGGTAAAGGGGCTGAACCCAGAGCTTGAATGAAGAGCTGCCCCTTCCAAGCACGTGAGCACCGGTTTGCTCATCTGCACAACGGACATCAAAACCCCTGCTTCCTAAATGACAGATCAGCCACGGAAGTTCCTCGGACACGGATAGGATGCCGTGGGGCAGGGGGAGGGCTAGCAACAGGAGCCTGTGTGGTGGGAGTGGGGGAATTAGCAACAGGAGCATATTCCTTTCCTCGCCATTGAGACAGAATACTGCCTGGAGCCACCGAAAGGTTGACTTGGGTTCTTGATTTGGGGGCTGTTAGTAGGTAGCGATTGAAGGGGATGGCAGAACTGCTTCACCATCATGGCAACTTCCAGTAGAGGTGTTTGTTTAGCAACACAGACAAGACAGCAGCAGAGGCTAGACCCAAACCAGGGCTAGAATATCACCTTCAAAGGACTGCCTCAGTGTTCAACTGTACAGCTCTTCACAGTTTTCCCACCTCCCAAAATAGTGCCATGGGCTGGAGCTCAGACACAGGAGCCTATAGAGAACGCCTCAAACCTGAACCACGACAGGAAATACCTGCAGTCCCAAGGGGGAAAAAAATCGCTTATGCATTTCATCCGTTGGCAAGTTGGATTGCTTCCTAACCATCAATATTTTTTTTTCATATGAAAAATGTTGCAATGTGGCGAGGGCCACGAAGCATTCAAGGTGTGTGCAGGACGTGGTCCCTTGCTCACAGTGAGGGCTCGCTACATGTTAAATAACAAAGAAACTGTGGCTTCAGCCTGCCAAATGCTGCACTTAATTACAAGTCTGCAATACCTGTGTGATACTCCAGAGCACTCTAGCTAGTAAGAGATAAAGTTAATAATTAATGACAGAACTTTAACCTAATAACGTGGCCACTCCCAGGGTTTAGCATATTCCAGGAGAAGGCTAATGGTGTGCTCGCCATCGCCCCTGATCGGAGCGGTAAGGCGTCATGCATAATGGATCAGGGTCCCTGCTAACAGCAGAATCATGCACAATAATTTAAACTTGTTTGTATGGAAATAAAGGGCGAATCTTTGAAGTGCGTCCTAATGAGATGCCGCTTGATCTTCAGTGTGTCCTGGGAGAGAGGGTTCAGTTTTTCCCCCAGCGTCAGGCACATGTTGGTGCGTGTAAGAAAGAAAGGGCTGACTTAAATTATGAATGGCCCTTCTTGTCTTTGTGGTGGCAGGTGAGGAAGGCGGGTGCTCGCCCAAGGGCGGGTGGCAGGGTGGGGACTGCCAGAAGACAACGGTGGTTCTCCGAGGTGGCTTCTGCTTGAGAGATGTGAAGGGAAAACCAGTGTGTGAGCCAATAAGGACGGGAAAAGTATGGCGTCTCAGAGCATCTAAGGACAAAATGAGCTAGTGGCCCTCTCTGAAGGGAGGTATGAGGTACGGCTGCCGAGTGCTATAGTGTACACACACATACACACATACATACACATATAAATACACAAGCACATATACACACACACACATAAATACTAAATACATATATATACAGTCACACACACCACCCTGATCCTCTGCCACCTGAACCCATGAGTCCTTGCTAACTGCCACTAACCTCTGAGGTGACCCAGAAAACTGACCTGAGCTATCTGAAGGTCCTAGGACAAAAGGTCAGACAAAAGGTCAGACTGTTTGATTGACAGAGAGTCTGACTATTATGTTATTGTTTTATTTTTTCATCAATGATTGGCCAGAAGTGGTAGCTCAGGCCTACAATCCCAGCACTTGACGGACTGAGGCAAGAGGGTCACAAGTTCAAGACCATGCTGGGGTGGAGAGAGGGCCAGGCCCATCCGAGCTGTAGTGAAACCTTACCTCCCAAAAAACAAGTGTATAAAATCCATGCTGGTAGAAAAAGCCATAGGAGAGCTGTCCCTTGTCAGGGGACGTGAATGTCCCAGCGAGATAACTGTGGAGTTCTGGGCAAAAGCTGAGGGAAAACTGTAGAGTGCTCCTTGCATGGTCCATGCTGCCGTACTTTCCTCACTGCCTCTAGTTGTGAGAGCTCTTGCGTCTCTGGCCTTTTTGGTTCAGGTAACCATGGCTGGTCTCTGAGGGCAGGTGTGAACTGATCCTGTGATGTCTCACAACACAGCCAAAGCGGCGGCGGGTGTGTGTTGGCCTCTTTGCACCAGGCCCCAGGCTCAGACATCCTGACATTACCAGTCTAGAAAAACCTCTCACGAACATGCCCAGAGGTTTGCCTACGGGGTGAGTCTAGATTCTGTCAGTCTTACAATCAATATTAACCATTGCGTCACTCAATGTCAGCGCCAGAAGCCCAGACACGGAACAAAGCAAGCAGGGTGTTGTCCCCATCCATCTCAGCTGCCACAGAGACTCACGAAGTCTGTCCTCATCCTGTTGTACATGCTATTCCCCTGACAAAGCTCTTATTTTTATTATTTTTATTTTTTTTAGTATTCCGGTGTCACGGAGCCTTACCTCAACAAAGTTTTTTAGGCTGCTGAGATGGCTCAGTGGGTAGAGGCGCTTGCCACCAAGCCTGAGGACGTGAGTTCAATCCCTGGGACCCATATCATGAAAGTAGGGAAATTTTCCTCTGACTTCTAAACACACACACATAGGCATGATGCAGCATGCACACACCCATGCACACACATACACACATGCAAAATAAGGCAAGTTAATTTAAATGGGGGTGTGGGGGTGCAAATCCAAAGAGGTTCATGCAGCCAACCATTTTCCTGCCCTACCAGCAAGCTCACTCTAGCGTGGCTAATTCCTTCTGCTGAATAAAAAGGCATCCCTTCCTGTTTTGATGACTAACCCCAGCCAAGAGCCAAAAACATCATAATTAAATAAAATAAACAGATCCCCCAATGGGTCTTTGAGGAAAAAGCAAGTTTTTTTAATAATCAAAATCTGTGTGCATTTCACTTCATCATTATGAGAAGATGTGAAAAGGGCTCGATTTTTATAGCCACGGCCGGGTCTCCAGGCAGAGGAAAACCCATCCTCTCACTTGATCTCGCCCTAACCTTATAGCTATCCGGTTTCAAGTTCCAGCTAGCCATGCCAAATTTGAGCAACAGCCTTTTCCCTTCTTTTCTTTAAGGGCAGGACTGGAAATTCTTTGTATTGAACCCGAAAGGGGGAAAACTACATTGCAGAATTAAGCTTCAGACGCTTTTATGGGATTTTCATTCTAATCCCGCCTGTAATGGGGTTGGCCTCGTCTTCACCTATGATTTCTCTGGCTGTGAGCTCAGATTTCATGCCAATTAACATGTTAATGACATATATCATTTAAAGAACCCATCATAACTTTTACCACATCGTGTTACATCTATTTCCTTGTAATTAAATCAGAATTACAGGGTGTAATTACTTTTCTTTCTCTGAATACCCGTTTCTCTCAGACATTTAAATTCAAGCGCAAGCACTAAACGACACTTGAAACCAACAACCTAACAAAAATATTATCAATTAATGAACGTGTTGGGTTTCCCCAGTGCTCCGGTTTCTTTTGAACACATTCCTTTCTCCCCGTGTTCTTCGTATGACATGAAATGACTGGCCATATCTAGTCAAACATTCCATAAGCTCTCTTAAGTCCTCGGGGCCCTACGCCCCATTAGTATGCAATGTTCTCACATGTAAATATAATTACGTGTAATTATTAGTGGAAAAGGATCAGATGGGGTTTATTAAGGAAATATCTTGTAATTATGAAAACCCAAGACTTCCCTTCACACGTCAACTCAGTTGAGGATTGGCAGCTGTGGGATCCACCCACAAAGTAGTTACACACTTTGATTTCACCTTGAAAAATCAACAGCAGGAGACAAGATCATTGCAGAAACACTGTTTAAAACTTAAACGAGCAAATAAACAAACAATCTATCTAGCCGGAGCAACGCCATAAAACCTATGATCTAAGACAATGCTTTGGCCACCAATGTCTTCTACACTCCTTCTTTTACTTTTTTTTTTAATTTATTTTCTTTTTGATGCTGTATATGTATATATAGGTTTGTGCAAGGAGGGAGCCATGGAGGGCAGAAGAAGCATCAAATCCCCTATGTACCTGGTGTGGGTGCTGGGACTGGAACTCCGGGACTCTCTAAAAGTAGGGCGTGCTCTTAACTATCGAGCCTGCCTTTTACAGCACTTCTGATTTCAAACTTTAAAGTTAAAAGTTCTATGATGCCCGGTTGGTTGATTGGTTGATAATTAATTTTGAGACAAGGACTTTGATTTAGGACAGCACAGACATCTATGGTCTGGAAGATGCTATATAGATGAGACTGACCTCAAACTCAAGAGATCCACCTGCCTCTGCCCGAGTGCTGAGATTGAAGATGAGCACCGCTATGTCCCTCCATGTTTAACATTTTAATTTGGGCACAGAGCAGTGCTTATGCACATCTGCCTTTGCATGTTTGCGTCCAGGAAGAAGTGTTCCACTCCACGGCACTCTGCTCTATCCCCTCAGATATCTCACTGAAGCTTCTCTCCAGCTCAAAACTCATTAGAACACTGACTAGTATCAAAGGGCACGAGAGGAGACAGTAAGCGTGTACATCTTCCATGGCCATCTTGTCAGAATATGGAAAGCCATGCCACAGACAGACGTGTTGATTGAGGGGCGCAGCGTGGGACGATGGGTGAAAAGCAACCTCCTTGTTATCAGGAAGTTCTACATACTAAGGTCCACTGACTCATGAGTTTGTAAATTCTCAGTGAGTTCCTAGAATAGTGAGGTGTTGTTCAGTCCTTGGCTCTGAGTAACGTGGGCAAGGTCATCGTTACCAAAATGCTAACATCCTAAGGACACAGAACAGACCACAAACTAGAAAGCAACCGAATAAATAATACCATGACAGCTATCAATGAGTCAAAGAGGAAAAGATAGGGAGTTGACAGTGAGGGCGTATTATTCTAGACTTGGTAGCCAGTTAGGAAGGCCACTCTGAGGTGCAGCTGAGACCCAACTGATAAGGAAGGCTCAAGGGAGCTTCAGGGAGACCCCAATGCCCAACTGTCAAAAGGAACATGAAGTGTGTTGTGAGAGAACAAAGAGAAAGCAGATGTGGTCAGAATGAAAATAGCTGTAGAGAAAGGGAACCATCAAAGTGATGCTGAGGGCTGCAAAGCACTGTAGCTTCTTTTTATGAGCAATGGGAAGCAAATCCGGGGTTTTAAGGAAGCAGGTGTCACGCAGGCATAATGATGCACACCTGTAATTCCAGCACTTGGGAGGCAAAGGCAGACAGATTGCTGTGAGTTCGAGGCCAGCCTGGTCTCTGTAGTGAGTTCCAGGAAACTCTGTCTTGAGGGGGGGAAAGCAGGTTGGATTTTTGGGGTTGAGCCTTGTCTGCAGTATGGAAGGTAGATTTGCATGGTTCAGACAGACAGTGATTGACAGGGTAGGGGGACCACAAGCTTAAAAGAAGAAAGTGCCAGCACAGAGACAGCGCCCATGCTGGCACATAGAAGGGCAGGACTCTACCCTCAAACACTGTGGTAGTTTGCAAGAAGCCCCACCTGGAGTTTTGTTGCACAGATGGTTTCATTTATGAGCATGGAAGTGAACAAATCAGAGGACACTCCAGCCCCTGGGGACAATAAATAAGGAAGAAAAACCCTGACACGCAACCAGATCATCACATAATTGCAATGGGTAAGGCTAGGTGTCTTGGAAACAAGTAAAATGGGGCATGGGAGTTCTTGGGAAAGAGACGGAGGGGAAACTCACTTTAGATTATATGCCCAGGATGGAGTGCACAGAACCAAGATATCTGAACGGCCCCATAAGTACCATAAAGTGATCACAACTGCCAGCTGGTCTCCTGTCTCCCCAACCCCAACACCTTGGCCCCCTTTTTCACTTCAGTTTTAAACACAGCCCCAGGAAGCAGGGGGATCTTGGCTAATTTTCACCCAAGACACACAGAGGAAGATGGGGGCTTGCATACCATGGCTCATAGTTATATAGATGTCTTAGTTAGGGTTATCATTGCTATGATGAAATATTATGACCAAAGCAACCTGGAGAGAAAAGGTTTTTTTGTATTTCTTCTTGGTTTTTTTTTTTTTTTTTTGGGGGGGGGGCGGTTATTTTTTGTTTTTTAATAGGTTGGTTGGCTGGCTGGCTAATTCGTTTGGGGGTTTTTTTGTTTTTGTTTTTTGTTGTGGGTTTGGGGAAATTTGTTTGCTCAGACTGCTTTCTTAGGGAACCCAGGACCACCAGCCCAGGGGTGGCCCCACCCACAATGGGCCAGGCTCTCCTCCATCCATCACTAATTAAGAAAAGGCCCTCAGGCTTGCCTGAAGCCTGACCTTATGGAGACTTTTTTTTTTTTTTTTCAGTTGAGGCTCCTGCTCTGTGATGACGATAACTCATGCAGAGTTGACAGAAAACCAGGCAGCACAGTGGGTTTGTCCTCAATAGCTCTGCCCCAAGGTGGACCACAGAGAAGCTCTTTGCCCCACCATGTCTGAGGGCAGTTCATAAAACCCCAGTTTCAGAAAAGGGCTTCTCGTATCCCTGGGAAGAAGAGTTGCTCTTCAGAGAAGCCAAGAAGGGTGTGGGTAGACCTCATGGAGCTTCTCCACCCAGTCTGCAAGGTTAGGTCAGACACTGGTCAGCCACATGTTCACACGGCTGTCCGTGCTTTGGTCACGCCAATGCAGTGATGTTTCCAGGAGAACCCAGAAAGACAAGCAAGACAGAGGAAAGCCTGAGCATGGTGTGGTTCCTGGAGGGAGTTGTGTTCAGAGGACGATTGAATCTCCACACCCATTTTCTATAGCACCTCTTCTTTAGCAAAACTGGCAGGTTCTAAGACAGTGAGAGACTCTGCTGAAAAGGGGGAGAAGGGGAATCAGCTGAGGAATGATGCCTAAGATTGTCCTCTGTCTTCCACACATATATACATATGCTTGCACACACACATGTCATCGTCAGGCTTTTGTAGAGCAGGCTGAGGCTGCAGGGCAGAATTGGCCATCCACTTAAAAGGGTTGTTGACCAATACCAGGTGACGTGGTTTGGTTTGGGTTGGGTTGATTTTTTGAGACAGAGCCCTCTATAACTGAAGCTGGTCTTAAACTCTGGGCCACCATGCCTGCGCCTTCTGGGTTCCCGAATCAGCTTAGCTTCTCAGGTCTCGCCATGTTCTTGGAAAGAATGCATAGCAGCATTCAGTAAGGCCTAGGTCCTCCCTCTACCCTCAGGTGGCCAGTTCACCAAATGTAGATCTCCCACAGAAACCCTGTCCCTTCTCATTCACTAGACCTGAAATGTAAGCTCATTAGGGGAGGAGACTGCCTGTCCAGCCTGATGTCCCCAGTCTTCAGCCCAGAGCCAAGCAGGTACTCAAGCTGCATTAGCAGACAGAAGAAATCAAAAAGTGTTTGAAAGGCACAGCGTCCTTCGTGTAGTTCTCCAGCCTGATACCGCTAATGCTATGACAAGATAAAACCATTACTTACCAGAAAGATGAATAATTAACCATTTCTCAAAACCTAGAGGGATGGGCAACAAGGAAGAAGAAACTGCACTACGGGCCCCTGTGAGTGATAGGTTTAAATGACTTCTTGAGATCCAGAGCCCATCACCCCTGCTGTAAAGCCTGTCCATTGATTTCCAAATGAGTTGAAACCATTTCCTGACAGTTTGGGGGAAAGAGGCCAAACCAATAGGCTTCCAGTCTATCTTCAACATTTTACAGTGGGGAGCTGGCCTTGTTTGAAACCCAATCTGTCATTGCTGTTAATACTGAGATGGGACACTTTGATCCCAATGAAATCTGACTGCCTGTGCAATCCAAAGCTAAGCAGCTTCCCTGAGCATCCTTCATCATGGATCTCATCCAAGCAGCCTGATGTCAGATTGAGAGGAGCAGAGCGTGCCTCCCCCAGATGGCGTGAGGCGCAGCTGGTGCTGCACACGGTTCTTTTCTGACTGACTGCATCGCCAGCACCCTGAGTCTGCACGTTCATCTTCAGTCGGTCACCGGTTCCCTCTCTCCCTATTAGCCTGGGCAATGATTGGGATAATTTAGGATTTACGCCACTTGATCATCTGTACAGTTACAACAAATAAAACATTTTAATATGAGCAATCACTGCCTGTTGACTGTATCATATTGCAAGAGCTGAACGGATGCCAAATGTGATCGCAGAAGGGGGGATGCAAACCCTGGGATGATGACACTAATAGGGAAATTACAAAAGGCCCAACAAATGGCATTTGTGTTAAATCAATAATGTTCGCTTTGTGTGTGTGTTTTTTTTTAATTCTAATCTTTCTTCAAAAAAAATTATCTTTCTAAACAGTTGCCAATTCCTATTCTTGTTCATCTTCCCAAACATAATTAAAAACATGTTGTGGCGTCTACTTAAGACATCAACTTTCCCAAGGCTGTCTTGTCCACTGCGTCTTAAACAAAGATACTTGCTTTGGCATGGTGCCCTTAATTAATCATTGCAGGCCTTATTGCCGAACAGAAAAAAATAAGAGAGTCTTTGCTTAATGATTCATCACAAGCCTGATTTCTGTAGAACTTAATCAAATACAAAACTAACTTTCTAATCAGCTTAAATGGAAAATAAAAATGATGCAGGCCTTGTTTTCTCTGGATGTTATCTGATGAAGAAAATGTTGATATAGGACACACTGTCAATACAGGCTACTTAGGTGTTTGTGGGGCCAGGGACTCACTTGTACATGTGATTATAGAAGAGGTCTGGTGCTCTCCACCTTATCCTTTGAAGCAAGGTCTCTCATGGAAGGTGAGACTATAGGATTGGGTAATACATTGGAATTCTTTAATAAAAGTTGAGAAGTTAGAGGTATAGGACCCCAGGTTTTTGTTTTGTTTGGTTTTTTTTGTTGTTGTTGTTGTTTGGTTTTGTTTTTTATTTTAGAGAGTTCACTTAATGAAAGTGGACCTGAATCTTGACCAGGCCGTCTACCTCAGCAACTTCCCGCAAAGGGAGAACTTGAGGCCGGGTTAGTCCAGTGGAGAGAGATGAAGGGGGTTCCACTGTGAAGCAGGAGCAAGTAGCAGGAGGACTGAAGGGCGGTGGGGTGAAAGTGGATGTCAGAGTGGGACATGCTGGAGAGGGAAAGAGGAGGCTGAAGGAGCTGGAGGAGGGGCAGGAACTGTGGATCAGGGCCAATAAGGAGAAGGCTCCTAAACAGGGTCCAGGGTAGTGGAGTTGAGACTCCATAGCTGGAAGGAGCTGAATGGGGGAACAAGAAGAGTGGAGGGAAAGCTTGGACTAAACATAAGAGAAAGCTTGGACGTAGGGAACCTCCTTCCATTTACCTGATCTATCACAGTGGTCGTAAAGGTCCCATATAATTTTGAGATCTAGGGTGCCCTTTGAATTGGTTATCTAAGGAGCATTGTGACCAAATTTGGAGCAAAGATGTGTAATTTAGAAGCCCTTAAGTTGAGTGCTAGGTGTAAGGGTCTGAGGTTCTCCAAAAGTCATCCCGGGGGGAGCTTAGAGATATGGACAAAAACACAGTTCCCATGGGTGAGGAGAGGATTCACAGGCCCAAGTCCTAGGCGTCCCAGGGACAGGAAGAGGACTGAAATAAGAAGACACGGGCTGCCCAGTGAGTCATCACAGCACTTGACAGGGGCCAGGGCTAACAGCCCAAATAAACATGGTCCACCTAGCACTAGGATTTCTGAGAGAAGCCAAGAGGCTGAGAAAAACTGTGTGGAAAAAAATGAAGACTCACCCAAGGAAAAACGTCAGCAGTGGGGGTCAGCGAAGAGGGTCAACAATAGCCCTAAAGACCATGGCCAGGGGAACCTCCATCTCCAAGAATAGCAGAGGGGTGCTGGCCACTTAACAGTCACTCATGTGGTCCAGGCGGGGGTAGATTTACCAGTCGTAGGTGTCAGATGGAGCGCCCAGCAGCTGGTTAGCCTGAGAGTGAGCCTGAGGTGGGCAAACTGGGAATTAGGTCCTGGTGTATAGCCTGGACTCACAAGAGCCAGCCTAAGTACCAGGAGAGCCAACTGAGTGTTGTCACCAAGGGTTATAATCCAAGTAATGGATGCAACGGAGTCACACCATGTAGCAGTAGGAGGTTTACCAGGGAGGGGGTATACAGAGGCGGGCCTAGGCAAGGGTAAAGGGAATGAAAGCAGGGGGTGGAGACGCTCACTCGCTGGCTTTTTATAAGGGGATGTAGCACACGTGTATAAGGAAGATGCTGCGCGACTCGTGGCAAAATGTGTCGAGTCTTGGCAGCTAGTGATGACACATCCTGCTGCTGCTAGGTCCCCGGGGCAGGCAATAGAGATGCCTGGTTGCTAACGGGCTGTTCCTGCCCTGGTCCTTGTGCTGGGGCCTGGGTGGCTGGGGATACCGTGTATCAATCCTCCGCCCCCATTACACCACTCCAATTCTTTGTGCCATATGTAAAGCAGGAATCCATACATTTATTCATTTGCTGTTCACTAGCATTCACCTTTTAATTGATCTCCTTGTGCACGTGTATGTGTGTAAGTGGTATACATGTGTGTGCCAGCGTGTTCTCATGTGTGTAGTGGCCGCAGATCAACCGTGGCTGTTTCTCAGGCACTGTCCACCTTGTGTTGTAAGACAGGGTCTCACACTGGTTCAGAGCTCTCCAAGTAGGCTAGGCCAGCCAGCAAGCTGTGCGGAACCACCCGTTCCTCCTTCACAGCGCCGAGATGACGAGCGTGTGCCTCCAAGCCTGGAGTCCTTTTCTGAGTGGATTCCAGAGATCAAAGTCAGGTCCCTACGCTTGCACTTTGCCTACAGAGCCATCTCCCACATCCTCTCGGATCTCCCTAAGTGACCGCCCACTAGCCAGCAACGCTGTGTGCAGAACAGGAGACACACACAGGTCCAGCCTCCCTAGGACCACACTCTGGATCAACCTTCTTAGGGCAAGGGAAGGGTCAGAGCCAGCACAGAGAAAGCACTTGAGGAAACAGGGAGAAGACTGCAAAGCTGACAGAGAGGGTGAGCTACACTGACCTTCAGGGAAAGAAAAACTCAGGCAGAGGAGAATAGCAAAAGCTACCCCTGGCCCTCTGACAGACACAAAGTTTCACAAATTGCATTCCTTCAAACACCAACTTGCCCACTGGAAAGAGTGCCAGGTCCCAGGTTTACGACCAGCGCAGGACACACACCCCACTTTGGGGGTTCATCATTATCCATGAGGCAGTGAGACACTCTGCAAGAAAGTCCTCACACAATCATATTTGCACAAAACACCTGTTGGCACCCTACAGAGCTATGTTTCCATGGAAACCAACTTGGGGAGCTCTGCTTTCAACTCAGAGCCACAACAGCGTTCAGTTTCTTAATTCTCTTTCCTGTATCTAACACTCATTAGAGTCCCCTCTTGCTTGGTGTCAGACACTGTTCTGTTGAGCTGGTCATCGAGCAAGGGACAGCCCACTGTCTCCAGTGTGAAAGTCACACCTGGAGCTGAAGAGCTCAGCTGTTAAGAAGCGTTTATTGCTCTTGCAGAGGATCTGGGTTTTGCTCTCAGCACCCATGTTGGGCCGTTCACAATAGCCATAACCCTAGCTCCAGGGAATCCAATGCCATCTTCTGGCCTTTAGAGACACACACACATATCCTCATATAGGCACACGGACAACACGGACACATAACTGAAGATAAAAGAAATCTTTACACACTAATAAATTAAAAGCCACCCCCCACAGAGCCAGCAAATGACTTCCCAGGAAAATTCTAGAATGCAGAGGCTGGCATGCCCAGCAGCTCAGTGACCCAAAGCCTCCAGGGGACAGGTTGAGGGCTGTGAATAGGAACAGAGCCATTTCAAAGCCCTCCTCTCACCCTGTGATACCTCACCTCTTGGTCTCACCAGCATTGGCAGGACACAAAAACTGAATCTCAGCAGGTCTGAGTGATGTTTCTGAAGGGAAGAAACAGTGGTTGCCTGGAGATGAGACAAAAGGAAAAACCCTGTGTAATTTGTACCTTCTCAACACCTTCTCAGGAAGAAGGGAGCTGGAAATGCTGAGAGCTGCCCCCTGCAGATCCAATCTCAAACACACACCCATCTCCAATACCAGGTTGAAGCAGCCTCAGAGTTAGAATAAATTGACTTCTATCGCCACGTACACAGCTGCCAGCCGGCCTTCTCATTTGCCACCTGCACAGGATTAATTTTCAAAAGCTAGGCTTTTCCCTAACAGCCTCCAGGTGAAAGGACCAGAAACCATGCTTGAGAGAGGAGAACAAAACCTGATTTATTACTTGTAAAACATACTTTTCAAAATCTGCCAGTGTTATCTGTGTCTGCATGTGGGTATGAGTTCCCAGGGTGTGTGTGTGTATGTGTATGTGTGTGTGTGTGTGTGTGTGTGTGTGTGTGTGTGTGTGTGTAACCTTGAATGTCATTCCTTGAGCATACCCACCTTGGTTTTTGCACCAGGGTCTCTCACACTGGGACCTACAGCTTGTCCATTCATCCCAACTGGCTCACTAGTGAGCCCTGGGATTCACCTGCCTCTCCCCAGTGCTAACCTCACAACCCACACAACCATGCCCATGCCCAGCCTTTTGCTGGGGTGCCTGAGAGCCAAACTCAGGTCCTCGTGCTTGCACAACAAGCTCTTTACCAGCCCAGCCTAAAAACATATTCATCCTAAGTACGTTGATGTTTGCTTCAAAAACAATTTTTTTCATGCTACTTCTGTTTAGCCAGGATGTCAGGAGTTACATGACCCAGAGTTATCAGTGTGGTCATATGAGCTCCTGCTTTTGGTTGGTTTCTATTCAAGGCCTTCCCTATCTTTCATGCCTCACCTGGTCCTTGGCTCCATTTTACAGATCAGAAAAAAAAAGACTTTACCACAATCAGAAATTTAGGTAAAGTTACAGAGAAAGACATGCACCCAACTTAAAAACAAACAACATCACCACAAAGTGAGGAGGAGAGGGAGCCAGGAGTCAGCAATGTCTCCTCCCTGTGAAATCATGTACTGGGATCTTGATGTACTTGAATGTCAGCCCCAGGTCATAAGCCTGGGTACCTTCCATGTGCTGAATGCTCTTGTCGTGCCTGTGCTGCCTTACCTGAAAAAAAATACAGATGGCCTGCATTAGTCACTTCCCGTTGCTGTGAGAAAACACCACAACCAAAGGCAACCTAAGGGAGAGGAGGTTAATTCTAGCTTATGATACCAGAGGGATGAGTGTCCATAATGATGGAGGCAGGACATCAGGAGCAGGAAGCTGTAGAGCACATCCTCAACCACAACCACAAAGCAGAGGGAACAAAGCAGAAGTAGGGTGGGGCTATGAACTCACAAAGCCCGCCCCCAGTGATGTGTTTCCTCCTCTACAGCAAGGCTGTACCCCCAAACCTGCCTAAACAGAGCCACCAATGGGGGATCAAGTGTTCAAATGCCCGAGAGGATGGGAGACAAACCATGACCTAGCCCTTTCGACCTGCCCAGGCAAGAGTGTCCATTCAGCCCTCAGCCCACTCAGTCTGGAGGGCTGGATTGCCCTTTCATATCCTTTCCCTCTTCAACAGTTTTCTGTAGACAGTCAGCGACTTAAACCTCACAACAGCAGTATGTTCTAGCAACTTCCCTGCGGGAGTGTACAGACCGCCTTAGCCTGCCTGAGAGCGTTCCTGAGAGGTACACTGGTGTATCTTCTTTTGACCTGCAGAGTGACTGGTGGCTCAAGAGCATCCCAAAGGGATAGCGATGCCGGTCATGCCGGTCAGTCGGTAGAATGTTTGTCCAGCCTGCAAGGCAGCACCACAGGGAGTGATGCACACCTGCAATCCCAGCACTTGGAAGATTCAGAAGTGTGAGGGCATCCTACACATGGCGTCAGAGGCTGGCCTGAGCTACAGGTCCTGTCTGAAAGAGAGAAAAGAGGGAGGGAGGAATGGAGGGAGGAAGGAAGGGAAGGAGGAAGGGAGGGAGGGACAGATGGAAGAAAGGAAGGAGGCAGAGGAAGGAAGGAAGGAAGGAAGGAAGGAAGGAAGGAAGGAAGGAAGGAAGAGCTTCCCATCACATTCGAGTAGCATCTTTCCACTTCGGTTAAACCTCCCTGGAAACCTTCATAGACACACTGTTCAGTGTGTCTGCTAGGTGACTCTAAGTGTCCTCAAGTTGATGATGACAATTAGGTATCACCAACACCTTGGCACATCCTATAGAAAGAGATATTACCTTCCATACACCCTTGCCAGCGTTACTAGAGTAAGGACTCACCACAGCCTTCATGTCTCAGCGCTTGAGGTGTCCACTCTAGTCACATTGGTGTTCAGGACTGAACCCCAGGTCAGGAACACAGATCGGTGTTGTCTTTTCTGTTGCAGTCAATATAGTCTGTTTTGAGGAACCCACCCTGACTCCAAAAGGAACCATATCTTCCTCTGAAGCAATGCTACAAGAGCCACCTCAGGGTTCCCAGGGCCTTGCGAATCTTTGTCACTCAGAGAAAGTGCCTCCCCTCAGACACTGGGCAGCAGAAAAGATGAAGGAAATCAGTCATTTGCCTGGAGTAAATAAGTCCGCCCTTCTGCATACTCTAAACACTCCTATGTCAGAAACTGGAGACATCTTCACGGGTATTCATGAGTGGAGAATTTCCATGGCTAGAGAAACTGAGGCAGAACCAAATCCAGGCAAACTTTTTGTGCTGCTATAAAACAGCGGTCAGAAAACTTTTTCTATCAAGGTTCAGACAGTGAGCATTCCAGATGTTGCAGGCCACGTGACCATAGTATCCCACACATTGCAGGCCATGTGGCCTCAGTTGGGACTGTCCACAGGACTTCTTAGCATGACAGCCACAGGCAACATCCAATAATGAGTTTGGCCTCATATTAGTAAGAGTGGATTTGCAGGCACTAAAATGGAAATCTCATATCACTTCTGTGTCACACATATTCTTTGCACACGCACACACCCAACAGTTATTTTAAAATGTAAAAACCATGCCAGGCCTCTGAGCAACACAAAAACACTAGAATCAGGCTGGATTCAGGCCACCAGCCCACAGCGACAGACAGGGAGCCTTTTTTTCCCATTTGTTCATAAAGTCGAGACGGTGGCCCCAGATGTTTGGAAGGTGGTTTGACTTTCATTAACAGGAATTAATCTGCCAGATACCTGAACTTCTGGAATGTTCTGTTTTCATAGCCTGGATAAACATACTACAGAATCTTTTCTCTTGGCCTGCATGATGTAACCAGTGAGGTGACCTTCTTTAGAGCTTGTTTAAAAAAAAAAAAAGAAAGAAAGAAAGAAATGAATGCAGAAGAGACAGCTTCTGGTTAAGAACACAGAACGCTCTTCCAGAGGGCCCAGGATCAGCTGCCAGCACCTGTGTCAGGGTGCAAGTCTTATAAGGCCAGCTCCAGAGGAATCTAACTCCTCTGGCCTCTTCAGAGGCACATGAACATACCTACACACACACACACACACACACACACACACACACACACACACACTCAGAGAAAGAGAGCAAGAATGTAAAACAATAAAAATAAATCTTTTTTAGAAAACAATAAAATCTGAAAAGAAACACTTGAATTTTAATTTCTAGGCTTTGTGAACACAACGCCCTCAAGTCCCATGTGGAAGTGGACATGGATGGCAGACCCCAACTCCTGACCCTTCTCCACTGGCACAGGAAATCATAGGACATTTAGGACCCTGGGCCCAAAACATCTTGGAATGATGTTTCCACGGTTTCAGGCACTGGCTGTTCTTCTAGTAGACCCCAATTCAATTCCCAGCACCCACACAGCAGCGCACAACCACCTGTAACTCCAGTCCCAGTGGGATCCAACGCCCTCTTCTGGCCTCCGGGGGCACTGTACGTACTTATCACAAAACACCAAACACATACGATCAATGGAAAAAAATAACAATAGAGGATGAATCTCTCATCAACTGCGGCTTCCCAGTTTTTAAAAGAACCTCTGCTTCATCATCTTTTAAGTTACCAAAAATCGCCATTCTCCATTTTTTTCAACGGCTCAAAAAAAAAAAAAAAAAAAAAAAAAAAACTTTTCACCCCACCTCCCCTCTCGGAGGTCAGTCACTTTTAAGATATAAGAGAATTCGAGAACAGATTAATGACAAAGACAAATGATGATTTTTATTTTAGCGGAAGTTTCGGTGCGTTTGCTGCCCAGCCTGGCTACAGATAATAAAGTGCAACTGACGTGTAACTGTGCGCGGTCTTTGCTTTAAAGTTCAAGGGGGGATCAAAAGAGTGAATCCTCTCTTTAGAAGAAAAATGTCCTAGAAGGAGAAATAAAAGAAAGATTGCTGGTTGGGGGTGGAGAACCTCCCGGCTCTCCTTTGTCTCCGCCCTCCCCAACACACACTCCTCTTTGTGGCCCAGAGCACTGAGTGACTTCTTCAGAAAGGAGATCGGTGAAATTGTCAGTTGATTACTTCTCCTTGATTAGCATATATAAGAGCCCTGTGATACAGTATTTGCATTCCTATTTAGCCGTGATTTTTGTGGGGCGCCAATGATTAAACTTGTCACAGGGCTTGATTGACGGGGTCAGATCTTCACTTTCTACTCTTTTGAAATTAAAAACAAATGTGTCAGCTCCCTTCATGGGCCGGAGCTCCGAGAGGCTCGCCTGGCTTGTCATTGTAGATAGGTCAGGAATGTTTTAATTTTAGGGATGGAATTCGGCTTGTCAAGTCGAGTGTGATGGCGTGTGGTTGTGGAGATGAGATGTGAAGGGTGTAGCACAAAGAAGGGGGAGGACAAAGACAAAGACACTCACATTATTAGACAGATTTAATTAGTCTGAATGGATATTATGCTAGATGAAGCGGTGAGCTGTGAAATTAACCCTTGATTACGGACTGGAGGATCACATTCTCATAAGGAGAATCAAACCTTAGTAGAGAGCCGCCAAGGTATGGTCTCCGTACACACACGCCCCACACCCTACACACACACATCCACACACCCACACACCCACCCACACCAGTCCTTCTAGGTTGCCAGTCAAATCCCCACCCCCACTACACACCCTGTCTCCTTAAATACCATTGGTCTTGAACTTGTGAAGGCAGGTGTCCCTGGAGAAGGGATTCCACCCTCCCACGGCAGTTGGATGTGAAGCTAAGGGGGTACAAGGGAAGGCTACCCATTTCTGAATCCAAAGTAGATAGAGAGGAAAAGCTAAGTTTGGCCAAAAGACACAGTCCAAGTCTTTGCGTTGACCCATTCTATCAACTTCTGTGGAAGGTCTTTCTAGAAGGTCATCTTCGAAACACATATGCCCTTACTACAACCTTCACCCAACTCATCTCTTCAACCCACAGTCTTTTCCAGCAGGCTCTTTGTGACTTGCAGGAATTCCGGAACATATTCAAAAGATGAGGACCGGGGTGTCCTGACTACTCCAGGCCACATCCTGGCTCAAAGCCCTTCAGTTTGAGGTCCGGGGAATACGTCACTGTTACACGGGTAAACACAACTGCAATTGTTGGCGTCTGTTTTCTTCCCAAAGATGGTGCTTTGTTTCTGAAGACATTTCTTCCTTACTCCTAATCAATAAGAGAACTAATCAGGTTCCTCTTACTTGACTCCTCTGAGTTTCTGAGGAGGAAGGGACCTTAAGAAACCTTTTGAGGAGAGTCTCAGCACCATGGAGTGACCTTAGCCTTGATGGTAATGTGGTGATTCAGAAGGTACTTGAAAACCCATTCTTATAGTGATGTATTTGTCTTTGAGCTGTGTGTGTGCATGTGTGTGTATACATGTGTGTGTGTCAGGGTTCCTCAACTTTGCCACCTCTGACATTTGGTGGGATACTTCTCTGTCATGGATCCATCTTATAGGTCTCAGGATGATTTGCATCTTTCCCAGCCTCTTCCGAACAGTATCCAGTGTCAGCAGTTACCACAGGTGGGACCAAAATAGCTCAAGACAATTCCAAATGTTCTCTGACAGCCAAAGTCACCCCTTGTTGAATAGGGCTAACATAAGTGACACCTGGAGTGGTGTTGCTTGGGATAGGCTTCCAAAAGGAATTCACATAGAGAAATGTGTTAGTTTAAATATATATAAAGTCTGGAGAGATGGCTCAGTGGTTCCGGGCACAGTTCCCAGGAGGAGCAGCTCTCTGCCACCTGTATCTCCAGCTCCAGCAAATTCAATGCCCTTTCTGAACTCCTCCAGCTCCCACACTGTGTGTACACCCACATACAGACATACACACAACTTAGAACAATTTTTTTTAGTGATAGAGAAACTGAGTGACTGCATTAGGCAGAAATCAAGGTTTTAATGGGAGAAAAACTGGCCATTTTCCTGTTGCTGTGACAAAATACTCTGACAAAGAAACATTAAGGGGGAAAGGGGCTTGTTTCGGATCACACAGTTCAAGGGGCGGGTAAGCTTCCATCATATCAGGAAACATGGCAGCAGGAGATTGCGGGAGTTGGTCACATGACATCCACAGTAAGAAGAAATAGAGCAATGAATGCCTTCATCCTGTGTTCAGCTCCATGTGTCCATTCTTATATCTGTCAGGACCCCTGTGCAGGGAATGGTGCCACCCACAGTGGGTGTGTCTTCCTGCCTCCATTACTGTGATCAAGACAGTCCCCACAAGCATGTTCATAGGCCAACCTTGTCTGGATGATTCTTCACTGAGACTTCTTTCCCAGGATATAAAAAAGTTGACGGTTAAAGCCAACCATCACAGGAAATACCTACTCCAGACATGAAAAACTGAGATCAGAGCATAGGTGATCAGCTGCTGGCCTCTGTGTTAGTCTCACAGAGATTGTGCTTAAGAAAAGCCGTCATGTAGCATGGCACCAGGCATGTGTGAATAATCACAACCCTGATGTGGTGACCGGGCACTGTTTTAAGTTCTGCATGTGCAACAGTTCATTTAATAATTTTCAGTATGGGCTGGAAAGATGGCTCAGCAGTTGAGAGCATTGACTGCTCTTCCAGAGGTCCTGAGTTCAATTCCCAGTAACCACATGGTGGCTCACAACCATCTAGAGTGAGATCTGATGCCCTTTTCTGGCATGCAGGTATACATGCATATAGAGCATTTAGAAAAATAAAGAAATCCCCCCCCCAAAAAAATAACTTACAGTATATGTGACAGGGATCATTCTCATTTACAAGGAGAGTTGACAGAATAAAAGAAACAAGTTCATGTTGAGGTGAGAGGGTGCTAAGCCATTTAGTAGTGCTGTGGACAAGACAAAAGCAATTCATCATATACTCTCTCACACCTATGAAAAATTGTTTCCCAGGGGGCCAGAGAGATGGCTCAACAGTTAAGAATACCGCTGCCCTTGTAAAGAACCCAGGGTCTGTCGCCATCACCCACATGGTGACTCACAGCTATCTGTCACTCCAGTTCCAAAGGATCTGGCATCATTTCCCGACTTCTATGGGCACTGAATACACAAACAGTGCACATACTTACTTGCAGACAAAACACTCATGCACACAATATAAAAATGAAATAAAATCTAAAAAGCATTATTTCCCTTGATCTGGGCATGACCGTGCATACCTGTGATCCCAGCACTTGAGAGTTATAGGCAAGAGGATCCGAAGTTTGAGGTCATCGTTGGCTACACAGACCAGTTGAGGCTAGCCCAAGCTACATGGGATCTTGTCTCTACAAACCAAAGCAAGCAACAAACAAACATATTTCTCTTAGTGCCTACTGTGTGCCCAGAAATATGCACACAGTGGCTGGCTGTGTGCAGAAGAGGCTGAACACTCAGCCCCTTGTGGCTGTATGCCTCAGCAGTCTCAATCTGAGGGCCTGGGGATTACTGGAGAGTCCCTCGTCTTCAGTCCACATTTGAAGGCTGAGAATTTGGGTCCTGGTGTCAGTAGATGATGGTGGCAGCAACAGGAAGAGATACACTCAAGTAGTTGGATGTGAACCCAGGTAGGAAAAAACAATGACCTTTCTACATACCCATTATGCCTGGGTCATCAGAAGGCCCAGGCTCTAGGGGAGGGGCCTCAGGCTTACTTGACTCTTCCTAGAAACATCCTAAATAGCTGCCCAGAGACTTGTCTCTTGTTGATTCTACACCCCATCAATCTGACAATGGAGATGGGCCATCACACCTCAGGAACACCCTTAGGAGGTCCTTCCTATGGGTTCTATGTACAATAATCACCAGGGTCGGTGGCAGGCGGCCACACACAAGAGACACACAGAACCAGAGGGCCAGGGAAACCACAAATCAGGAGGCCCTACCACTCAGGCTGAATGTGTCACATGGGTGGCCTCTCGGGGCCAGCTGGAAGCCGTGTGCTCATCTGCCTGGCGGCACCAAGCATTTCCACTCAAGCTGAGCTGAGGTGGGCGCCTCTGCTCCTGCAGGGTGTGGACTCATGCTGGTCTGCCTAAATCCAGCCCCAAATCCCTCCACCACAGAAAAAGAAAATACGTGTGCTTTTTACATTTTGACATGGTGTTTCTGAATGTCCACAAATGAGTAAATGACCATTTCCTCCCCCCAAAAAAGAAAAGTCTGAAATACACAATATTCCTAAACCATAAAAAAGACAGGAAGCCTTTAGAATGAGGAAGCCAGCCCCATCTTTAAGGGAGTTTGCTGTTGGTTCAGAGACCACATAGCTCTTAAAACATCTATAAAAAGAAAAAAAAATAATTCAAAGCAGTTCAAGTTAACCAATTCACTGAGCAATTGCTGTCTGTGGGGCCTTGTACAAAACTCCAGCAAGACACAAATGAGGGCAGAGATGGTTCAGTCAGTCATACAAGTGTGAGGACTTTGCTGAACGTAGCCTTTTAATTCCAATAGATGCATTGGAAGGCAGATCTTTCTGAGTTCAAAGCCAGCCTTGACTTCATTACAAGTCCTAGGCCAGCCAGAGCTACATAGTGAGATCTTCTCTCACAAAAAGAAGAAGAAGAGGAGGACAAGGAGGACGAGGAGAAAGAGGGGCTGGAGGGATGGCTCAGTGGTTAAGAGCACTGTCTGCTCTTCTGAAGGACAAGGATTCAATTCCTAGCACCCACATGGCAGTTCACAACTGTCTATAACTCCAAGCTCTGACACCCTCACACAGACATACATTCAGGCAAAACACCAATGCACATAAAATAAAATAAAACATAAAAGAGAGAGAGAGAGAGAAAAGCAAGAGTCCCTGAACTCAAACCCCTAAAGCCCATTAAAAATAAATAAACACAATGCAACCAGTCCTGATGACACCTCACAGGCTAGGGTCAAATAGAAGGGCAGGAAGTACTCACCTATCAGTAGACTAGGGGAGGGGCATAGGGGGAGAAGAGGGTGGGATTGGGAGGAGACGAGGGAGGGGGACACAGCCAGGATACAAACTGAATAAATCGTAGTAAATGATAAAAATTAATAAATGAATAAATGCTTAGCATGGGGCTGGAGAGATGGCTCAGTGGTTAAGAACAGTTACCACATTTGCAGGGGGCCCAGGGTTCCATTCCCAGCATCCTCCTGGCGGCTGACCACCATCTGTAACTCTAGTTCCAGTGGATCCAATGTCCTCTTCTAACATCTCCAGGCTCCCGCACACAGGTGGCGTACATATATTCATGCAGGCTCGTATAGATATAATTTTTAAATAATTTTATAGTTTGTTTTTAAAAAGTATTTTAAAAGCTAGACATACTGGCACATGATTATAATGCCAGGGCTGGGGAGCCGAGACAAGTGAATCCCCGGGGATGGCTGGCCAGTCTAGCTCAATCAGAGAGCCCCAGGCTCCTCAGAATTCCACCTTCTTGCCCTACCTCGACCATTTCCTTCCTCGCCTCTTTCCACTTAAGCCCTCAGCATATTCCAAGCCCTGTTCAGATCTCCCTTTACCCATCCAGGTTCCCACACTGCAGCTATCCTACCCTCCTCTCCCCGGCGCCAAGCATGTCCTCTGCATGCGTGATGTGCTGTGTTACCTTTTGGCTGACAGTCACATAGGTGGTAATCCCAGGTGTGGATTTCATGTGATAAACTCCACCCAAGGCAACGTGAAGCACAGATGGATTTTATTGGCCCCTATGAAGGTCAAGGAGCAACAAAACCAGGCAGAAGAATCCAGTGTTGAAAGATGTTGGAAACCTCCTTGGGTCCCTTTCTTCTATGGAAGCTCAATGTATATGGCAACCCAGAACCCCTCCCCAGCCCACCCCCACTCCTGCAGTCCCAGGCTGACCACCCCTGTGAAAAGGATTAGGGGAAGGGGCTTGTTTCTGGCCTGAGTTAGGTCATGTGCCCGAACCTGAACCAACCGCTATCCAAGAGAATAGAGCATACTGATTGGCCAGACTTTAGTCACATTTGAAAATCTCTGCCCGGAATAGACAACAGGTGGTTCCCTAAAGGAAAACCTGGTTTGTAATTAGAGGGAATAATATTTATCTACCTGGAGTGTGTGTGTGTGTGTGTGTGTGTGTGTGTGTGTGTGTGTGTTTGCGCTTGCAGATACACCTGTGCGTGGCTGTGGGGGCCAGAAGAGGGTATCAGGAGTCCTCTTCTGCTCCCACTTGTGCCTTTGAGGCAGGCACTCTCCCTGAACCCGGGTTTTCTCAGCTAGTTTGGAATCCAGGAAGCCCCAGAGATCCTCTTTTCTCTGCCTCCCCGTGAGGCGGAGTTAAGGCATATACTCAGGATGCCTTGTCACATGGAGCATGGGGTCCACACCCGGGCCTCATGATTGCTCAGAAGCACCCTGGGCTTCTGAACCATCCTTCCCAATCCCAGTTAGTGAGTCATCCTTTTTCTCTTAATCTAGCATTTTTAAGTCCACTTTCTTTTTTTAATCTTTGAGAATTTCACAGATGTATGTCTTAACAAGCCACCCCCAACTGTCCCCTACAAAACCCTCTGGCCTCCTCCTCTCCATTCCAGCCTCAAGTCCGTATGTATGTATGTATGTATGTATGTATGTATGTATGTATGTATGTA
>NW_026596234.1:8045503-8152559 GCF_907164565.1 Psammomys obesus | reverse complement strand
GTATGTATGTATGTATGTATGTATGTATGTATGTATGTATGTATGTATGTATGTATTTATGTCCACTAAGTCCAGGTTTTTTTTTTTTGGGGGGGGGGGGGGGGTTTTGTTTTGGTTTTTTTGGTTTTTGCTATTTTTGTTTGGGTTTGGGTTTTTTCAAGACAGGGTTTCTCTGTGTAGTCCTGGCTGACCTGGAACTCACTGTGTGGACCAGGCTGGTCTTGAACTTAGAGATTCACCTGCCTCTGCCTCCCAAGTGCTAGGATCAAAGGTGAGTGCCACCACCATCCAGTAAGTCCAGTTTGTTTGTTTGTTTGTTTGTTTGTTTTTAATAATTCTAAGTACCTAGCATTTTGTCCCCATTTGCTTTGCCTAGCCCATCTTCTGACCCTGTTTTACCAGCTGAGCACTCAAAAATACTGGAGAACAAAACTGGTTTGGATTTCGATATATTTTCATATGCATGACAGGATCTGTTAGCGAGGAGAGCTAGTTCTAAATACAAAACACACTTATGTTTCATGTACACGTGGCCCACCACTAATTCTGTAATTCTGTTTTAAGACAGATTCTCATCGTGTAGCTCTGGCTGTCCTGGAAGTCTCTCTGTAGACCAGAGTGGACTGGAACTCACCGAGATCTGCTTGCCTCTGCCTCCCGAGTGCTGGCTTTGAAGGCCACCATGCCCAGTTCTGTAATCTGTTTTTAGTAACGAATGTTCAAAGCCAAGTTTCGATTTGTGCTGTCTTGTTAGAGCTTGGTTCTGTTGGATCCTGCAGTCATGTGGATTTGAAGTTGAAGGTGCTCAGTTATACCGCAGTTAGCCAGGCAGAGACCACACAGCAATCCCACCATTTTCTATCTCTTTTAGGGAGTCGTCTTAGCAAGCCAGGTGTTCCTAAAGCCTTGCATCTGGAGTCAAGAGAGAAGGCAGGAGACGCTCATGTTTGCTAATCCCAAATGCCTTTCTCATAAGATACAAGAAGGAAAAAAATAACAAAACACATTGTTTTTTGTTTGAATCTAAGAACAGAGAATATGCTGCAACCAAGTCCTTGACCCACCAGCCTGAATCTTTTCTCCGTGGTCATTTGTGATCATGAACATTGGGCAAAATTTTCCGCAGCCCTGGTGGCTCTTCGTTATTAAAAGCGGAGTCCCTTAATAAATAATTAGATGTTCACTTTCTAAGGAACAGAGAGATAAGGGCAGGGACACTGGAGTCTCATAAATATCATGCTACAGAATAGATTGTGCTCAGCGTGGAGAACAGCCTAGCATTTGTTGCTTTTTTTTTTTTTCCTTTTCCTATGGCATAAATTGTTCTAATTATGTGTGCAAGATCATCTATTTCCCAAGAAGAGAGTCTCGAGCGCCGTGTCTGTTCTTTTAATTCCAAGAAGCATGTGAGGCTCTCTGTCCCCACCCCCCTTGTTTTCAAACTGAATTGTTTCAGTGGTGGCTTGGTGTGTCAGCTTGTAAGTCTATAAAACAGTTCTCTACCAGCTGGAGATTCAACATGCTACAGGAATGCATAACAGAGCCTAACCAAGAAGGTTTGTAATTCAGTAATTAGCTGTAATTAATGAACACAAAGTGAAGACTCATTTACAGCTTAAATTACCACATTAGCTCCTGTCACCCTCTATGTACACAAAACAGCAGGAATTCAATTATTTTTATTCTTCAAAGCTAATTTAAAATTTAAGGGATGCCATTACATGAAATAATAGGTAAGAAATGTAATCGCAATCTCTGGGAACAGTTGGTCGTCCTAAGAATTAAAAAAAAAAAAGTGATCGCTGATGATTTGGAAATGTTTCTTCATCTGTGAACAGATGAGGGATTGAAGTCTCTGCTCTTTTCAGTATATTTAATTTAAACGGAGAAGGGAGCTGATGGCGTCGGAGTCCTCGTGCTGGGAGATCATTGGCTATAATTGCCAAGGCAGCTGATGGGGGGTGCAGCCTGGGAGACTCACATGCCATTATCCTTGATGGGTACCAAATCTCCCTGAAATGCCAGGAGTTTCTTGAATTTGCCACCTGTTCCTGACACAAAACTTCAGAAGCTTCCATCACTGTCACCTTCGCCTGTAAGGCAATGAGTTTGCTTTCTTCTTTCATCCGTCCGTTCGTTCGCTTGTTCCTTAGTTCATGGTGAAGTAACTGTTCTAGGCCACAGCAGTTAGAGACAGACATTGCAGACCTCCTAGGGTGAGCATTGAGGAGGGAGGAAGCTCTCAGGATGGAGGAATTCCCAAACTTGGGAGCTTTTAAAACATAAGCAAATGGACTAGGAAAGTGGCTTATTCAGTAAAGCGCTTGTGACGTAAGCATGAGGCCTTGAGTCCCTTCCCCTGGAAGCCACGCCTGGCAGTTGCATGCCTGCCGTCCCAGCGCTGAAGGAGAGACCGGTACTCCCTGGTGCTGGCCACCCAGCCAGACCAGCCTAGTCAGGGAACTCTGTGATCAGAAAGAGACCCTGAAACTAAAGAAGTAAATATGGTCAGGGCCAGGCATGGTGGCTCACACCTTGAATCCCAGCACTCGGGAGGCAGAGGCATTTGGATCTCTGTGAGTGTTAGGCCAACCTGGTCTAAAGAGGGAGTTCCAGGGCTACATAGTAAGAGCCTTTCTTTAAAAAAAAAAAAAAAAAGAAGAAGATGAAGAAAGGAAGGAAGGGAGGGAGGAAGGGAGGGAGAGAGGAAGGAAGGAAGGAAGGAAGGAAGGAAGGAAGGAAGGAAGGAAGGAAGGAAGGAAGGATGATTGGGAAGCTACCTGGATAATGACCTCTGGCCTCAATATGCATATATACCTGAATACACATTGTGCACACGAACACACACGCACATGCACACTTGGTCCAAGCCTATAATCCCATCACTTGGGAGGCTGAGGCAGGAAGATGGCAAGTCCCAAGTAAGCCTGGGCTACCTAAAGAGTTCAAGGTCAGCCTGATCTACACAGTGACAGCCTGTTTACAAACAAACAAAAACTGATGACATAAGCGAGTGACAGAGCTGGCCGTGCATGCTCAAGGTCCTGGGTTCTATCCCCAGCATTGCTACTAGGACAACAGCGTGCTGGCATGTGTGAGCACACACACGTGTGAAGGCCAGAGGTTGCTGTCTAGCGTCTTCCTCCATCACGTCACTTTCTTTACTGAGGCAGGATCTTCCACTGTCCTCGAAGCTTGCTGAGTGGGCAAATCTAGCTTAACCTCTTTGCCCTGGGAATCCCAGGCCTCTACCTCCTCACCCTGCTACCACACAGGCCGCCACATCAGCTTGAGTGTTCTTTGGGTGCCGGGGACCTGCGCCCTGATACTCAGGTTTTCTCCACACAAGCTTTATGTGCTTGATCCATCTACCCAGAGCCCCAATTCTCCCTTTCTCCTTTGCCAAGTACAAATGTTTCATTATTTTGAGATCTGTACCAAAATGATGAAGTCCATCAGCAAGGTGGATTTATCCCACTTAAACCCCATTCTATAGAAAAAAAATCGGCAAGTACCAAGGTCCTGAGGCAGGTGTGAACATGATGCTTTCACTGAGCGGAGGACTCCGTGGGTAGGGTTTTATAGGTAAGGAAGGAGAACTCTGAGGCTAGAGGTGTGGCAGAAACCCAGACTTTTCTATGTGATGGTAAGTCCTGAGAAGATTTTTCTGAGGGATGTCTGGGGGAGGTGCACAACAGGGGACATCCCTGACTTGTGACTTGACACTTATCTCCTTTCAAGGCAGTTCCAGTAATGAAAGAAAAAAAAAAAAGGAAGAAAAAAAAAAAAAAACCTCATGTCAAAAGAACGTTGGGTCTCACGTGTTGGAATTCTCCCTCCCGGCGTCCCCTCCCTTTTCAGATCCGTATGTCTCTCTCCTTTAAATAGGCCACTCGGAACAGCACTGTCTAATTTTTCATAGGTGATCGACTGCTGAGTGGGGGCTCTGGGAGACAGAGGGGAGACACTGATAAGCCTTTTCGAGCGGATTCTATTAAGGAATATGGTGGTAATTAATGAACTCTGCCAGTAATTGGGAAGGTGTGAGTCCCTGTAATATCGTAATGGCAGTCATCCGTCTGCGAGCCCCCCGTCACTCCAAGCCATCCCTCATCACTCTCTGATCCCAGACTTTGAGCCATGCAAATCTCTGTGACAGGCTGCTACGTCTCTGTCTCTCTAATTGGGCGGTATAGAGTTGTTTATGGATGGTGTCGGCATTTAAGCCTCCGTTGGAGGTTGCTCAGTGATCGTTAGGAATCTGCCTTGCCGGCATTGTCAAAGATGCACTCCTCAGCTTCCGTGTCTGTGTCGGAGGCCGGGGCGATGGTGATGCGATGCGTTTTTGTGGATGCAAGCAGTGTGTGACTGCTCAGAAAATCATTTGCAAGTTTTGTTGTTGTTGTTGTTGTTAATGCAGAAATTTCTCATCTTGAGAAAGCTAAAACTTCAGTTTGTGGACAGGAGTGCAGTGTATTCCAAAAACACATCCTGGGCTCACCCAGAACAATGCCAATGCCCCAAAGAGCAGACAACACTGGAAAAAAAAGGGGGGGGCAGCGTTACATAGAGCACACATTCCGAACAGCATTTCCCTGGGAACATCTGCCACATTTATTTGTCAATATTTTTTTTTCTTTGTCCAAGGTGTCATCCGTTGTCTCCCTGAAATCAATCTGACCAATTGTTGGAAATATCATAAAACGTTAAAAGTGGTGGGGGATCGGGGCTTGGTAAGGCAGCCGAATGTATCTGCTATGATCTCAGAGAGGGCTCTTTTAAATATTTAGGAAAACATGGGAAGTATCATTTTAATATGTAATCCACACACTTTAAAGGGACTCAAATATGAGCTAGCTGGGCAGGGGCGGCTCAGCTGGCTACAGACTGGAAGCTCTCTGGTCTTCGTGTCCGCCCAGGAAGGAAAGAAAAGGAACAGAGACTCAGAGGCCGTGGTCCATTCTTTCATTCCCTCCCCTATGTGGCTTTGATTCAGTGACGTGACCTGGTTGAGCCCTGGGCTTCTCATCTTCTCTTCAGAGCTCCTGTGTAATGCTAAGAATCTGGGGTTCCCAGGCCTTTCAGCTTAGAAGGAGGTCTGTTTAAACTTACGGTGATTTTTCTACACAGCCTAGCACGTTCTACAGACTCTCAAAAAACAGAAATTACTCCCAGGCAATGCCTTCTCACCATAGGAAGCTCTCCCTTGACTCTTCTGGAAAGTTCTATAAGTACCAGGGATGTAGCCACCCTTCTCCCTAGGCCTGGTGTATGAAGAGAGAGTATGGCAAGAAGGGATGAGGAGGGGAGGGTGTACCCAGTGCTGCAGAGTCCTCCTGGGAAGAGGCAGGATGCAGCCAGGGAGATGGATGGCGTGGGAGGGACATCAAGGTCACTGTCACCGTTCCAAGAACAGGCTGTTATCCTGTCTATCCATGAGGGAGCAGCAGGAGCCAAGTGAGAGGCCCGAACCCACCGAATCTTTCCTCCCCGAACATCCTAGCAGGGAAAGCTTGTAGGAAATGAAGAGGCTTCCAGAAGCCCTCTAACCTTAGGTAGTCAATCACGGACTTTCCGGGGTGGCCTCTTCTGACAGCCGGAATTTTCTGACCATGTTAAAGCTGCTGGATCATCTTCAAACTAACCCTTTTATTGCACGCGTACATCCACGCACGCACGCACTGCCTCCAGCCCAGACCTTAGCTCCTTCTTCCAAAAGCAAAAAAACAAACAAATAAAAACCTACATGTTTATGTCTTGATGGATTGCATGTACGTGTGTGGGAGTGTGGGCTCCGAAGACAACTTTGTGAGAGTTGCTTCTCGCCTTCTCGGGGATCTTTTCCTATCAGGGATCCGACACAGGTCCAGAGGTTTGTTGGCGAGCACCTGCTGAGCCGTCTCACGAGCCCTCGTTTCTCTCTTTAATCACTGCCCCCTTCCTCCTGCGGCGCAGAATGAATTGCCTGTAAGAAATATGTCTGCCAGGAGGCCCCTGTCTGAGCAGAGAGACTGACAGGGCCCAGTAACCTGAAGCCTGAGCTGAAGTAATACACGGGGCGGAGGGCTGTCCTGCCAGGCACACCAGGCCTCCTGTCCTGGAATACTAATGTGCTGGTGTCCGACGTGACAAAAACAAAGAGGAGGGGTGGAGGAGAAGCCTAAAAAGTAAGGAACTTTCTGGACTGTAACGGCACCAACCCTGCTGCGTGGAATAATTGTCAAGTTGTCAAGTGTGCGCGTAAACACATAAATAAGATAAATTTATTTTCACTATTCATCTGGGCTCTCTCCTCCCCTTATTTATGCTTTAAACAACGGCTACAGTAAATATAACACCTTTTTTTTAAAGGGGGCAGGGAAGCGGGATGACCAAGAAGCCTGATGTACCCCAAGTCCCGTTTCTTCCGAAGAGTCCTTACCGCCTTAAGTGGAGCTGCGCTCCCTTCCCATCTGGGTGACGGGTGCAGGCTTGCTGTGAAATGTCACAAAATCAGAACGCCATGCATAGGTGAGACACGAACTGGTGGGAAATGGCTCTCTCTGTCCCCCTACCCCAACTCTCAGAGATGGAGGGATCCCCCTCGCTAAGCCTAACTTAACTTACTTCTGCACACCCTGACTCGCGAGCGATGGAAATTAGCCAAGGTGACCTGTCGGGCAAAGCCTGGCACAAAAGGTCCCAGACCCCCCCCATGAGGCTGGTGCCAGGTCTGACCACCAAGGCGGGAGCTGTGTCAGTCATCAGCCTCCAGGAGTAGGATCCAGAGAAACTCAGTTGCCGGCTCAACAGGATGCTAATGACAGGGCAACGAAAGCCATCTGGCCCAGGGACCTTAAGGAACAGCTAAGATAGTTTTGGAGCTTGTGAAAGTCCCGTCATGCCACATACCTGAACTGTAATATAGGGAACTCTTCTGAGTCCAGAGAGAGGTTCTAGGGGCAGGCACAGCCTCACACTGACCCCGACTCCTCCACTAGTGGAGGGGAACACTGCACAAAAGGGTGAGCTTTATAACCTGTGGTCTCCATCCTCTCACCGCAGTCTTCTGAGTCTAGGTTCGGCCTTGTGAGTTTCATTGGTCAAACAGATGTTAGGCTCAGCCATGTGACTTGCGTTGGCCAATCAGACGTGAGCAGCTCTGTTTGTGCGATTACTCAGAAGGCTTTGTCTTCTGCGGTTGTAGTTGGTGCGCAGGCCTGGAGGTTGGGGGGGTGGGGAGCAGGTCCCCAATACTACTCGTCTCCGTCTTAGGAGACGAAGACAGAAGAAAGTGTCTTTATTTTTATTTTTTCTGTTTAGATAGTGTCTTGATGTATAGCCTTTGCTGGCCTAGACTTCACTATGGAGACCAGACTGACCTTAAACTCACAGAAATCCTCCTGCCTCTGCCCTCCAAGTAGAAGCTTCCTTTTTCTACACACCCTCTGTTTCCTCTTCTTTCTTCTAGAACTAGGCCTTTCCAGGGGATGCGGTGTGTTGAGAATGGGAGGAGAGCTGACGGAAAGGGTGTATAACTTTATAAATAAATGCTGGGGAAGGAGTGGGGTCTCCACAAGAAGGGGGTGTTCGGAAGCCCCTCCCCCTAAACTATAAACTATGAGTGCATTCCATTTTTCCTCCTGGCACCTTCCTAGTCTCCAGGCCGCCTCCATCCTCTACTGCGAGGAGGCTGTTCCCCAGCCTTGTGAGACTGGGGGGCGGGGGGGCAATGAGAGCCTCTTAAGGAAAGGCTTGACCTAGTACTAGCTATGTTTAATAAAAATAGTGAGCATGAGCCAGGCATGGTGGCGCACACCTTTGATTCCAGCATTCGGGAAGCAGAGGCAGGCAGATCTCTGTGGGTTCGAGGCCAGCCTGTTCTACAAAGCAAGTTCCAGGACAGCCAGGGCTGTTATGCAGAGAAACCCTGTCTCAAAAAGCAAAGAACAAAACAACAAAGACAACAGCAATGTGTGTGTGTGTGTGTGTGTGTGTGTGTAGGAGACTCAAAGCTCCCCCACTTCTGCATCACTACCATACTCTTTAATCCCAGCACTCAGGAAGCAGAGGCGAGTGGATCTCTGTGAATTTGAGGCCAGCTTGGTCCACAGAGTGAGTTCCAGGAGAGCCAGATCTACACAGAGAAACCCTATTTTAGAAAAGAAAAATGGGAGGAAGAGATTGGCATCCAGAGTAAAGACAGGCTGTCTTCTTTAGCCATGTCATAAAACCACCCTTTGCCCAGAGTTTGTTCTCGTTGGCTATCAAAGGATGTATTAGCTGCTTTTCTGTTGCTGTAAAAGGCTGTTGGCAAAAAGCAGCTTAAAAGAGACTGTTATGGTAGGTTGGCACGGTGGCAGGAGGAGAAGGCTGAGAGATCATGTCTTCAACCACACACAGAGAGCAGAGAACAGGAAGCGTGCAAGGCCCTAAACTCTCAAAGCCCACCCCCAGCGATGCACTTCCTTCAGCAAGGCTCCATGTCCTAAAGGGTCCATGACACCCCCCCCCCAAAACAGTTCCACTGAATGGAGCCATGTGTTCAAATGCGTGTGCCTATGCTTCAGGGTTAGCTGTCTGGAGATGGGGCCAGACAGGTGGCTGAGCTGTTAACAGGCCCTGCTGCTCTTGACGAGAAGCCAGGTTCCGTTTCCAGCACCCACGTCAAGAAGCCCACAGCCGTCTATAACCCCAGCTCCTACGGATCCACCACCCTCCGTGGCCTCCGTGGGCACTGCACGCATGGGATTATATTTGCATACACTCAGGCACATGCGTGGACATATTAAATAAGAGGGCATCTAGAAGTGAGTGAAACCGCACTGGAGGTTTGCAAAGGACCTTTGTAAGACCCACACTGTGACACGCCGTTGGGGGTGGGGGCCTTGAATATCCACGGATTCAGCTATCTGCTGGAGATCCGCAGCCAGTCTCCCAGTGATTTGTAGGGGACACTGTACAGAGTGTCTGTCCCATATACACTGCCTAAAGGAAACTCAGATGTCAGCCCCCCCCCCCCCCCCGGGTTGCTGAGTTCAGACCCCAGGGTTCCTCTAAGCTTCCCCCCTGCCCCTCGGGCTGCCTATGTCCCCTCTGCAAATCCTTCCACACTCCTCTGGCCTGTTTCCTAGGGAAGCTGATGAGGAAAAAGCAACCGGTGGTGGCGAGTCTTCTGCCATTTGACGACGCTCTAGTGTGTCCAACTGCTTTTTCCTTTTGTTTTTTTTTGGTTTTTTTTAACTTATATTTTTAAATGTTCGACCTAAAGAAGGGAGAAGAAGACACAGACACAAGCATATAAGGAGTACACGTGCACAATGGAAAGTTCAAAAGAGAAAGGGCTGGAAAGAAAAACAAACAGTAAAGGGGCTGAAAAGATGCCTCAGAGGTTAAGAGGCTGCTCTTCCAAAGGTCCTGAGTTCAATTCCCAGCAACCACATGGTGGCTCACAACCATCTATAGTGAGATGTGCTTCCCTCTTCTGGTGCACACATCCAGGCAGAATGCTGTAAAACTAACAAATAAATTAAAAAAAAAAAAAAGAAAGAAAGAAAAAAAGTCTTTGTTGGCCCCTCACCCACTGTGGAGACCATCCATCCTACCACAGACTAATGACCCAAGCCAAGAAACCAAGGTTGACAGGTATTAGTCACGGAACTTTAGAACTTGTCCAAACTTTACCACTTCTCCTTTTCTTTGCTCTTCTGGGTCTACTTTAGGACCTCAGGGTAGATTGAGTGGCCATGGCTACGTTGCCATCGTCACTAAGTCTTCCCCATGGCGTATTTTGTTATTTGATTTTATTTTGTGCGTACGTGCGTGAGCAAGTGTGCAGAGGCCAAAGGGGAATGCTGAGTGGCCCCCACTGCATCCATTTCTACCGTGCTCCCTTGAGACAGGCTCCCTCACAGAACCTGGGCTCGGCTGGCAGCCAGCAAGGCCCCTGCAACCCTCTCCGCCCCCACAACACGGGAGTTACGGGCACATGCAGCCACACCCAGCTTTTTTACAGTGGCACCGGGATCCCAACCCAGTCCTCGTTCCATGCACAGCAAACGAGATTACCCACTGAGTTCTTTCTTCAGCCCTCTCCCCGTCTTTCATGACACCCATCCCCTGACAAGTCCTGGCCAGGTACTGTGTGAGCTGTCTCTCACGCTGGGCTGGCGAATAGCTTCTGACCCCTGGGTTGATACTGGGTGTCCTACGAAACAACACCTGCTCTGTTACTATTTCTAGGGAAAGGACACTAGCAGACCAAAGCAGTGGTTCCGTCCACGCCCATCTCGCTGACCGAGGGAGTTATTAGGGTTATTTAAAGGCAGCTGCTTGACCTGGAAGTCCCACTCCAGGTTGGGACTCACAGAAGCTACATTTCTGGAGTCCCACCCAAAGCTAACCTTCCATGTCCTTTACACAGTGGCCTCATCCACCCACTCAAGCCCCTACACAAGCTAGTTCAGGATTACCTGAAGCCAAGGGAGGGACAGAGAGTGGTGGCTGGAATCTCAGATGAAGGTCTAAGGACCTTCTTTCTATGAGAGGACATTAATGGCATCAATCTTGTGAGGGTCTCCTGTGGGTCATCACAGCCGCTCTGATTCAAGATGGCAACAGCCGTGTCATGCCCAGAGGACAGAGTTCCCACTGCAACACCATAGCAACGTGTACCCTTCTCAGGAGTTTCATGACATTGACATGTCTTATTGCGGGTGAGGTTCAGTTTGATTACATAGTTTAAGTAGTGTCTGATGACTTCTGTTAAAATGCGAGGCAATTCCTACAGCCTTTGACTTTGTAGTGTTAGCCAAATACCACGAAACAGGAAGAGTCCGTTCAGCATCCATCTAGCTGTGTGATTTTGGGACACATGACTTTTATCTGGACAATATTTTTCTCACTTGGTAAAGGATTTAATTAATGACTATTCTTGCAGGTTGCTTTGATGGTTAGTGACAGCTAGGCAAGCCAACAGGTGACCCACAGACTCCAGCTGGGACGGTGTCTCAATGCTAAACCACAAGCCTGAGGACCTGATCTGTACACCCATTACACACATCTGTAATCACGCCTGTGCTCCTATGGCATGGCCGGAAGTGAAGACAAGAGAATCCCTGGAAGCTTGTGGGAGGAATCACCTGGATTTTGAGGCACCAAACAACAAAGAAACCCTCAAACAAGGTTGACCTCTGACCTCCACACCTTAGCATGCTCACCCCAACAAACATACCAGGCACACAGCCATGCGCGTGCTCGCACGCGCACACACACACACACACACACACACACACACACACATCTCCAGCGATTTACACACACAGTGCCCCGTGATCAGATACCTGTAGAGATGAGGCTAGGAACTGGGAGATAAGTGACTGCCCAGTCTAGTTATTCTGGAGTCAGAACCACCACTGACTCATCCATCCCAACCTGCCACTGTACTCCCCCAAGGAAACCCTAGACTGTCATTTTGCTATCAGTTATCTTTCTTGGCTCTAGAAAAGTAAGACCACAGGCCAGTTAATCATGCATTCCCTGGAGTTCAGAAGCACCCCCACCCTCCCCTCACACTCCCAGCCCACCCTGCACACACAGGCACCCAGATCTTAGCTGAAGCCTTCAGGCAATCTGCTCAGGTTTTTCTCTTTCCCAAGGAACTCACTCATTAAGTTGATGTGAGGATGATAGATAGATAGATAGATAGATAGATAGATAGATAGATAGATAGATAGACAGATAGATAGATAGAACAGGCAGGCAGGCAGACAGACAGACAGAGGGGCCTAAAGAGATGACACAGAAGTTAAGAGCACTTGCTGCTCTTGCAGAGGACACAGGTTCAGTCTCAAGCACCCACATGGTGGCTCACAGTGGTCTGTAGTTCTATTTCCGTGGGATCCAATGCCCTCTTCTGGCCTCCATGGATACTGAATGTGGTACAGATAGCATGCAGGCAAAACACCCATCTACATCAACTAACAGCTCTTGGTAAAGTGAATAGCATGAAGTGAGCAAATAATATTTATGATTAGCTGTAACCAGCACCGACTCATCCAACAAGTACTTGTGAGACCCTCATTGTGCACCAGGCACTATTGTAGACCCTCAGTCACCACTGAACGGGGAACAGAATTCACTTTCCTTGCTAAGACACTCAGTAGAGAAGCAAAGACAAGGGACTGCCACATACCCTGTTTTAATCAGGGTCACTATTGCTGCAATGAAACACCATGACCAAAAGCAACTTGGGGAATACAGGGTTTATTTGATTTACATATCCTGAGTCACAGTCTACCGAGGGAAGCTAAGGTAGGAACTCAAAAGAGAAGGGAACCTGGAGGTGGGAGCTGATGCAGAAGCCATGGAAGGGTGCTGCTTATTGGCTTGCTCAGCCTGCTTTCTTTTAGAACCCAGGACCACCAGCCCAGGGATGGCATGACCTCCAGTGGAACGGGCTGTTTTCCTTCAATCGCTAATTTTAAAAATGCCCTACAGGCTTGCCCTCTAGTCAGATCTTATGGAGGCATTTTCTTAATTGAGTTTCTCTCCTCTCAAAGGAGAATGACTCAATCGTGTCAAGCGAACATAAAATAAGCCAGCACACAATGTAAGAAATTATTCTCTAAACAAATCTATGGTTTGTTTGGTTTTTGTTTTATTTTGTTTTGTTTTGGTTTTTTCATTTTGCTTTGTTAAGGCTGAATTTTCCAATATAGCCCAGGCTGGCTCAGAACTGAAAACCTCCTGCTTCCAGATGCTGAGCACCAGAATTATGAGTGTGCAGTTTTGCCGGATTATTCCTTCCGTGTGAATGGAGCCCTGCACGCTCCCTCTTTCAGAGCTAAAATGCTCTAACTGGTTCCCCATCAGCTTAACGATTTGTTTCCTAATTCTTCAAGTAGACTGACTCTTTCTTTATGGAGCCTCTTTTCCACCCCCCTGCCTTGACTGTCTACCATTTGTGTGCCTATAAATAACTATTGCTTAGATGCTAAGGCTTAGAAGCTTCCAAAACAACCTTTGACTCCCTTCAGCTGCACTGCTCTACTTTTTGTTTTTGTTTTTGTTTTGCCTGCATGTGTGAGGGTGTCGGGTCCCTGGGAACTGGAGTTACAGACAGTTGTGAGCTGCCATGTGGGTGCTGAGAATGAAAGAGCAGCCACTGCTCTTAAAGGCTGAGCCGTCTCTCCAGCCCCACACTGGTCTGCTCTTTATTATGTGGTCTGTGTTATCCTTGTCAGTTGACAAGAATAGAAACTACATTTGCAAATTAGCTGCTGAGACCTTCTTGTTGAGCCCAGGATGTACTAGGAGGAATGATGGGTAGCTTTAAATGCCACAACCTAGGGAAGAGTCTAAACGGACATTGCCTAAAGCACGATAGCCTATGGGTGTGTCTGTGTGGTGACTGTCTTGACTGTTAAGTGATGTAGAAGGATCTAGCCCACCAGGGGTGGCATCATTCCCTAGACAGTGAGTATTGAGATGTACAAGACAGGAGAAAGCTTAATGGAAGCAAGGGAAAATGGGTGCACTCGTCCTCTGTGCTCTTCACTGTGGGTCTGGGTCCAATGTGACTAGTTGATTGAGTCGCTGCCTTGACTTCTCTCGATGATGGAGACTATAACCTGGAATTGTAAGCTACGTAACCCTTTTCTCCCCTATGTTGCTGTTGGTTGTGGTACTTTGTCACAGCAACAGAAATGAAACCATAACAAAGAGGTGCTCAAATGTTTTTTGTTTTGGGTGGGTTTTTTTTTGTTTGTTTGTTTGTTTTTTATTGAACCACTGCACCAACAGTGGATGAACATGTCTTAGCTCAGCTTCTGCTTCACTGTGATCATGGAAGACAGTGGCCCTGACTTTCTCACTCCATATTGGTTAAAATGAAGTGAAGCATAGCAACATTGGACATATTTGACCAGGTTATTTTATTTCTGCTTTTGGAGTCGTTTTTGTGTGTGTTTATCCCTATTTCCTGTTGAAAATTCAGCCCTCCCTCCTTGGAAAGGTTTGGTTGTTGTTTTTGTTTTTGTTTTTGTTTTTCCTACGTTGCAAAAAATGATGTACAGGTGAAAGAAAAAAATTATGTAAAGCATGAACTGTTGCCTTGGCAACAGAAAGCTTCAAAATTTACAAGGGCTGCTTTTTCTTGCCAGCATATAGCTCCCAACTTTTCATGAACTTTGACAAAGCCCCCCCCCCTCCAATGAGCATAAATACCCTTAGTACCCTTTCTGGTTTCACAAGGATTTTTTTTTTTTTTTTACTAATTTTTACTAATTTTAAAGGACTATAAAGAGCACATTTTTGTGTATGTATTCAGGCCAGCTGCCGAAACAGGAAAACAGAAAGTAGCAAGCTGTGACCCTGAGAACTTGTCTCCTCCCCACAATCCCCTCATTCCTTCACTCATGCCTCTCTGTGAGTCTTACCCTTCCAGCCAGAAGTACATACTTTGCATGACAGATTGAAAAATCTTCCTGGAAAAAAAAAAAAAAAAAGTCAAACGAAACTCCAAACCAGCATCCTGTGTTGTTGAGGTGATTTGTGAAAAATGTTCTAGAAGGCGAGCGGCCTCGGCCTCATGGCTGACATGGTGCACATAGTTATGGGGGCCTCAGTGGTGGGGTCTTTTCTAGGAGGGAGTGTCATTTTCTTGTTCTCCATTCATAATAATCTGTATCTAAAATCTGACCAATTAAAAGACCCAGTAAAGGGCCGGTGAGCGGGCTCAGTGAGTGCAGGAGCTTGCTGCCAAGCCCGACGACCTGCGTTTGATTCCTGCAGCCCACAGAGTGAATGGAGAGAACTGACTCCCAAACGTTGTCCCCTGCTCCTCTTTGCTTTCCTGCTGCTGCGATGAAACACCATGACCAAAAGCAAGCTGGGGAGGAAAGGGTTAACCCGGCCCAGTGTTTCCAGGTTATGATCCACTACTGGGAGAGGTCAGGGCAGGAGCAGAGGAAGGAAACACGGAGGAGTGCGGCTTACTAGCTCGATTTTACCCAACTCAGGACCACCTCCAACAGCTGGCAATTTAGAAACTACCCATGCATGCCCATCAAGCCAACCTAAGTAGGTGATGCTTTGCAGGACCCGAGGCCCTCATCCAGGGTGAAGACATGAAAGGGACAGGAGCAGTTTTAGGTGCAGCTCATGCTCGGGACAAGTGACTTGGGGCTGGCCTGTGGCAGGGTGCAGAGGACATGTTTTACGTAGCCCAGGGATCAAACTTGGACATGAAAGGGAGTCTGTGTCCTGTGCCGTCTCTTCCATCTCCCTGAGCCTCAATGGTCTATCCACAGAATGCAGAGACGAGCACCCATGTGGAGCAGCATGAAACAGTCTGTGGTGTGGACACGAGGAACTTGTCTTGTTTCTTCCACATTCTCTACAAAACTCTTCCAAGACTCCACTCAGAAGTGAGCTCTGCCTCTTGCTGGTTTTCTTGGGGCATGGTTCATGGTGTCTTTGTTTGTTTGTTTGTTTGTTTGTTTGGGGTTTTTTTTGGGGGGGGTTGGTAAGATTTATTTATTATTTATTCATTATTCTGCCTGCATGTGTGCTTGCACACCAGAAGAGGGCACCAGATCTCATTGTAGATGGTTATGAACCACCATGTGGTTGCTGGGAATTGAACCCAGGACCTTTAGGAAGAATAGCCAGTTCTCTTAACCTCTGAGCCATCTTTCTAGCCTGACGTTTGTTTGGTTTGGTTTGTTGGTTTGTTGTTTTGTTGTTTTGAGACAGTGTCTCTCTGTGCAGCCCTGGCTGTCCTCAAACTCACTATGTAGACCAGGCTGGCCTTGAACTCACAGAGATCTGCCTGCCTCTGCCTTCTGAGTGCTGGGATCAGAGGCATGCACCATCATGCCCAGTCACTATGCTGTCTTCTGAAATGTCTAACTTAGTAACCCTGTTGACTCTAAGCCTCATAAAGGGAGGAACCATGTCGTGCAGTGAGCCAAACTATCACAAGGATTGAGTGAGGGGGTAGAAATGTCAGCCGTTCCAGGATCTAATGCAGAAATGGGGACCGTGGGATCATACAGCAACCACGTGACATGCGATGTCACTCCACACGTCCCGTTCTTTGGACTCTAGATGGCTTTATTCACAAGAATGGCACAGAGTAATGCTTGGAGCATGGGCAATGAGTGAGCAATGCATTCAGTGAATGGGAGAATGAATGAATGGATGAATGGATGAATTTGCCTTTGGTTAAGAGCAGAAATAACAAGAAACTTTACTTTATCGTCTGGATTCTGAATGTCTCTGCCAACAATGAAAACTCCCTTCCAGGGAGGGCAGATGGTAGCCTGTACAATGAACAATTTAATCTTTAAAAAATGGAACAGCTTTGCCAGTAAACTCCATTTTTCTCCACAAACACATTGTCAATAACACACAATCTGAAATATGTGGTGAAATTCATGACTGGGCCCGGATTTATGGAAACAACAACAAATTAAATGACTACCTTTCTCTTGACTCACTTGGGGTCCTTCAGACGAGGCCTCGTTGCGCTAATAGCCAGAGACCTAGTTAAAATGCCTTGTTGGGTGATGACTTTATGGCGTGGAGGGAAAGAAGAGAAACTTAAACTTAAAATCTGAATAAGGACCGCTCACTGGGTGATGACTAACTCAGGAAGCTGCTGGCCCTCCCGGCTCACATGAAAGCAGATTTTAGGGCTGGAGAGATGACACTGTGATTAAAGGCATTTGCTGCTCTTTCAGAAGACTAGAGTTAGGTTCCCAGCACATCAAGTAAATCTGTAACATCAAGCAAAACTGCTTATAACTCCAGCTCCAGGGGACCTCATACCCTCTTCTGGCCTCCATAGACACTTGGACTCATGTATACATACACACACAGAGACAAACACATATACACATAGTTAAAGATAAAATAAATGCTTTTCAAAAGGAAAGAATTGCTTGGCCTAAAGGTGCCCAGGCCTCCAAGATCCTTTTATCATTTTTAGGCTATGGACTCCTTAGCTATCTGATGACTCCCATGAGGCCTTCCTCAGAGCTAATGTTTTGAAAGACAGGAAATGAAATGCTTTATTTTTTTAATCATTGCAGCACAGTTATGAAATATTAAAGAATGCAATTTGCCGGTGTCGTGACATATGAAGTCACTCCATGCATTAAGTGGCACGACCATCACCGCAGCTGATCACTGGTGTGGTTACAACATAATGAGCAGAGTTAATATCTCCGAGTCCGGCAGCAGCTACAATGTGACACGAGGTGTCCGTGACATTTTGGTTTAAAACGTTGGTGATAAAAATGACAGCGCGTTACCATCGTGGTTTGATGCCACTGAAGAAAGTACCGACTCTATCAGCTCTCGGCCTTTGGGCTGTGGCCAAGTGAGGTGAACAGGACACCGCACACAACTTCCTTTCCCACACAAATGTGCGACTTGCTGGAGTTGGTTCTCTTCCCACTGTGTGTGTTCCAGGGTTCGAACTTAGGTCACTAGCCTGGGCAGCAAGCACCTCGACCCACTGAGCCATCTGCCTGGCCCTACTGTACCTTCTGTTCTCATTATTACCTGTGAAAACAACTCCTCAGCACAAGGCATTGATGTATAGATGTATAGTTCACGGACTTTGCTCAGATCGTGCGGATCAAGCGTCTGCTGTGCCCACAGTACAGGCAGTTAAGCATGGAAGGAGAAAGGCTGGTCTGTTGGGAATGTGTTTAACTAGAAGATGCAGCCACCAGACGATGACGATCAAAGATATTTTGTTTCCAAATGAAAGTCTGACACATAGAAATATGCTGGATATCTCAACTCATATGTATTCCATTCTTTTAAGATTTATTATTTTAAGTGTGTTTGTACAGTGTGTGTGTGTGTGTTTGTGTGTGTTGAGGAATATGAGTTCAGGTGCCCACAAAGGCCAGAGACACCAGGTTGTGAGCAGCCTGATGTGGGTGCCAGGAATGGAACATGAGTCCTCTGCAAGAGCAGCAAGCACTAGTGACCACTGAGCCGTCCCCCCAGCCTCTCCCCAAACCCCACCTGAAAGTATTCAGTGATATCCGTTCTTTCTGGAGCATTTGTCTCCAGAGCCAGGATTGCAGGCCTGTCTCTGCCCAGGGACTGACCATCTCAGGAAAAGAAACCCACTATGCGCCAGAGAGCAGTCACTGTGTGGGCATTGCACGGGGGCAGAGAGAGCTGTCTGCAGTGAGCAGGGAGAGCTTCCCTCTGTAGGAAGCCGGATACCGAAGCCTGTACTCCACAGACCACAAAGGCACGATCACAACTACACAATTCAGCTGTGAGAACGGGCAAGCCGGGGCCCGGGGCAACTGGAAAACCAACACACCTGGTTCTGTGCCCCTAAGACCTTATCACTAAGGTCAGCACCGAAATCTCACGTAAACTTCGCGTGCTGTGGATTAGAGTATTTTTATTTGTCGGATTTTTTTTTTTTTTTTTTTTTTTTTTTTTAATGTGGACATCATCCTTAGCAGACACGCCATAGACAAACAAGCGGAAGGTAGGGTTTTTGCAGGGCTCCAGCTTGTCAGTGCGCACAGTACACTATGGCTGCTAGCTGCTCTGGCTGGGGTTTGCCAGCCCGGCCGAGCCTCCGTCCACGCTGACGTTGAATCTGTTTCCTTCTTGCTCACGTGGCTTCCTCACCGTTGGGGTTTGGCACCCGCAGATGCTCTGCCAGACACGTAGTCCTCCAGCGCCTCCTCCCACTGAGATCCTCCCATCCCCGAAGTATTCAGGTCTCTATCCAAAAGTCACCACTCAAGGAGACACCCCCACCCCCCACCCCACCCTGCTCAGTGACGTACTGCTCCTCCTACCTGCCGTTCATGAGGCCTTGCTGCCGCATCGACTTCTGGAACTTACAACTGTCTAACTTCTTCTTCCCTACCATGTGCTGCGTCAAAGCAGACACGGTCTGCAGCAAATGCTTCCCGATGCTCAGTGGTGAAAGGAGAGCCCAAACACGCGCAGTCGGGGCTGGAGCGATGGCTCAGTGAGTAAGAGGACATGATGCTGTCACGGAGGACAGAGTTCAGTTCCCGGGCGCGCGGCCACCCGTAACTCAGTTGCAGGTGCTCTGGTGCCCTCTCCTGGCCTCCGCAGGCACTGCAGCCACATGACGAGCATACCTGTCCGCTGGCAAAACACACATGAAATAAGAACAAATGCATTTTTTTTTTTTTTTTTTAAGAACACAAAAATGTTATTGCCTCGTCCGGTTTCTGCAAGCAGCAGATGTTATAATCACTTCTGTGTACATTTATGATAATTTTAGTAGCGGTAGGAAGGTTTTCAACTGAGTCTGACAGGGAGCCCAATCTGGAGACTAGATGAAAATGAACGTTCTGCGCTCCCCAGACTCTCTCTCAGCCTTGCTGCTTCTGGCACAGTCTATATCGCTCCTCCTCTGAGAAGCTGTCCGGACACCTTCTCTTGGTCTAGCACTAACACCTGAGATGCCGTCATTCATTCCGCAAAGGCTGCTGGGAGCTGCTTCTCGCCTCCCCGGGGGAAGCTAACAAATTATGGCGTCAACAATCCCTAAGAACCGTCCGGGGACTTTCTCCTGCAAAAAAACATTTGTAACCCACTGCAAAGCTAGGTTCTCCAAGAGCTGGGTGATGCCGCGCCAGGCGGTGCCACGCCCGGTCACCAAACTGCTCTGTGGAGATGTGTGGGCTTCAAATTCACATGTGTTTGTTTTAATGCCTTTAACAGTAACATACGACCTTTTCCACCTCAGTGACCAGGCGGGATAGTCGAGTACGAACACATTCGTGCGCATTTCCAGAGTGTGGAAGAGCAGGCTGCCCAGAGGCCCATGTGGTCACTTGGGTCCCCATTCTCCCTTCCCTGCCTGTAACTCAGCCTACCCCTAAAAGCCACATCCTGGGGGAGGGGAGGCCCGCACGGCAGGAGTTGATTTTTCTTCTAGCTCCAGGAGGCCGGGAGTCCAAGATCAAGGTGCGGGCACTGTTGGCGTTCCAAGGCCGCTCTCCTTGGTTTGTACATGGTTTTATTCCGGAAGCCTCTTCACAGGGTCATCCCCGTGTGTGCGCACGCGTGGAGCATTCACGTTTCCTCTTCTCATTAACTACCCTCTGAAGGCTGCCTCCAAATACACACACCCAGGGGCACTGGGGGGCTTGTGGGCCACACTTCAGCCGGTGGCACTGCTTTGTCAGTGAAGCCCTTGACGTTTCTTTCCAGCCCCCGGCTGCTTCCAAGGCCCACTCACTGCCAGCTCCTGACCCTGCCTCAGCTTGAGAGTCCGGGCGCCCGAGCCAGCCTCCCTTTCTCTTCTTTCCTTCTGCTTCACACACAGCTCTGTTTGGAAGGGCTGAAAGGTTTCTAGTAAATTCTGCCTGGTGCTTAGGATGCACAGCATCGCTGCTCCACAGCTGGTCCGAGGGCAGAAGAAAACCTGCAATTACTTTAAGAAGGCAGCGCCGGCCAGAGCCCAGATGGGAAAACGGGCTGTGAGCCTGAGGGTGCCCTCTAGGGGGCAGTGTAGGCCCGCGGTCCTCCTGAGCCATCATGACCTCAGTCACTTCATACTCCCAGGAGCCTTTTGGAAAATGGCACCGCTGACCATTCTCACCTCAGCCCTGCTGTGGGAAGCTCTACACAGATAAAGCGCCCCCCCCTCCCACCCCACGGTGCCTGGTGTGGGCTCATTTCTGGGCTGACTTGGTAACACGAATCAACAGGGACCAGAACTTGAAGGACTTAGCCACCACCACCCTGCTTTTGTAAACAGTGGCCTTTGCTTTTCCTTTTGCTTGGGAGTGTTTGTTTTGTTTGTGTACGTGCGCTATAAAAGAACTTAATTTATATAGAAATGCTGCTGTAGGGATGGGCAGGGAAGAAGGGAAATGTGTGATAGAATTTTACAAGTTATGTGTTTTGTGTTTCTCAAAAAAAAAAAAAAAAAAAAAGAGGAGTGGGAAGGGAAATTGAGTAGCCAGATGCAGGACAAGGGAAGCTATGGCAGGACGGTGATGAGTCTGCTGATCTGGGTTACACAGCAAGCTCCTGGCCAGCCTGAGCTACATAGTGAGAGAATATCAAGAAGGGTCTGGGGAGGAGTAGGAGGAAGAAGGGAAGGAGGAGGAGGGGGTGGGGAGGATGCACTGATTAAATGAAGGAGATTAACCGATTAAGTTCTCAAACACTAAAGCAATGGTTCTCAGTCTCAGCACATTACAGTCTCCTGAGAAACAAAAGCCCCAATGTGCCTCCGCCACACCTGAGACCAACAGACACCGAACCTGGGGGATGTGGGGGGGGGGGGGAATGTCCAGGGCCAGTGACTCTGTGGAGCGGAACCAGCACGGAGTTGTAAATCCCAATCACATCACCTGCTGACTGTGAACTCGGCCTATTGTACCATCTCAGGGTCTTGCTTTCTTGTCTGTTCTGTCAAAATTTCACCACTCAATGGGGTGGAAAGTCCTTGGCCATTGAGATTCCTCCCAGGGAGCTCACATTCAGTTCCCAGCACCCACGTGGCTGCTCACAGCCTCTGTAACTATGGTTCCAAGAGATCTGACCCCTCTTCTGGCCTCTAAAAGGGCACACACACAGTGCAAACAAAACACCCTACACATTTTAAAATTTTAAAAGAAAAAAACTTTGACTCTTAAACGTGTAGGCTTCCAGAAACTGAGAACTGGGGCGATAACTAAAAGGTAGGGTGTTTTGCTTTGTTTGTTTTTTTGAGTCCGGGTTTCTCTGTGCAGCTCTGGCTGTTCCGGAACTTGCTCTGTAGTCCAGGCTGGCCTCGAACTCACAAAGAGGGATTGAAGGCATTCACCACAACTGCCTGGCTCTTACAGGCATTTCTTATCATTATGAACAGCATCCAATGCCCAAAATGCATGTGCCTCTTTTTCACCAGCTGTACAATGGCAGGAAGGTCAGGGTTCGAGGGTGGAGGATGGCCCTGAGACCATCCACGTCCGTCTCTGTGAGTCTATACAAGCCGAGGAACGGGCCAAGTATGAAGACATTGATCCGTTATTTCCAAGATATATTATTTACAACAAGTGAGGGCTGAGAGCCAGTCCGGACTCCAAAACGAGGAAAGACCCTCTGAGGATGGACTATGGGTTGGCGAGCTTCAAACACAAATAAATGGATTTCTTTCACTTATTTATTTATGAAGGGAGGTCAGTTCTCGTGAGCCATGGCACCTGCACGGGGAACTCAAAGGACAACTTTGCAGAAGCAGTTTCTCCCCTGCTACCATGCAGGTCCCGGGGATTGAACTCTCATCAGCAGGCTTGCTCGAAGGAGCCTTTGTTTCCTGAGCCATCTCACTGGCCCATAAATAACTGTCTGCCTTTTTTTGCCTTTTTTTTTTTTTTTTTAAGACAGGATTTCAGGGCTGGACAGGTGGCTCAACAGTTAAAAGCACTGGCCGCTCTACCTGAGTTCAGTTCACAGGCCCCGCCCACATGGCAGCTCACAGCTGTCTGTAACTCCATGGTCTGACACCGACACACAGACATGCAGACAAAACACCAATGAACATAAGATAAAAATAAACCAATTACTTAAAGGAAAAAAGTCAGGGTTTCACCATGTAGCCCCTGGCTGGCCTGGGGCTCGGAGATCTACCTGGCCCTGACTCCTGAGTGTGGGTATTAAAGGCCTGTCACCATGCTGGGCCTTGTTTTTGTTTTGTTTTTTGTTTTGTTTTGTTTTGTTTTGTTTTGTTTTTTAGCATGGTGAGGGACCTGAGCTCTCAGGAGCCATCTGCAGAAACTGCTATTAACTGACCTGATACACAGACAAGTCTTCTACACCTCAGGGTCACTGGGGGGAAAGCGCCCCGATGACCTCTGAGTCCTCCCATGTGAAAAAGCAACAATAATTGGTGTCACTCATCTGTCTGTGAGTGAGGGTGACCAGGTTTGGAATCGAGGCAGGTGGCACAGCGTGCCCATGAGGGACCACGCAACACGAGTTTGGTTGTGCCCTAGCTCTGCCACTTCCTGGCGTGTGGCATCATCCTGTCCCCCAGGTCTCCATCTCCTAGTCTCTCCATCTCCAAACAGAGGCCAGGAGAGTAGAAGATTAAATGAAGGAGCTGAGGGGAGGGAGTGGTGGCGCATGCCTGTAATCCCAGCACCCCAGAGGCCGATCTCTGTGAGTTCTGGGCCAAGCCTGGTCTACAAAGTAAGTCCAGGACAGCCAGAACTGTTATACAAAGAAACCCCATCTCAGAAAAAAGTAAATTAGATAAAGGCTGGGAAGCTGATGCAGTGTTGGAGTGATCGCTGCTTTTCCAGACTCCCAGTACCCACAACCCGGAGTTTAAACCACACTCCAGCTCCAAGGAATCCAAAGTCCTCTTCTGTCCTCCTTAGACACGTAAGTGCACATGGCATACACACACACACACACACACACACACACACACATAATTTTTTATTAAATATTTTTTAAATTAAAAAAAAAAAAAAGCAGAGTTGGCTGTGGTGACACATCCCTGAGATCCCATTCAGGAGCTCAAGGCCAGCCTGGGCTACAGCAGGCACATCTCCAGCCAATGGTGAGCCCCCCAACAAAGTGAAAAAGGCATCATTCTGGAGAGCAAGCTTTACCTGGATTGCCTAATTATGTGACCCAACACACCAGCCTCTTTGCCAGTGTAGACACCAACACGGACTCAGAGGCTTTAGATCTGTACTCACAATGGTAAGGAAACGTCTCCCCATGTCTATTTTCCATGCTCTGGAGGCAGACACCGTTCCCTGAGGGCCAACAGCTCCCAGTTTCGGTTCCAATGAAGTCCCCCAGGCTGTGGGCTACGCTGTGAACCTCCTTTGGCCATAAGTCACTTGAAATAAATAACATTTGGCTGTGCGCCCCCACGTAGGGAAGATGGGCGCCACAGTGAATCATGTCGTTGGCGGCCGACTTGAAGCTGTCGGGGTTGTTTATGGTGATGTTTGCCAGCGTATAGACCTCTTTCAAAGAGTTTAAGGGCGGCTCGGGAGTGTGCGGATGTGGTTCTCTAAGGATGGGAGCAGGAACATCACTTGCTTTCTCTCCTCCGTGGCCAGACACCAAGAGCGACCACCCAGGAGCTTCTGCAGATGCGACATCACAATTAACATCAAAGCCACCAGGGACAGTGTCCTCCTCAGGATGGTGCCCTGGCATTTATCCCCTTTTAATTTACCTTTTGGAAAAAGATGACAGTAGCCGGACAGTTTTTCAGTCCTTATCTGGCTTCATTATATAGTTTTCCTGAGCAGCGTGCCTTCAGGAAACTCCCATCAGCTCTAGCCACAGCAACAAAAACCCGGATAAGGAAAAGGCTGGAGGGCGGAAACACCCAGACCACCAGCTGCCTCTGCTACCCCATAATCCCCCATGACCCCAGCAGACCCTTCCCCTCCCAGACCACGCTGCTGTCTGCTCCTCCGTAAGTAGGGAGGTGGTGCTGCCCTCAGACGGACTTGTCACCTGCAGAGCCGGTATTACACGCTTTAATGAGCTGCTGGGAGTCGTGACTCTGAATTCTCTTGCTTAACATGGACGGATTTCACGTGTATATGTCTGCGCGCCAAATGCATGCAATGCCCACAGAGGCCAGAAGAGGGCATTAGAATCCCCAGAGCTGGAGTTAAATGTTTATGAGCGCCGGTGTAGGTGCTGGGAATTGACCTCAGGTCCCTGGAAAAGCAGCCAGTGCTCTGAACCACGGAGCCATCTCTTCAGATCCAGGGATCTGCCTTTCACAGGGCACTTCAGGGTATGCCAGGTGAGGTGCATGGAAGGCTCCGTGATGTTCCTGATTTGGTGAGCGTAGAAACAGCCGGAAGAGAGAAACATCTTTTCCCAGAGTCATGAAACCACGCCGTTAACCAATAGGCCAGAAGGGAATGGAGGAAGCAAGGTGGGGGTGCTCTGTGGCGGAGGGCTTGCCTCACTTGAACAGAGCCTTGTGTTTGACACCCCAGCTTTGCAAAAAGACAGGGAAAAAAATGGTTTGTGTGAGCTTTCTTTGGGGATTGCAGAAACTAAAGAGGGGCCGGCCAGTTGGCTTAGAGAGTAAGAAGCTTGCTGTCAACCTGGATAGATAGGGTAGAAGGAGTAAACAGACTGCAAGTCATGTGACCTTCACACAGGCCATGGTTCATGTGCACACACTCGTGCTCGCGCGCGCACGCGCGCGCGCGGGCACGCATGCACAGAGTAGTAATAACTAAAACATTTTTCAATGCATATTTTTCACAGGAGCCTGCTATGCAGCCATGAAGCCCTGGGTTCAGATCCCCACTCCCCACATAAAAAGCCTGATGGGGTGCCACTCGATCAGTCGTAATCCCGGCCTTACAGAGGCAGACACAGGCAGAGCGATCCCCAGAACCAGTGAGCGCCCAGCCTAGCAAACTGGTGAGCTCCAGAGTTGGTGAGAGACCCTGACTCAAAAACATAAACAAAATAAGGTGGAGGAAGACACTAGACGCGGTCCTCTGGCTCCCGTATGTGAGTCCACACATGCACACAAAGAATTAAACGACAGTACTCATACCTCAGGCCGAAAATCAGCACCAGTGAACAGCAGAACCAGATATCCAAAAAAGAAACGATTCCTTTCTGTCTCAATAATAATAATAATAATAATTTAACCATTCTTTATTGCAAAAAAAAAAAAAAAAGTAGGTTTTACTTAACACCGAGTTCCATTCCTTGATGATTATTGAATCCAAGCCCCGTCAAAGCATCTCACTGAGAACAGGTTCACGTTAAAAAGCTCTCGGGGGGCGGGGGGGGGGGGGGGGGGGAGGGGAGCAGAGAGCAGGGCTGGCTCCCTGCCTTATCGTCTTTATTTAGATTGGCACACCTTTGGTTATAATTAGGGATAACCATTCAGCAGTTAAGGCTCCATATTCCCACCGTTACCTGTCAAGAGGGTCTCACTGGGCAAAACTTCATGCCGGCCCTTTCATTCCGGCTCCTTAGCTGCTTGGGCGGCCCAGGGATGGAGAGTGTGCTATGGAAGAGATCTGCCGCTGCCACCGAGATCATTTAAGCTGACAGGCCAGCGAGGACACTGGTGACACTTGGTGACGGTGTTGGCCCCACAATCAGGAGGCCCTGTATTTTCTCGCCTGCGTCTTGGTGTCCCAGGAGTGTTACCCTGCCTCTTTCATTTGACAGCCATTTTGCACAAAGATACAGAAGGCCTTAAACCATTTGGGGGACAGCTCAGGGAGACCTTAATCCTAATTGGTCTGGATTAAGAAGCATTTAGGAAATTACTGAGGCCTACCTCTGGGTGTGTCTGTGACACATAAGACCATGAGGCCTAATCAAAGGATAAACCCCTTATTGGGTTCATAATTGGCCCAGTATTTGGTGGTAGTAAAGCAGGGGGAGGGAAGGCCTCGGGGCTATTTCCTTAAGGGCCGGAGCTTGTATCCTTCCTGAATCCTTTTTCTCAGCATCTTCTCTGCCACGACAGGCTGAAACCTTTGGGACACTGAGCAGAAGAAAGATAAAGGAGCTGGTCGGGAGTCTGGTCACAGCTACAGAAAGCTAACATGGGCCCATAAAACAGCCAAAAAAGCTTATTTTAAGCGGCACTTCCTACTTGCCAGCTGTGCAGTCAGTTAAGACCAGCGATAGGAAACAGGGACCCCACAGAAGATATTTGCTCCGTTGCTGACTCCCGCCTCAAACTGTGGGCAGTCGCCTGCCTGGCTCACCTCCCGATGTGTCTATCACGGATTTGACACACCTGAGAGATTTAATACAAGCTGAGCTTTAAAAGAAGTTCAAAAGTTGAGATTATTTTCCAGCTTGGTGATTACAGCTAGCATGTCATTCACATTTCCACATTCCAAGGAGAAAAGTATCCAGATAAATAACAATAGTTTGTGTTCCTCCTCAACGGTGGGCTGAAATCGCCCTTAATGAAACAGTTCTAGTCTCCTGGGTGCAGGACCTACTGAAGTCGGAAACACCTCGACCTGTGCATTAGAGGAAAGGCTTTGAAGTCAAGAATATTCAATACAAATATATATATTTGTATTGTATATATTGTATACAATACATACAATATATACAATGTATACAATATATACAATATTGTATATTGTATATATATAAATATATATATTTTTGTATTGAATATTCTAATAATCCATTTTACTTATGAGCCTGTCGCCTTGGTTAAGGCACTTAATAAGGGACCTAAGCCTCTGGAAGGGAAGAGTGGGTTGACATTGGCTCATGACACAATTGGCAAAGTTGGGTCTAGATGGCCACTACAACACACTGCTGCTGACAAGCTAAATGGCTTTAACTGACTCAACCTGTTTGATATTTAGGAAAAGAAAAGAAGTAGTTTCTCCTCCCACCACTCAAAAACTGTCTCTCTCTGTGTTCGTGTGTAACAGAGAGAGAGAAGAGAAAGACTTCCCTTTCCAAAGCAGTTGATCTCAGCCTTCGTTTCTTTCTTTCTTTCTTTCTTTCTTTCTTTCTTTCTTTCTTTTTTTTTGCTTTTTGTTTGGTTTGGTTTGGGTTGGGTTTTTGTTTTGTTTGTTTTTTGAGACAAGGTTTCTGTGTAGCCTTAGCTATCCTGGACTCAATTTGTAGACCAAGCAGGCCTTGAACTCAAAGAGATCTGACTGTCCCCCCCCCCCCCCGAGTGCTGGAATTCAATCAGTTCAAGCCACCACACCAAGCATCCGCCTCTGTTTTCAATGGTAGAAAAAAATAAGTGGAAGAAAAGACTTATGAAAGGCATAGGGGGCTTTGTGGATAGAGAGCTTTCCTGACACGCTTGAAGACCCAAGTTCTGCCCCAGCACCACATCAGGTGGCATGGTGCCACATGCCTGTCACCCTAGAACTGCAGAAATAGAAGCAGAAGACTTAAAAGTTTGAGGTCATCTATGGCTCCAATACATAGTGAGTTTGAGGCCCAGTTGGGCTCCAAGGACACTCTGTTGGGGACAGGCAGGGTATACAGCAGGGCACAGATCTGGTGATACACACAAATTCAAGGCCAGACTGGGGCACATAATCAAATGAGAGAGAGAGAAATTTTAAAGCACTCTCTGCCCACCCACATGAGTCTGTGTCTGCATATCAGACTATTACACACATTTAAGCAATTATTTTATTCTCTGTAAGAACTAAAATTTGTCCACTGAAGTTTAAGGGTTTCTTCACAAAGAGATAATTTCTCTTAGGAAAAATGAAATGAAGCATCGATAGTGAGACCAAGCAATGAGAGGGAGCCAATTTGGATTTTCAAATTGTAAATCAATTTGAAAAATATTAACTGCGGGTTTCTCTGAGGATGGCACTATTAAAAGTCTCTGTCTCCATTTTTACTTTGTCTCTTTGTCATAGTCTTTTTTTTTAATGATTTTTTTTCAATGTTAATTTGTGTGTGTGTGTGTGTGTGTGTGTGTGTGTGTGTGTGTGTGTTTTCATTTTTGACCAAACAGCTTTGAGGGGCCCTAAAACGAGACTCAGGCATCACACCCCTCCCTACCTGCTCACCACAGGAGCAAACCACCACAATCCAGCAGCTTTGGTCCATTCCAGAAAAGAAAGTGTGTGTGTACGTGTATGTGAATGGGCTTTGAATCCGGATGTTGAATCTGTGCGGAGAGGCCAGAGGCGCTGCGCAAAAGCCCGCCACTCTCAGGATAGAATGCACAGTCTTCAAAAATGAGCAGGGTCACAGGTGGGAGCTCCCCAAAACCTCTGTGCTGTGAGGAGCCACACCGCCCACTAGGAGACGCTCCACGGCAGCAGAAACCTAACGTTCCACAGTCTCCATCTACTCCCTTCCACCCATGTGTGACTAGAGTACTGCATCCCAGCAAGAGCAGAAGACACGGGCAGGACGGAGCAAGGGCTGGGGAAAGGAGGCACTGACCCAAAGCATTTACCAGAGATTTAAGAAGCCAGGATGGCTGTCCTAAATAGGGTTACTGTTGCTATCATGGAACACCATGACCAAAGCAACCTGGGAAGGAAAGAGCTCATTTGGCCCATGCTTTGACCTCACTGTTCATCACTGAAGGAACTTAAACAGGGCAGGAACGTGAAGGCAGGAACTGATGCAGAGGCCATGGAATGGTACTGCTTACTGGCTTGTTCCTCATGGCTTGCTCAGCCTGCCTTCTTATAGAACCCAGGACCACCAGCCCAGGGATGGCACCACCCACCATGGGTTGGGCCCTCCTCAATCCATCACCAATTAAGACAATGCCCAAGCAGGGTGTGGTGGCACACACCTTTAATCCCAGCACTGAGGAAGCAGAGACAGGCAGATCTCTGTGATTTTTGAGGCTAGCCTGGTCAACAAAGTGAGTCCAGGACATTCAGGGCTCAGTTACACAGAGAAACACTTCATCGAAAAGAAGAAAAGAAGGAAGAGGAGGAGGATGAAAAAAAAAAAAAAAGAGGGAAGAAAATTCCCAGCAGCTGGATCTTTTTGGAGGTGTCTACTCAATTAAGGTTCCCTCCTTTCAGATAACTCTAGCTTGTGTCAAGTTGACATAAAACTAGCCAGTACAGCAGCCAAATTAAAGTATAGACAATTCTAAACATCTGTTGGTGGTTCCTTAACGAATGTGGGAATAACAGTATCTTTCTGCCTGACTCTCCCTCCCAAATCCTACTTAATGATCAGAGCCAATGACTTTTTAAAATTTATTCCCAGTTTATTTTTCTCACAGTAGCACAGCCTACTAAGGGGGTAGAAAAAGGCTTTTGAAGCAACAACGTTGGGCCTTCAACAGAGGCCTGACTGTCACCAATGCCACTGGCTTTGACTTCTTTCTTCCTTAATCTGGTTTATGTAGTCCATTGCAAGCAAAGAAGAGGAACACACTTAATGGCCTCTCTTACTTTTTTACTCTTAATTTTTTTTTTTTCTAGAATGTTATTTTAAAATCTCACAGGTTGGGGGGCAGGGTGGGGGCTGGAGAGATGGCTCAGAGGTTAAGAACACTCTGTTCTTCCAAAGGGTCCTGAGTTCAATTCCCAGCAACCACATGGTGGCTTATAACCATCTATAGTAAGATCTGGTGTGCAGGCAGAATGTTGTATAAATAATAAATAAATCTTTTAAAAAAAAATCTCATGGGGGAGGGAACTAGAGAAAATGAGGAATAGCTCTTGTCTATTTCTTCCTCCTCCTCCTAGCTTAATGGGGGCAGTGGGGCACCACCTATTGTCCCAAAATGGCTTAAGATTCTTCAGGTCTCTGTCCACCATTCCTCCAGTACACTGACCTTCCATAGACATTGTCCTCAATCTCTCCGTCATGGGATACAACTTCGTTTTCGCTCTGTTGGTTTTGAGAGTCTCATGCAGTCCAGACCGGCCTGGAACTCCTGACCCTCGTGCCTCTGTTTCTAAAACGCTGCAATTTGCAATCACGCAGCGCCATGCTTGGCTACTCTGAGGGACTTTGCCAGTGGGGTTAACCTCATAGCTGGATTGTACTACAAGACCCTCATCTCTGAAATTTGAAAGTAACTGTGCTCAGAGCCTCGAAGCTGTGCTGATCCTTAGCACTTTCCGTCATTACTTAGCAGTAACAAGCGACTGGTTACCTTTGTGTCGCTGGGACTGACCTGGGAGAAACACCTGAAGGCAGGCAAGGGTTATGTGGCTTGCAGAGGGCTTCAGCCTATCCAAGGATGGAAGAGGCCGCACTGAAGCAGCTATGTCATCGTGGGAACACAAGGCAGGCGGAGGCTGTTCCAAGGACAGCAGACCAGATACATTTAGCAGGGCAGAAGCCAGGCCCAGGCAACTCGCAAAGGCTTGGGCCCTGTGTCCTACCCCTACCAGCTAGGTCCCATCTCCATGAGGTTCCACAGTCACCAAAACAGTGCTCCCTGGCTGGGACACTACAAGCATTCAAACTGTGAGGGACATTTGAGATTCAAACCGTAACGGCAGGTAGGGAGGATAGCTCTCAGTCGGTGGACTGCCTGCCATGCAGGGTGAAACCGCTGGTCAGATCCCCCAGAGTCCAAATCAGAAGTCAGGCACAGCCGTGCATGCTTGTGATACCAGCTCTGGGGAAGCAGAGACAGGCAGGTCCCTGGGACTCGCTCAGCCCATTTCACATACCTGGTTAGCTTCAGACTGATGAGAGACGCTGCCTCAAAACACAAGAACAACAGTTGTGGCTGACCCCAGTACACATGCAGCAAATAAACTCTAAACATAAATAACTGTGGCCATTAAGAGCAGTTGTCACAGCCGGGCATGGTGGCACGTACCTTTAGTCCCAGCACTCAGGGAGGCAGAGGCAGGTGGATCTCAGTGAGTTTGAGGCCAGCCTGGTCTACAAAGAGAGTTACAGGACAGCAAGGGAAACCCTGTGTCAGAAGGGGAAAAAAAAACACTTGTTGCTTTACAGAGGACCCAAATTCAGTTCCCAGCACCCGCATCAGAGGAGTCACAACCATCTGTGACTCCAGGGGAACCAACACCCACATCCGGACTCCGTGCCCACCTGCACTCATGTACACATACCCCCACAAAGACACACAGACACATCAACGAAAATAAATAAATAAACAAATTGTTTGTTTGTTTCTTTAAGTTGCTTTAAAGGACCGTTATCACTACAGCAGAATTCTCCAGGTCCTGAAGGTCAAAGAGCCTGTGAAAAGATTCATAGAAAGTTATAGAAATCAGGATTCAAGTCTTAGCATCAAACAGCTTTCTTCAGATTTTATGTAATATTTGTGATTGTTTAACCTAGAGGAAAGAGCTACCTAGGAGGTGGAGAGATGATGGCTCAGTGGTTAAGAACACCAGCTACTCATGCAGAGGACCTGGGTTCAGCTCGCATCTCCCACATTAGGCAGCTCACAGCCATCTATAACTCCAGTTCCAGGGGCTACAATACTGCCTCTGCCCTCCTTGGGCACTGAACTCACATATGCACAAACCCACATACAGGCAAACATATGGACGCTTAAGTCAAGGACAGCCTGATCCAGCGAGTTCCAGGCCAGGCTCAGCCACAAATCCTGTTTCTAATTAATTAATTAGGTCTGGAGAGACGGCTTAGTGTTCAAGGCCCTGGCAGCTCTTCTTCGAGGTACAGTTCCAACACCCCATGGTGGCTCACAACTATCTGTAACTCCTGTTCCGGGGGGTCAGGACACCCTATCCTGACCTCTGTGGTCACCAGGCACACACATGATGAACAGGCATACATGCAGGCAAACACTCACACACCTAAAATAAAAATAAATAAATCTTCAAGTATAAATAAGTAGCCAGGTGTGGTGGAGCATGCCTTTAATCCCAGCACTTGGGAGGCAGAGGCAGGCAGATCCCTGTAAGCCCAGCCTCGTCTACCGAGGTGAGTTTCAGGACAAGAGGAAGAAAAGAGACTGTGACTCATGAATAAAAAAAAAAAAATAAGTAAATAAATAAATGAAGCATGAACGAGTATCCCCTCCTATCTAGCTGATAGATTATCCACAGTTCATGTACCAGAGGAGGAAAATAAAAAAGAACTGCTCATCAGTTTTTCTCTCTCTCTGTTTTTATTTGTGTTGGGGGCGCACACGCCACGGCACGCCTGTGGAAGTCAGGGTGGTCTAGAGAAGCCAGTTCTCCCTTTCCTTTGTGTAAGCCCCAGGTCACAAAGCTCAGGAGCAAACACCTTGTCATGTTGAACCCTCTCACTCATTTTTAGGTTTTTGAGACAGTCTCAGTACCTAACCCAGGCCAGCCTCAGAGTCACAACTCAGCCACCTCACAATGCTGAGCCACTCAGCCATCATGCATGGCCTTCGATTAGATTTTAATATCACTTTCTCGACACAAAAAAAAAAAAAAAAAAAAAAAAAAAAAGGAAAAGAAAAAGAGAAAGAAATTCCCTTCAGCGGAGCATGGTGGCACACGCCTTTGATCCCAGCACTCAGGGAGGATGAGGCAGGTGGATTGCTGTGAGTCTGAGGCCAGCTTCGTCTACAAATCAAGCTCAGGACAGCCGAGGCTACACAGAGAAGTCCTGTCTTGAAAAAAAAAAAAAAAGAAAGAAAGATTTTTAAATATAAATAAATAAATAAATAAATAAATAAATAAATAAATAGATAAATAAATAAATAGCTAGCAAACTCATTCCCTTCTTTTGACTCAAGGAGCAGACTAGGGAGGTTAAGCCTGAGAGAACACTCCAGCATACTGAAAAGCTGCAGACAGAGAACAGTCATCAGGCTGCTCTGTACCATTGCATACAACAGAAAGCAAGGTCAGTGTCCAGGAGGGTACCAGTGGTTTAGAAAACTCCAGCCATGCTGTGCCTCCTCACACGAACTCCCGATACCGTCCCCCACAATGTTCTCCACTGGAAAGATGAACACGTGGTGCTGGACAGCATCGTGGCTATGCAGACCTCCCAAAAACACATGGGGAAAAGGAGAATGTAGAAGGAGATACAGCTGAGTAGGAAGGAGTGCTCTCTCTGAGTAGGAGGGCAGCGGAAGTTGTATTTTTCCAGAAAGTCTTTACAGAAAAAAAAAATAGATTACATACTTTTAATTATAGAAAGATAAACATAATATAAAATTTACCGTTTTGACCGTTTTTAAGCATATGCTTTGGGGCGGTTGCATCTATTCGCAGCATTGACAACCAAAAACATCATCTCCAGAGTCTGTCATCTTGCAAAAGTGAAATTTTGTGCCTTTTTGTGACTGCCTCCTTTTCCTTAGTATGATTTCCTCACTCTCCATTCCTGTAGTGGAATGGTCAATTTGTGCTTCTTTTAAAAGGCTGATTAGTAGTCCATTGCATGCATTATCTTACCCTGTTTACCCATTCACACACTGGCAGGTTGCTTCTGCTTTTAGCCCCTGTGAATTCGTTAATACTTCCTATGAACCTGGGTCTAACTCTTCTGCATGTAAATGGCTTTGTTTGTTTGTTTGTTTGTTTGTTTGTTTGTTTGTTTGTTTTGGGGGGATTGTTTGGTTTGGTTTTTGGTTTTGGTTTTCCGAGACAACGTTTTTCTGTATAGCCCTAGCTATCCTGGATTCATTTAGTAGACTAGGCTGTCCTTGAATGCACAGAGATGCACTGCCTCTGACTCCTGAGCGCTGGGAATAAAGGCTTGTAGCACTGAGCCTGGCTATAAATGTTTTTTGATAGGGGCCAGCAAGAGGGCTCAGCGGGTACCAAGTCTGATGACCTGAGTTGGAACCCTGATTTACATGGTCAACCAACTGCGAGGTGTCCTCTGACCTCCACATATGTACAATAGCACAGATATGTTGATTCTCTCTCTCTCTCTCTCTCTCTCTCTCTCTCTCTCTCTCTCTCTCATTCGTGATCATGCACTCACGCACTCATGCATGCATGCACACAAGGGTCATCTGAGAAGAAAGAACCTGAGTTGAGAAAATGCCACCATGAATTTGACCTGTGGGGCGTTTTCCTGATTAATGATTGATGTGGGAGAATTCAGCCCTCTGTAGGCGATGCTACCCCTTGATGGAGGAAACTGGTCGTAGGTTACATAAAGAAGCAGGCAGAGCAAGCCACGAGGGACAAACCAGTGAACAGTGCTCCTCCACAGCTTCTGTTCCATTTCGGTTCCTGCCTCCAGGTTCCTGCCTGGAGTTCCTGTCCCAACTTTGCCCAGGGATGGACGGTGATTCGGAAGTGTAAACCAAGTAAACAAACCCTTTCCTCCCAAAGTTGCTTTTAGTCATGGTGTTTCACCACCATGAAAGCAAACCAGGACAGACAGACAGCTGAGAAAGATAGTCACCCACGCCACTCCTCTGAAAATTAACCTGTTTTCTCTGTTCTGACTCTCCCTGCAGGACAAATGCCTTAGCCTGGATCTTCACACCTGGATCTCCCTCACTCGGCCCTCCTTTGTTGTACCCTTGCTTCTGACACTGGACTCACTGACCTCCTCCTGACACCTGGCTTCAAGAAGACTCCCCCCCCCAAAAGAAGAAGAAGAAGAAGAAGAAGAAGAAGAAGAAGAAGAAGAAGAAATCACGCCAGCCATTTCTCTTCATCCTCACTAACAATTTGGTAATGAAGTATTGATTTCCACTTCTCTCCTTATGGACGATATTAGATTTTCATTGATAAACTGCAATGGGACTGTCACACCTCCGAGGTCCTCTCTTCACTGTCAGGAAGAAACAAAGTGCCACCGAAGAAAAATAATGACTGGGAGCTTTGACATACTTATATTGTCAGTTTGTAACAGGAAAGGGAGGGGGCAAGTCACTCTTCGTAGTTTAATGTCCAAGTGGGCTGCTCTTGGGAGCTTACTTTTCATGGTAATGTCCATTTCCTATTTATAACCCCCCTGGGAACGTTTGTCTAAAGGAAATGTTTCTGTTCAGTGTAACAATTAAGGTTGCACCTGGATTGCCTAGTCCTGCCCCTGCACCAGGGAGCCATGAATCACTGCAGAGTAGAGTTATTAAGTTAAACCAGAGTTTGAGCCAGGAAAACCTCCCAACCATGTTCATCTTCTGTGAAAGTTGTTGGAATGGACAGGCTTAACCATGTTGCTGCCAAAGGCTTTTTCCTGTGCAGTGCTAGAAAGTACATCCTCAGTGGTTATCTTGTAAGCTTGGCTTGTAAGCTTAGTTCCCAGCATGCACCACTGTCAGATGAGACTGGCAAACTGGGAGGGGTGCAGAGTAGAACCCCAGAGAAAGCAAGAAGACGGCCTCATCAAGGGTGCAAGGTGAAGCTGCCGCCTTCCCTGGCAGTCTCTTCCTGCAGGACCTGTTGCCTCTCCAATGCAACTTCTTCGAACCAGCAGAATGCATGAAAACAGGGTGTCCGTTTTAAACGTGTTCCTGCAACTTTTTTCATTAAAACTTTAAGGGCCCAATTTTAATTTGTGGAATATTCCCGTTAATAATGAGATCTAATTAAGACATCCATTAAAAGCCCGTTAAAGTTAATTTAACGTAAAAATTCCAATAGAACTGTATTAGATTTTCTCCATTAAATTAACGTTATGGATTTTTAACGGATGTCTTAATTACACGTTATTATTAACGGGAATACTGTATTACACAGATTAAAATCAGGTCCTAAGTCAACTTGGAAAAGCTAAGAGCATGTTTTAATATTAAAGTCTCAAAGACTTAGTACACAGTTTGGAAGCGCAGGGGAAGATGGTTTATTCTAGCTGAGCATTTTCTGTACAATGGAGAGTAGCCTATAATAGATAAATCCATCATTTCATTTAAACAATGAGTCTCTTTATTCTCATAGGACAACAAAGTCTGGATTGTATTGTAAATTGCTACTCAGCTATAGGTGAAATATTTAAACTATTCTCAGCACAACATTCTGAAACAAACGACTATTTTGTGTTGTTGTTTTAATTACCAAGATTATAAAAAAAAAAAAAAAACCTGACAGAATGAAGCCAAATATATCCTTTTCACCATTTATTATAGAAGCTGCCTGTTGGAAATGTCTTGGAAATTTTGACATGATCCCTAAACTCAACACTGGGATTTAAAATAAAATTTGAAGGAAAAAAAAATAAAAAGAGAAAAAAACTTATTTACCTCCTAAGGAAAGTGTTGCCCTTATGCCACATATAATAGCAAATTGCTTTTTTTATGGCATGCATAACCTAGATGGGGAAAAATATGGTGCTTCAGGGAAGGAGGGGAAGAGTAAATGAAGTTCCAGGAATGTCATTCTGAAGTAATGAGGCATGGACGGAAAATATACCCCTCACATCATCGGATTGAGATGGCAGTCGAAATAGCTTCATTGAAGTGTCAGCACTCATCCATCAATCAATCACCCACAAGGAAAAATAACAACAGTACAACGGGGCGGCTTTTATGGGATTTACTCATGGGCATGGGGAACAGCGGCTCAGATGTAGTTCTGACATGAAAAGCAAGGTGCTGATATTATTTTTTATGATGGGAGGATCATAAAGTGAATTGAGAACAGAGAGGTCTGTCTTTGCTTAACCTGTTCAACCAGAAATGAACGGAACTCAGCTGGAAAGGAACAGTCTCCGGATGGGTTAAGATTGAAGGGTGGACTTGACTGAGCACTGTCCTTCAACAGCGAGACTATTAAGGGGGGGGGGGGGGGTAGAAATAGTGCATTAGCACGGGGCTTCTTGAAGCTGATAAAAATTGCCTGTTCCGAGCCAGGGTTATTAGGCAAAGCTACATAATTCAGATCCTCTGAAACCAACCGAAAGCAAACTCAGAACTCCCAATCTGCCTGGGAGAACGTAATATTCTTCTGGACTCCTGGGTAATCATTTTCCTCCTAAGACAAAAATAAGAATAAATCTGCTGCTTCGCATATAATCTATACGGTTCTGTCAGTGCAATTTCTCTGGTGGGGTGAGGTGGGAGGCGAGAGACAAAAATATTGATAAATTTGGTTAGACTCCTGAATTGTCACTTGGCAACTGTGAATGTCACTGCTGAGAGACAGCTGTTAATGTGCTCTGCAGAAAACAAGATCCGAGCCGGCGCCACGCAGTGCACACAGCTCTCTCTCGGTATATTTCTAGACGCTGGGCCTGTCTTCATCTGGCAAGCCTGTGAAGCTTCTAGAAACTTCTTCCTGGAGAGAAAAAAAAATGAAATGACTTGAACTCCAGGAGAGTGTTTTTATCTGCTTTCGTACCACTTCCTTCCTTCTTTAGATAAGCTAGGGCCACAGTAGTGGAAGGAGAATGATATGCAAATATCATGCAAATTACCCCTGAGTACCTCCACTCTTCAGCCATCCTTTGGGGTCAGAGACAATGAGAGGTATCCTTTCCTCCTCTGTGCCTCCTTCCAGCTAAGGCCATCAACCAGCTGAAACGTGAAGAGGCCATTAAAAAAAAAAAAAAAAAAACTATATGCAAATATTTAAATTTTATGTATTTCAGCAAATCACCAAATATACATCCTGGGCTCTGACAGCACAAGGCACAACAGGAAAAGCAATTTACTCAGCAAATTCACTCGACCGATCTTGTTAGGGACCTACCGTGTGTGCACTGGAAGTGGGAGAGCCACAGTGAACAGTCCCCGTGGTGTGTAGGCCCTCCGGTTTTCCTGACAACCTTATTTCAAAGCCGGCACTACCCAGTCATCTGAGGACGGTGTCCCCCAAGGGTCAAAAAACCCTAGTATTTTTCACAATAAGCAGTTTTTCCCTGTGAAAAACACACAGGGAAGAAATGGCTTACAAATAGGTCAAGGCCTAGAAGCAGAATATAATCACAGACTAAACTGGACAACCCAGACAGCCCCCCCCCCAAGTAATTTCATTCAGACCACAAATAGATTTCCCTTAAAACTCAACCCCAACATATGCCTGCTCGGTTGTTTGACTCTTACATAATTAATATCCTGAGCAAAAGCCTCTGAATTCAGTTGAAACTCAGAAAACGTGAATGCAGGAAATTCAGAAACCATGTCGGCGGAGCGTTTACGGAACCAGATAAAGAATGAGGAGGTGAGCAAGTGCACGGATGTGCGAGGTACATGTCCATATCTGTATAGATATTCGTGCATTTCGCTGATATTTTCTAGAGTCTAGCCAGCACAGTGGTGAGAATCTCCTAAAACCTCCAGTCCGCCTGAAGACACAGGTCGCACCCAGTCCTCAGGTTCTGTTTCTTTACCGTCTGTCACTTGCCAGGTTACCTGACCGGCTCAGGCCTTCTCTTCTTTTTTTTTTTTTTTTGAAAATGGGCTTCATTTTTTTTTTTTTAAATGTGTTAAGTATTTAAAAAAGGAGGAGGAGGAAAAGCGGAAGAGGAGGAAGAAGAAAAAAACAGCAGCATCTCCTAGGGCTAAAAAGATGGCTCCGGAGTTAAGAGCACTGGCTGCTCTGGCAATGGACCTGGGTTCAGCCCCCAACACCTTTGTGGCCACAACTCCAGTTCTGGCTGCCGAGGCTACCGGGCACACACGCGATTCGTGTGCATACATGCACATACAAGTGAGAACATGTGAAGAGTCATGTTCCCATTCTCCCTTCCCTGAGTAAAGGATGCTAATGTGGAAGTGAATATAAAATGACAGTAACGGGGACACAGGTCGGATGCTACAAACTACATGCACACTTGTAGTTTTAAAGCAAATTCAACGTGGTCTGTTTTGAACACACAGGAGGTAACAAAAAAAAATTTCAAAACTCAACTTTCTCGGTTTATTTTGTTCCCTTTGTGAGATGTGAAAAATGCTAATTTCATTTTCTCCCTTCTTCTGTGTGGCACTCTCTCAAAATATCTATGGAATACTGTTAGACAAAGATTGAGCTGGAGGAAGAGATTCGAATCTCCATCCCTCCCCCCCCCCGACCCCCAGATGGAGAGCGCCGTTTCCATTGCAGGAAAACTTGCGTGTCATCTTTAGAATTTCCAGGGCAGAACTTTACCTCTCTGTCCAGAGTAAAAGCCACTTAAGTTCTCTGGTTTCCTGTGGCAGACTCAGAAGTGTACACAGATAAGCAATTTCCAGTTAAAAATCTCCTTCCAATAGTTGTGAACAATGGGCGAGCAGGCCTAGAAGTGCCTCCAAAAATTATTCATCCACAAGGCAACCCAAAGCATGGAGGGAGGGGGATAGCAGGAATGTTTTATGGATTAGAAATGGCCTGCTTTAAATGCTAGTACCAGGTGGAATGGTATTTCTGCAATGAGACTGTCCGTTTCTTTTGGAAAAATATATTCGGAGAAAAATAGCTCTTCCAAGAAGTGACACCCTGACTTGACACCCTTCAGCATACAAATGATGTGACAATAGCCATACGACTACTGTTAGGGCCTTCTACAATAAGGTCTGTTTGAAGGAGACAGATCAAATACAGCCCCGTGAACTGTGTTTATTTGCTTAAAACAGCTTTTGGAAATAAAAGTAATAACTTTGGTTGGAGCCCCCAGGAGACGTTAAAAAAAAAAAGAAAGAAAAGAAAAAAAAATACATTGCTCTTTAAAAAGTTCTAAATCTAAGCACACCCTTCAACCCTTTCAGGAAATATATTTCAGTACACTCTCTGAATTATTTTACACCTGAAACCTACATCTGACTGTCTGTCCCCAGGCGAAGGCTAATATTTATAGAACAAGCAATCATCTGATTATGTCTGACTGTGGAGCTGTGTCCGGTCATATTTTCACTTTCTAAATGACTTCTGGAACATTCCGGAGTTATAAATGTGTGTGCAAGTATAAAAGACGGAAAGTTCTCCTGGTCTGCAAGGAAACAATTGAGAATGGGCAGCGTCTGTTCTGCATGGAGAGAAAGCCGGCAGAAATCAGAGCTGTCAACATTTGCCTTCCTCATGCGGCAGAAGGAACACCAACGTATAGAAAGGTCTCTCTTGGTTCAGGTTCTTCCATGTTCTAAGCCCCCAGTTTGCAATACCCTTTTAAGCCTCTGATGCAATCATTCTCGTCCCTTTGGATTTGCTTCCTGAGAGCTGGATCCCATGAGGGGAACCATAAATTTTCAAGCCCCTTGAATATCCAAGCGGGCCTGTGGTGGCTAGCTAACTGTTTCTGGTTCTCTTTTGTGACAAACTGGGAAATGCCCCCTGCATTCATTGTAGATTTTGAGTTTATTTTAATTAAAAATAAAAAATAAAAAAGCAACTGAATTGTGGGGGGTGCGGAAGGTATAGACTGGTTCAGTATGATCTTCAGGGACCACTTTCATCCTTGCTCTGCAGGGAAGGATTTGTCTCCAGAAAAGAGAGGCAAATGTTTTATATTCAGAAAGCAGATCAGTTCTTTTCAGAGAAAATGGCTGCAGCCATACCTGTAGAATGTTCTGTGCAAGGCCGCTACTGTCTCCTGCGTGCTGCGTGTACAATGATTGCTTATGATCTAGGAAGAGGGGAGAGAGACCAGCGGTCCTGCATGGAGGGCAGCAGCCAGGGAGACTGGGAGCACAGTGCTGTATATACTGTATATACTGACTATATCACCGTGTACGGACCAAGACTTTCTTATATTTACTTGGTTCTGTTTCCTTCCAGACTGGCCCTCAATGCGGTATTGTTTTGCATTGGAAAAAAAAAAAATATATATATATACATACATACATATATGTATGTATGTATGTATGTATATACATATATATATGTATATATATATACATATACATATATATATATATATATGCTTGCCATTTTCCCCCTGATCATTCTTTTTTTGATAGATTATGGAAGAATTAGGGCTTGGTTTCCTACCAAATTCTAAGAACTGTGTGCATCGGCCTGCATGAGCCCCACCCCGTCGCCGGATCCAAGGAAGAACCGATGTCCTGACTCAGTTTTCCTCCAAAGGCATGCTTTATCCCATGGGAAAACTACAAACTCCATGTAGAGTTAGCCTCTGTGTATGTTATCTAATAGTGCCTGGGGAAAAAAAATTCTTAACGTCTTCTTTACAGGAAGAATTCATAATTGTCAAAATTTGAAACATTAGCTTAATTTTGTTTTTATGACCTTGTGCTTCGACTCCTTATTTATTCTGTTACTGTTGTAATGGGGCCCCAGGCCATTCCTGACATCAGTGTGTTCCTCCTCGCATTAAGGATGTTTTTAAAATTACACAGATTATTGAGCCAACAGGCTGTTTTAATCAAAACCATGTTTCACTTGTTTAAGAGGCTTATAAATTGTCCTTGCAATGAAGAAGACAGAGCGGGGGGGGGGGTAAGAAAGAAAGAAAAGAAAAAGAAAAAACAAAAATAACAAAACCAAAAGTTTTCCACTAGGGAGACTCTACCACCCTGTGGCCAAATTCATCACAGACAGGCGCCTCGTGCCCACTTCCCTGGGAATCTGGAAAAGACTCCCCTCGACTTCCCATCGTCCTGAAATGCATTCTCAAGGCCAACACTGTTTGCAAATTTCCAAAGGCCTTTGCAACCTCAATATCACTCAAAGGCGAATGGTCCAATGGGAAGTGATCTTCCAGGTAGAAAAGATGAAGAATATTTCGGAAAAGATGTGCCTCTTTCCTTAGTCACTGGGTGTCACCAGCCAGTCACTCATGACCCCCTCCTCTGGTGTTGATGTCCCTTAGGACTTAGATCAGGTCAACAGCCCAGCCTGATTAGTCCCTCGATGAATAAAAATGGCTTCAGTATGGACCCACATCAAGCATGTGCCTGCCTGTGCTGCCCTTGCCTGGAAGATACTGCAGAAAGAGACAGTTCTTAATACAATTTTATCACCAGAAAAAAACTTCTGCGGGTGGAGATGAAGAAAGTACTTAAATGAGATCACAAAAGCCATTATTTTTTACATCTTAAAAAGTGGGCTTTTTTAAAGAAAAACCATTCTGCTTTGGGAATGTAATTAAAACCCTAAATAACTGAAAATACTTGCAGCTGCTGTGAAAACAACACAAACTTGCCAAGGTTGTGCGGAGCCCCTCATTTCCATCAAAAGGTTGTCTATAAGTATATTATTTACATTTTTTAAACATTATCTTTCTTTTTTAGCCAAAAAAAAAGGTCTTTTTTTTCCCCCATTCATTTGTTATTAAAAATAAACTATTCCTATTTGAAACCTCCTGGTGATCGACGCAGGAAGTCTTAGCTTCGGATATCAGCAATGGGTGAGTTTGCTGTTGATTTTGCGGGAGGCTTTCCCTCATTGTAATGCTACAGACACTGAACCACAGTTCTGGAACCTAGCAGTAGCCTTAGCAGTGCCGGCTCACAGAGACACCTCCCAACACCATTAGCTTGGCAGATGTTCTTCATCTCAGACTTTTGCTTTGGCCAACTGAAAAAAAAAAAAAAAAAAGAAAAAGAAAAAAAGAAAAAAAAATTAAAGGAGTGAAGAGACAGGAAAAAAAAAACACAGATGCACTTAAAACATGAAAAGAATTATTTATATGATAAAAATATATTTAGATTTTCAAAGCACAAGACTGAATCGAAGTGCTCTTTTTATGCTTCCTGGAGATGGTACTGTTAAATGTCTTTCTACATCAGGCTTTAATAAATCTGTAATGACATTTGATGGATTGATTTCTGCCTGCGTGTGGTTTTTAAGGATGGCAAGAGAGGAGAGAGGCAAGGGAGAGGGTAATGGAAGGGGGGGGGGAGCAAGGCACCCTCCCCCAAGGAGGCCAGGGCAGGCAGGGTATCGGTTGGTCTCTCCTTCTTGTAGACCTGATGACCCACTTCCAGCATCTGCTCTCATTCCCATCTGTCATTGTTGTTTCATTTTTTCAGATCCCCCACCCCGTTGCTCGTAATCTGGGCTAGCTCTGCAGGCTCTCCCGTCCCACCAGCTTACACCTGAGTGATTAATAAGGACATTTCAACAGAGACACAGGCAGCTGTCTGCCCTGCTGCAGATGGACCAGCTTCTCCTACCTTAGAAAGACAGCCCTGCCAGGCACTCAGTTTGCCTCTGCGCTCCACTCCATTCCCTTGAATGTCCTGGGGGAACGGGACCCTGTGTCACCCAAGCTGCCCAAGCAGAAACGAGTGCCCAAGCAGTTGTGATTGTGCGGTCTGTGAACAAGTGGCTCACAGCTTTCAGTGGCTTGACTGCATTGGACCTGAGCTTGTTAAATGGGGGCCGCCTGTTAGCTCGAATCCCACTGCTGTGCCCCACGTGTGGCTGTCACACAGGAGAGACCAGAATGAGTACAGCAAGGCAGGGGAGCAGCCGAGGCACAATGGTGGGATGAGGGATCCAGCACAAGTCAAAGAGTGGTCGGTTTTCTCGAGGACCTACTTTGTGCTGGGTCTGAGGGTGGCTTTGACAGATGAAAATGGCAGCGGTGTGGGAGAAGATGTGGCTTTTGGGACAAACTCCAGAAAACTCTAGGCTCAGCCACATGCCATCTGCGGACATCAGGAAAGGCTGCAGAAGGAAGGAAGGAGACACCACATCGGAGCGAATATGAAGATGATAGAAGCACAGAGGCGGCCCACCCCACCTGAAGTTGCAGGATTCCACAAGGAAACTGTCGAAGATAAAATCCAGGCCATCTGCTAGGTTAATGTCTCAAGAAAGCACAAAGCGGGCAGGACAGATGGTCCGATGGCTAAGAGCACTTGCTGCTGTTCCAGAGGATCCAGGTCCCACACCCAGCACCCACATGGTGCCTCCTAACTGTTTGCTGTTTTGGTTTAGTTTGGGTTTTTTGAGGGGGGTGGGGAGGGTTCGAAACAGGTTTTCTCTGTATAGCCTTGGCTGTCCTGGACTTGATCTGTAGACCAGGCTGGCCTGGAACTCACAGAGATCTGCTTGTCTCTGCCTCCCTGAACTGTAGGATTACAGGCATGAGCCACCTCCCATGGCTCTCACAACTGCTTGTGACGCTGCTGATGCCTTCATCTTATCTCTGAAGGCACCATAGCAGCAGCGTGTGCTGCTCAGCCACACATGTAGGGAAAACACCCATATACATGAAATAAATCAGACCACTTTTTTTTAAGAGCACAGAAAGAAACAAGAGTGGGGACAGCAAGGTGGCTTAGCAGGTAACAGCTCTTTCCGTCAAGCCTAAAGATCTGAGGGTGATCTCCAGGAGCCAGTGGTGGAAGGGAAGAAACAGCTCATGCAGGCTGTCCTCTAACCTCTGAAGGCGCACCATAAAGTTGAAGGCGGTTCCTAGAAGTCATGCCCACAGGCTCATCCAGTGTGGGCAGCTCTTCAATGATACTCTCTTCCCAGGTGACTAAAGGTTGTGTTGACAATTAGAGCTAACAGTCACACTGGCAGCGTAGCCAAGGATGCCCTTGAACTTCTGATCTTCCAGCCACCGCCTCCCAAGTGATGGGGTGACAGGTGTGTGGTACCAGTTTGGCTTGATTGCCTTGATTGCGAATGATCCCCAATCCGCCATATGAGAAGGTGGAAGAGGAGGAGGATAAGAATTGGGAACTACAGAGACAGATCTACTGGCTCAAGACTTCGGTCCCAGCTACTGAGACTGAAGCAGAAGAGAGCCGGGGATGGGAGCCCTTGATGGAGCTCTTGCCCGACATGTACAAGGCCCTGGATTCAATACCCAGTGCTGACAAAAGCATCCTACAATAGTGTGACATGCGTTGTTACAGACATGCGCTCACCTTTCAAAAATTTTAGTTGTAGATAAGTAGAAAAAAAATTAGAATGAGAAAAATGTCCCTACTCATACAAAAATACACTATAAAGCTATTGTAATTTTTAAAAGGCAAGAACTGGAGGGCTGGAGAGATTACTCAGAGATTAAGAACACTTGTTGCTCTTGAAGAGGACCCCAGATTGGTTCCCAACACCACAGAGCATCACACAACGGTCTGTTACTCCAGTTCCAGGGGATCCAACACCTTCTGGCTTCCAAAGGCCCTGCACCCCCACACACGGAGCGTACAGACACACACAGACACACAAATGAAAATAAAATAAACCTTAAAATTCAGGAACGCGTGTAAGAGCAACCAGATGACCCCATGACAAAGTGTCTCTGTCACTTACCGAAATACTTAAGTGAGAATGTAGTATAGTATAAAAGAACAAATTTTAATTTGTGAAGAAAAGAGGCAGTAATAATCATTAAAACACTGAATACACAGTTGGTAAATGTCTCGGGACCTGAAGTTCAGCATCTATGTCTTCCTGGATATACATTTTAAGATTCATTAATTTAATCTGAAAGCAGAATCATAAAATAACTAGAGAATAATATAAGCAGGAAGCAGCTTTGGGTTGGAAAATTACTAAAACCTTAAAAGCTTTGATTCCCAACCTTAAATTCTTTCTCCCTAACATACAAAAGAAATAATGAAAACAAAGGGGAAAAGTATGCAAAAACATTATCAAAAACACCCTATAAACAGTGAGAAGTGAGAAATGGTGTGAAGCCATATTAAGGTAAGATTTGCCGATATAACTAATGGTGTAGTGTTACAAGTCTCTAAGGAATATAAGTGCGTATATGCCTCTGTTGTTTGGGGACAGTCTCCTGTAGTCCAGGCTGGCCAGGAACTAGCTGAGCCTAACCTTGAATTCCTGCTCCTCCTCTGTGTGCCGCCACTTCACTCTATGAGGTGCTGGGAATGGAATCGAGGGACTCCCGAATGCTAGGCAAGCAGTCTGCCCACTGAGTCTACCCCCAGCCCAGGAATGCCTGCCTATCCAAAGAGACTACTTGGGATTAAAACCTCATGAGCCGATAGTACACAAATAAACTCCAACAGTCAGTCACCACAAAAGGAGATGTTAAGGGACAGTAGTGACCAGATGCAGAGTAAAATGAGAAGAAATCTATTTTACTTTTCAAACAGAAAAATAACATCATAAGTTGCCCTTATTAGAGAAGATTCAGAGAAGATTGCCAAACTCCATACACATTGCGGCTGGCAGCAAAATTGGACAGGAACCTTCTAGAAACTTATTAAACAGCATTTATCAGTTTCCCTAAAACGTGCCTGCACTTTGGGTAATTAATCTTCCAGAGTTTTTCTTAGAAAATAATGGAAGGCACGCAGGAGACTTAATTGAAAAGAATGTTTGGTCACAGTGTTGAGGGAGGATGGCGAGCTGGCTAGATACGACCGGAGGAGACAAGCTTGGTCTCTGTTCTGCAGGAGACACGGCCGTGGATCCATAGGAAGCTAACACAGACAGAGGCTGGGCAGATGGCTCAATTAGTTAAGTGCTTGCATAAGAACACGAACCCACGTGAAAACACCAGGAATGATGGTACTTGCTTGTAATCCCACCTCTGGAGAGGGAGATACAGGTGACGCCCTGAGGCTCAGTAGCCAGGCAGCTTAGCCTGGCCAGCAAGCTGCAGGTTTCGTGTGAGACTGTTTGAAAAAATAAAACAAGATAAATAAATAAAAAATAAAACAAATCATTCAAGGTTGGCCTCTGGCTTCCACATACATGTTTACACACATGTACCCACATACACACACACACACACCTGACTTAATTAAAAAATTTTAAATTTAGTCAGGCATGGTGGAGTACTCATCCCAGCACTCAGGAAGCAAAGGCAGGTGGATCTCTGCGAATCTGAGGCCAGTCTAGTCTACATATTGAGTTTCAGGCTAGCCAGAGTTACACTATGAGACCTGTCGAGAGAGACAGACAGAAGATAGAAGGAGGAGGAAGAAGAACAAGAACACGTCCCCCTGAGGGGGGAGCAGCCTTACCAGGCCACAGAGAAAGGCAATGCAGCCAGTCCTGATGAGACCTGGTAGGCTAGGCTCAAACAGAACGGGAGGAGGACCACCCCTATCACTGGACTGGGGGAGGGGCATGGGAGGAGAAGAGGGAGGGAAGGAGAGATTGGGAGGGGATGAGTGAGGGGGCTACAGCTGGGATATAAAGTGAATAAATTGTAATTAATAAAAAATTAATTAAAAAGAAGAAGAAATTTGTGAAAAGAAGCAACAAGCTTATGGAAAAATCTTCATTCATTCGGCAGTCCTACTGACTGTGTAATATGGCCTTCCCTGATGAGACATGATACTAAGAAATGGCCAAGTGCTCACCAGAACCTACGAGGGCCCACCTCGCCCTTTACGTTACAGCTGAGAAGCCTCCCAGGGACCAGTCTGTGGTGTGGGAAAGCCCATTCTCCTGTTGGCTTGGCACAGAAGGTTTGGCAAATGGAGGGGCCTTTAAAAACAAAGATGACATCTGTGAAATTATCACCCAGGACTTAACAGACCACACCAAGGCCTGCAGGGTGGGAAGGTGAGTGACAGAGGATGTTCAGCTCTCTGTGACTGGCCAATGTGGCAAGTGTGGATCTCTGCCGTGTGAACCGGCACCTCCTCCCTTCCCCCACCCAATCATGGGGTTCCCTTCTGGGCTATTTCCCAGGTCCTAGAACAAAGCTTGTCCTCCAAGGGAGATAGAGAGAACATGGGGAAACCTTGGAGGTCTGAGAGGGAAGAGCGTGTTTCCTACACTCTTGCTAGCCACACCTGCCTGCACCCATTTAATGGTTCCCTGGAACTTCAGGATGGGATCACAGAGGTCTCAGCAGGCCTGAAGGAATGATTGCTGCCATTCTAGTACATTCTGCTTCAGCGTTGCCTGCTAAACTAGCCTTTTGGTATTAACTTTAAACATCTTACATAATTCATGTTAAAATATCACCTTGTGTGTTAGATTCTCAAGGGGAGTTGCCTGTCTTGCTCCTTTACAGTTGTCATAAAACAAACACTATCAGCAGAGACCTTGGAGTCAGGACCTTAGCCAACAGCATGTTCTTCGTCCCTGCAAAGAGGCCACGCTTGTAAAAAAGGATCCTGTACACTAATGTTATTAAATGTTATAGAGGCCCTCAGGGGGCAAAGGCAGGTGGATCTTTGTGAGTTCGAGGCCAGCCTGGTCTACATAGTAAATTCCAGGACAGTCAGAGCTACTTAGTAAGACACTATCTGGAAAACAACAATAACAAAAAAAAAAAAAAAAAACAAGGAGATAGGGTGGGAGTGGGGGTTGCTACAGGGATGGCTCAGTGGTTAAGAGAACTGGCTGCTCTTCTAGAGGACCCAGGTTCCATTCGCAGAACCCATATAGGGCTCTACAATCATCGATAACTCCAATTCCAGGTAATCCAATTGCCCTCTTTTGACCTCCCAGGACACCGTAGGCCTGTAGTGCATAGACAGGCATACAGGCAAAACCCTCATACACACACATACACACACACATATGAAAATAAATCCTTTTAAAAATTAAAAATATATATATCAAGGGTAAGCTGAGTTTAGTGATTTAAACCTATAATCCCAACTAAGGCAACAAGTTTGTAAGTCCAAAGTTTATGTGGGCTGCAGAGTGAGTGCCAGGCTAGTCCGAGCAACTGGGTGAGACCCTGCCTCAAAATCAAAAGGAGAGGTGGGGATGTAGCTCAGTGGCCAAGGACTTCCTTAGCAGGTGCAAAGCTCTGAGTTGAATGCCCAGCACTGTAAAAACAAGCAAACAGAATCACATGGAGAGTGAGAACGGAAAGGAAAAAAAACCCACGTTAAAAGTAATGGTCAACAAGAGGGCTCAGCAGGTAAAGGTGCTTGCTGCCAAGCTGCTGACCTGAATCCTGGGACCTATGTGATGGACACAGAGACCAACTCCTGAAGCTGTCCTGTGACCTCCCCTCTTCGTTGCACGTGCACCCACACACATTTACGACGTAGAATAAATAAAAGTATTTCTATCAAAATTTACTAAAATGAATTAAAAATACTAAGCACTGCCCATAAACAGCGAGGTCAGGTACTTTGGTATGCCTCCGGCAATCTGTAGAACAAGACTTGATGCCTAAACCCATCGAATGACCCTCAGTGACCTCTGAGCCATTCCCGGACATGTGGCTGTCATCATGCACAGCTCTTGCCCCTCTCGTTGGTCCTTTTCCTCAGCAGCAGCCTCCCCCCGGGAGCTGGTTTGAAATGCAGACTCCGAGGCTGCAGCCCTGCCCAAGCATCTGCCGTGTGCCCAGAGGTCACTGGCTGTCCCTCGGCCACAGATGAACCACCTTCATGTGCCACGAGGGGCCGCCACAGGTGCCTGTAATTGTTTGAGCACGTTAGGTCCCCGGCCCCAATCAGAAACTCCCTTGTCAGACTAATTATACTTATGGGTGTTCTGTGACTTGCTGTATTACCAGAAAAAGAAAGAAAAATGAAGTTCTCTTTCAGGTTTTCAGGGTAGATAATGTCAAATATTTACAGAGCAAACATCATTCTAGAGGCACACCATTCTCTTCCTGCTGATTAGGGGGCTGTCAATCAAACTGTGATGGGAGGCCTGTCAACCCTCTCAATAGAAAGAAACCTCCTGTCATCCTGGCTAAAGCATGTGTGCCGCCATGCTAGGGATGCAAGGAGCAGGCTTTCAGGGTTGGGTACTCAGGGCAGGCTCCAGGGAGCAGAAGGTCTGCCTCTGTGCAAGGGGATTGCCCGAGGCTGCCTGCCCAGTGAAGGTGCTGGAGGAGGGGAGGAACCCTTGTGGGAGGATGAGAAGCTCCAGCGTTAACTCCAGCCCAACGGCCAGAAGTAACTCCATCAGGACTGACTCAACACGTATGGCTGCCCTGCTCCCAGACAGGAGGGGAGAGAACGAGGCCTGAGACATTATTCATGTGCCTAAGGCTTCCAGTTGCTGCCCCTCCCTGCTGCTGCTCTTCCTCCTCCTCTTGCCCCTCCCCCTCGGGGATCGGACTTTGACAATCTGCCTGGCATGGAGGTACATGATACAAATCTGTAACCCCAGGACCCAGGAAGCAGAGGTAGAAGGATAATTGGAAGTTTAAGGTCAGTGTGGTCTCTGTAACAAATGCCAGGCCAAGGAGAGATACAGAGAAAGACCCTATCTCAACAGAAAATGAGGAGAAAGGGGAGTAGCAGGAAAGAAAGGAAAAGAAAAATGAAAGAGAAGAAGAAGGAAGGGATGGAAAGAGATGGAGGTGGAGGGAGGGAGGGTGATATGGAGGAAGAAAAGGAGGGAGAGAAAGGAAGGAAAGAGGGGGGTTGGAGAGATGGCTCAGAGGTTAAGAGCACTGGCTGCTCTTCCAGAGGTCCTGAGTTCAATTCCCAGCAACCACACGGTGGCTCACAATCATCTATGAGATCTGGTGCTTGCTTCTGGCCTACAGCACACCTGCTGTATAAATAATAAATAAACAGACTGTATAAAAAAAAAAAAAGAAGAAAAAAAAAGAAAGGAAGGAAAGAGATGACAGGCTAGAAGAAAAAAAGCAGAGGAGGAAGAGAAAGGAAGGAGAGACAGAGGAGGAAGGAAAGGAGCCAGTTTTAGCCCTTTGCTACCCTGAGTATGGACCTCCAGCCAGGAGCTTCAGAGCTACTGGGAACTTGGGTGAAATGCAGCAGGTCAAAGCAGCCTGCCTCTGTTCCCGAGCAGGCTGTAACTTCAGGAGGCAGCTCTGCACACTGAGCTCAAGGCCCCTGTCTGCACCTAACGTGCATCGGCGTCACCCGGGGTAGCAGGCACAAGCAGGGCTCTCAGTCCACCTTGGTTAAATAATCAGATTAGTTGAAGAGCAGGAGCAAAGAGAGAATATTAAGTAATGAGGCCAGGTGGAATGGTGCACACCTCTTGACCCAGCACTCAGGAGGCTGATGCAGGAGAACCTTAAAGACCAGTCTGGGCTTCAGAAGCAAGACCCCATCTCAGAAGACCAGGAGCTGGAAATGTAGGTCTGTGCCGGGGTGTTTGCCTGGTAAGTGGAAAAGCCATGGGCTCCACTTTCAGCCTGTGTGTGTAGCGGGGATGGTCCCCTTGAGACGCCTACTAAATATATACACAGACAATAAGCCAGGCAGGATGACACATCCTGCCCTTAATCGCAGTACTCAGGAGACAGAGACAGGCAGATCGCTAAGTTCAAGGCCATCCTAACCTACATAGCAAGGTCCAGGACAGCAAAGATTACACAGTGAGACCCTGTTTCCAAAAAAAAGAATTGGGGGGGCGGGGTTTGCTAGCGATGGCTTAGAGATAAAGATGACTTTTGCTCTTGCAGAGGACATGGGTTTGCCTCCCAGGACCCACATGGCAGCTCATAACCGTTACTGGAAACCCAGTTCCAGAGGCTCCAATGCCCTGTTCTGACCCCCACAGGCTTCTGTGCCCATGCAGCTCGGATATACTTGGGAAACCAGGGAGAATGAGAAATTCCACCTATAGACTCATCTGTGAGCACTGGTCTCAGCTGGTGACACCAGGAGACTGTGGCGAGCAACAGCCATGTTGGAGAAGGATGTCCCCAGGGTGTATGCCTTGAGAGTCAAGAGCCTCCTCCCATGTCAGGTTGCTCCCAAATCATGTTTGCGGTTGACGTGATCTCCCTTCTTCCTGTTCCTACTAAGTATCCTTTGTGATGTCACGCTTGCCCTCCGCGATGAACTCTTATCCCTCTGGAACCTGAAGCCGACATTGGCCTTTTCTCCCCTAAGTGGCTTGGTCATGCCATTTTATCATAGCAACAGCAAAGCCACTGCTCCTTGGGAGGAAGAAAATCTCTCCAAACATGACAGCAGAAGTTTACCCGCCTCTAGCAGGAACCCATGTGAACAGAACAAGATGAAAGCCATGTGTGTGCCACATTCCATTTCAGAGAAGGCAGTAAAAACAGATGGAATTAAATTTAAAGGTAGATTTCTGTAACACAAAACACTGGTTCAACATTGGATGAAATATGAAAAAAATAATAATAATAATGAGGCCTAACATTCAGAAGGTTCTGGATTCCATCCCCATATACCCAGCCTAGTGGCACATGTCTGCAATCTCAGCATCCAGAAGGTTGAAACAATAGGAGGATCAGGAGTTCAAGGTCATTCTCAGCTATACAGCAAGTTTGAGGCCAGCCTGAAATGCATGATATCCTGTCTGGAAAAAAAAAGGGGGGGGGGCAGGGTGTTACTGTTTATTTCTGTTCTAAGTCTTCAAATCCCTAAGCAGGCTTACATTCACAGCACATTGAGGCCGCCCTGGTCCTGCTTCAGGCATTTGGCAGCCTCACCTGGCTGCTCACTGCATTGGGTGGACTGCTGTGGTCTGAATGTCTGTCCTTTCCAAACCTTGAAGAAGTCAAGATGATGGTGCATGCCCGTCATCCCAGCACTTTGTGGAGTGAAAGCAGAAGGCTCGGGAGGCTTAAGGTCACCCTTATAGCTGAGATCCTCTCTCAAAAACCAAAAACAAAGCTGGTGACCTTTGTCACTGTAACACCACTGATGGATAGTGCTTCTAAGAGACAATGCGGGGAGGAGGTGTTGCTGGGGTGATGGCTTCCAGAGGACCCAGCACCGAATAGTGGCTCACAATAGGCCCCAGGTATGCACATTGGTGTGAGTGTTTTGTCTGCATGCAAGTAAGGGTATCAGTCCTGTGTGTGTGTGTGTGTGTGTGGTGTCCAAAGAGGCCAGAAGAGAGTGCAACCACGGATGTGTATAAGCCACCATCTGGGTGCTGAGCATTAAATCCAGGTCCTCTGCAAAACCGATAAATACTCTAAACTGTGGAGCCATACTGCCAGCCCCAATAAAAGAGATCTCTTTGAAAGGCTATTAGACTTCTCCAGTGAATAAATGCTGTTACTGCCAGGGTTGGTTCAGAGTTTAGGAAGTGGGTTCACCTGGACCTTCTGGCTTTCTCTTTAGGGATTCTGAGATTACCCAGGCCTGGAAGGAAACCTTAGTAAATATTTGGCTAAGAAACATCCTCCCAGAGCTGCTTTCTAAGTTAACCACACCCCAGAGCACCCCCCCTTACTTTAACTGCAAGGTTTGTCTAGCCATCAGCCAGAGAGATCATTTTATTGAAAAGACTCATGACGTAGTGAATTCAAGCTTAGGAAATAAACACAAATCCCCAAAGGAGCCCTCACTACAGCTCTACTCACACTAAAATATTCAATTTATAGTCTATATTGAATCCTCTGTCTATAATTTATTACCGTAAGTATAGAGGAGTTTTTTTTTTTATATACAAACCAATTTCAATGTACTTTACTATTTTTCTTGCCTCTGTTAAAGCAAAAACAATGAATTTTGCAGAGAGATTAGGAGACCAATGCAGTGGAGATTCACAGGGGAGCCTCCTGCCACCTCCTGGTTTCCTCATACAGCAGCTGGGGGCCCATGGTTGTGCTGGGTGTCCTGGACGTCTGGCTTTTCCACTGTTTCCAGGTGGTTGCTCTGAGCACCACAGTTCTTAAAAAAAAAAAAAAAAAAAAAAAACAGAAATGGGGCCAGTAAGATGGCTCCGCAGATAAAAAACGCTTGCTCTGTGAGCCTAAATAACCTGAGGTCTAGCCACAGAAGCCACAATGGAAGAGAAAGCCAACTCCCAAAAGTTGTCCTCTGACACCACATGTGCTGTGGCATGTGCAGGCGCACAAGCACACTAATAACAAATAAAATATTAAGTGGACCCAGGTCCAGGAAGGAAGGAAGATGATGGGGACCCCAACAGCAGACAGACTACACAACAACCTTGCCTTGTTAAGAAGTCGATTGTAGGCAGGCGATGGTGGTGCACACCTAGGATCCCAGCACTCAGGAAGCAGAGGCAGGTGGATCTCTGTGTAAATTCAAGTCCAGCCTGGTCTATAGACTGAGTTTCATGACAGCCAAAGCTACACAGAGAAACCTGAAAAACAAGAGGAAGGAAGGAAGGAAGGAAGGAAAGAAGGAAGGAAGGAAGGAAGGAAGGAAGGAAGGAAGGAAGGAAGGAAGGAAGGAAGGAAAACTTGTTTTGTACTCGCTGGTTTTATGGTTTTATGTCAACTTGACAAAAGCTGGTCATCTAAGAGAAGGGAACCTCAAGAAAATGCCTCCTTATAGGGCTGCAGGCAAGCCTGTAGGGCATTTCCTTAATTACTGACTGATGTGGGGGGCCCAGGCCACTAGCCGGTGACACCCCTGGGCTAGTGGCGTGGGTTCTCTAAGAGAGTTGCCTGAGCAAGACATGGGAAACAACCCAGCAGGCAGCGCTCCTCCATGCTCCTGCTTCCAGGTTCTGGCTTGAGTTCCTGTCCTGACACCTTCTGTGATGAACTGGGATGTGGAAATGTAGGCCAAATAAACCCTTCCCTCCCCGACAGCATTTCATCACAGCAACAAAAACCCTGACTAAGACCCTGCTGTTCTGAAAATAAGAAAGAACATGAATAAATCAATGAAACAAACACTGAAGGATGTCCAGGAGTCACATACGACATCACCAAGAAGCGACAACTGAACAGAGACCTAAAAAAGTGGAGGGAGAGGACAGTTCCCAGAGCTGAAGAAAGACTGACTAAAACAGAGCAGACATAATCTAGTCCGTGTGTGTGTGGTAGTGGCTGTACATATTCATGCAGGCCTGGGCACCTGGACACATGGGGGGGTGTGCACATCTGTGTGCCTGCATGTGGAGGCTAGAGATCTTACAGGAGGTGTTTTTTGTTTGTTTGTTTGTTTGTTTGTTTGTTTTGTTTTTTCAGTCACTGGCTACCACTTATTGAGACAGGATCTCCTACCAATCCCAGATCGTATACATTTAGCTAGAGATGAGTTATCGGGGAGCCCCTGAGAGTCTCTGTCTCCACTCCCCTGAGGTGGGGATGAAACATGTGTCACGGCCACTTTTTACACTGGCGCTGGGAATCTAAACTCAGGTCTTGTGCTTACTCAGCAGACACACCAACGGGAGCCGTTTCCCGGCCCTGGTCTGGATGCTGCCCTTGGGAATGGCTCTTGGGAGAACCGCCAATGAAGGAAGGTTGGGCAGAGACAGGTAGACAATAGGTGTCTAGTAAGGGATGCTGGGGTGGACCGGGCGGTGGTGTCAACTCAAGATATAGGAAGACGTGATTGACTTTTAAATACACTTTTTATTAGAACCACGGCAACTGACCTTAGGACGGATTTGTGTTGTGAAAGCAAAATGGACTCTGAGGATGACTTCAAGGCCTTTTCCTGAGATTAAAAATATCAAAAGACTGGCACAGTTGTCTCCTAAACAGGGAGGATTATGTTTGCAAAGGGAAGATTAGAAGTTCAGCTTTGACATGTCACATTGAAAATGCTGTATTAATTAATGCGACATAATAAATTTCCCCAAAACTCTGCACATAAAATAGCCAATGTTTATTCCTATTGATGTGAGTCAGAAAATCAGAGGTGGTTCTTTTGAGCCCCTCTCAGAAAGCAGAGTCTAGAGGTCACCTGCGGTTGTACCATCTGAAGGCTCCCCCCACAGGGGGGGGGGGGGTTGGGGGGAGGAGACCAACTTCCAAAATGGTACCCAACCTACTCAAAACGGCACTTATCCAACTTCCAAACTGGTACCAACCCACTTCCAAAATGGCACTCAGCCCACTTCAAAATGGCAGAGCGAGGTCTACAAAGCGAGTCTAGGACAGCCAGGGCTGCGCAGAGAAACTTTGTCTTGAAAAACAAAAACAGAAAAAAAGGCAGCCAATCCCCACCGCAAAATGGCACCTGACTCATCTCCAAAATAGCGCCTCCTACAACCACCAACAGGGAACATCAATTCCTTGCCGCTCCTGAGCCCCACAAAGGTCAAGGCAAGATTTACAGTATCTCCATCATACTCAGTCAGGCCAGGCCCAATCGGGTCTATATTGTGTCAGGCATAAGCAAATTACTAACTCAACCCCCCATTCAAGAAGTGGGAAATTCAGCTCCACTCAGTTGTAGCCCAGAATTTTGCAAATATTTGTAAGAACCGTCTATCCCAGTTGCTTCTTAGACGTTCAAGTAGGATAACGGTTTGGAGGTGAAAAGTTCCTGCATTTGACGCTTGGTCCCTAGCTTGTGGTGGTGTTTGGGGGATTGTGGAACACTTACTGCATGGGGCCTCAATGGGCAGCGTAGGTTGCTGGGGACCCCCCTCGATGTTTATACCCCACTTCCCGTTCCAGCGCCCGGTTTCCTGCTGCAGAGCAGTAGCCGGTAGCTTTATGCTCTTCCCACCACAGCCGGAAGCCGCCCTCCCCACTATTTCCCTAAGGAGCCAAAATACCCCTTCCTCCCTGTGGTTGGGTGTTTTGTTACAGTGAAAAGAGTAACCTTGGCAGGGGAGACCCTGACTGTGCAAAGGTGGAGCTGGGAAAGGAAAGACCTGGCGTGGAGACTGTGAGGGTTCGCACCGTCTCCTGGACAGAACGTCCAGTCACCTCAGGCAGCTCTCTCTAGGCCAACCTGTGGGGAATCATCTCCACAGCTTTCGTTGAGGTGACAAGATCCACCCACTGTGAGAGGTGCCGTTCCCGGGCAGGGGATCCTGGACTGTATGAATTGGAGTGGGTGCCACCACTGTCACGCACCTTTAGCTCCAGCACTTGGCAGGCAGAGGCAGGCGGACCCCTATGAACCAAAGCCATCCTGGTCTGCATAGCGAGACGCAGGCTAGCTGGGTCTACCCTGCCTCAAGAAAAACAACAACGAAAAGTGGGCATGGCAGGCGGGGCACCAGCGTTCATCTCTGCTTCTTGGGTGTGGATACGGTGTGGCCGGCTGCCTCCAGCTCACCCATGTAACTTCCTGCGGGGGGTTGCTTTAAGGGGGGGGGGGGGGCTCTCTGTGAAAAGCCTGTACAACTTTGGTCAGAGTATTGTATCACAGAAACAGGAAAAAGAAACTAAAGCAGAGATGAAGTAGACGTTTTTTGTTTTTTTTTTTTTTTTTTTTTTTAACACGAGGTCTCACTATGCAGCCCTAGCTGGAACTCACAATTCGATGAAGCCAGGCTCTTAGTTTGTGACAATACTCTCTGCCTCTACCTCCTGACTCTGTTGAGTATAAATTACAGATGTGTGCATCTGTGTCTGCATTACACTCTTATTCTATAAGCTTTGGTCAAACCAGCTGTTTTGACCTTTACTCTAGTCGTGACAGATGATCCTCTAACCATCTCACAGTCCCTCTCCATAAAATGCAGATGACGGTGGAAGTTACTCTTGGTGGCAGGGAGCCTGGGGCCATTCAGAAGCTTGGGAGCAAGCAAGTCGGCTCCTTGAACACATTGCCAAGCTATGCAGTCAGGCTGGCCTTGAACTCAGAGAGAGCCTCCTGCTTCTGGCTCCCAAGTGAGGCACTGATCACCATGCCCGGCTTCAACACATCTATTTATTTATTTATTTATTTAGGGTTTTGGTTTTGGTTTGTCGAGACAGAATCTCTCTGTGTAGCCTTGGCTACTACGTAGACCAGGCTGGCCTCAGACTCACAGAGATCTACCTGACTCTGCCTCCAGAATGCTGGGATTAAAGGCATGCGCCACCACTGCCCGGCTAAGATTCTGGTTTATTAAAGAGTCTGGGAGCTCTCCAGGTGCCCTTCTTACTGTAATTATGTCAAACAAGGAATGTCCACCACCACGCCCAACGGAAATCAGGCAAGTTCCCCCGATGAGCACCTGTTTGCTTTTCATAACTAAATAATTATGCGTTTTTTTTAAAAAGCTTTTTGGCAGTTTAATTGGACTTATTTTGTTTTTACGTGTGCTTTGCCTGCATGTGTGTACCGCATGCGTGCTTGGTGCCCTCAGAGGTCAGACGGGGACAGTACGATGACAGATGAGCTGCAGTGACAGATGGTTGGGGCTGCTCTGTGGGTGCCTGGAATCATACCTGGGGCTTCTGTAAGACGGACAAGGGCCCTTCACCACTGCTCCATCTCTCCATCCCCCCGTGTGTGCTCTTAATTTTCTATTACACTTATTTGGGATCGGGGGGACTTGTACGTGCTGCAGCATGCAAGTTGAGGGCACAGGATCAGCACCTTAACCCACTGAGCCACTCACTGATCCTGCATCCAATTAAATAAATAAAATAAGCCTCCAATCTGACATGTTTCCCTCCACGCCTGAGACAGGCCCCAACCTGAATGTACACCTTCATTTTTTATTTTTATTTTCATTATTATTTTGTTGTTGTTATTATTATTTTGGTTTTTCTTTTTTTTTATTTTGTTTTGGTTTGGTTTTTGAGACAGGGTTTCTCTGTGTAGCCTTGGCTGTCCTGGAACTAGCTCTGTAGACCAGGCTGGCCACAAACCCACAGAGATCCACCTGCCTCTGTCTCCCAAGTGCTGGGATTAAAGGTGCGTGCCTCCACTGCTCCTTACACCTTTACGTTTTTATCAGGGTCCAATATGTGGCTCTCTTTGCCACTTTCTAAGCGTCATACTTGGGCCATCAATCCTTCTGGGTTGGCCATTCTGAAACTTACTGTTATGGGTAGGGTGGGAGGGAGCATTTGTCTGTCTGTCTCTGAGACAGCAGAAAAGTTTGCCAAAGCCCTGATCAGAAACAGGGATGGTGGCAGACCCCTGCGAAGCCAGCACTTGGAAAGTAAGAGATGAGAGGCGAGATGGAGGCAAGCCGGCAGCATAAGGCAGGCAAGACCAGCCTAGGCCAGGTAGAGAAACTCTTGACTCCGCAATACCAGGTGGTGGCCAATGCCTTTAATTCCAGCACTTGAGAGGCAGAGGCAGATAGCTCCCTGTGAGTTCAAGGCTAGCCTGATCTACATCACAAGATCCAGACTAGCCAGAGCTATACAGTGAGACCCTGTCTCAAAATACATAGATACATAAGTAAGTCCTGACCCACAAAATAAGGAGACCAGACAGTTTATCATAGATCCATATTATATTTATAATATAGTAGTTGGTGATTATTTATAATAGGTTAAGATTTGAAATCATCAAGCTTCAGGGCTGATAAGTGGAAGAGGTCTGAACCCCCATCATGACGCAAGGGAATTATATAGTTCAAGGCTCACCTGGGCACCTTGATGAAACACTGACTCAAAAGAAAAAGCAAAAACGGGGCTGGAGATACAGCGCAGCGGTAGAGAACGCTTGCCTGACATAGACAAGGAAAACCCTGGATTCAAATACCAACATCCCGGAAGGAAAAACAGACTCTAAAATGTGAGGAATGCCATTACAAAACTGCACGTTTACTTATTTACTTATTGAATATGAGCCCTCTATCTGCATGCACACCTGCATTCAAGAAGACATCAGATCACATTATAGATGGTTGTGAGCCACCATGTGGTTGCTGGGACTTGAACTCAGGACCTTTAGAAGAGCAGACAGTGCTCTTAACCACTGAGCCATCTCTCCAGCTTCCAAAACCGCACATTTAAAAGGGTTAAGATGGTGAACGTTATGTTCTTTACATATTTAAATACACACAAATCAGAAAGCCTGTGAGACTGCCAGGCTACCCATTGTACAATGGCTGCTCTTTCATATGCCTGAGGCCTGGGTGCCCAGAGCCATACAACTTACAGGCCTATTCAGCCACTCTCCTCTCTTCACTTCGTGCCACAGCTCCATCTGCTTGCTGGTCTGTGGGCAGCAGAAGGCCCAAGTACCCAAGATCCCTCCTTCGAGTGGCGCCATGTTGCCTCCTCCAACGTTAAACCCGGGGTGGGTTACCAGGACAGAATCAAGAGGAAGCCTGGGAGGGTCACAGGGCCTCAGCCCCCAATCCCTCTAATTGTGATGATTGTCATGCTGGTGACGAGCCAGCAGGGCCACTGGCATTAAACGGTCAGTTATCAAACTCTGAAACTCTTCCTTCAAAAGAAAATTGTGACCCTGGTCCTGCGCCCTGGCAATTGAGAGCCACTCAAGTCACCCCTTGTCAGGGGAGAGGCCAGGGTTCCCCGTCTGCTGAGGCGTGCTGACAGCAGAGAGCAAGGCCTGTGTCACCATGCAGACAGGCCTGTCACTGGTGTGTGTTAAAGAAGCACATGGTACAGATAAACCGAGGCAGAGACAGGCCTGTCACTGGTGTTTGTGTGTGTGTTAAAGAGACATATGGTGTATTGTGTGTGTGTGTGTGTAAAAGAGGCGTATGGTATAGATAAACCGAGGCCCTAATGTACAGCCCACACACAGCCCGCAGCAGAATCCCAGTTAAAGGAGGAGAAGGAAAAATACCAAATGCCTCTGTCTTTTTTTTTTTTTTTTTTTCTGAGACAAGGTCTCACCATGTCGTCGTGGCTAACCTGGAACTATGTCAGTCAGGCTGGCCGCAAACTCACAGAGATCCACCTGCCTCTGCGTCTGCTTTCTCTGTAGTGGAATTAAAGGCATATGCCACGACGCCTGGCCTCCTTAATGTTTTAGAGAGCCTCTGTGTGTTATATGGCTAAGCGGTTGTCATCGTGGTATTCTCTCAGGTCAGGAAAGATGGCTCAGCGGTTAAAAATAATGGCTGCTCTTCTGGAGGACCTAGATTTGGTTGCCAGCACCACTGGGTAGCTTACAAACCCTCTGAGCCTCCAGTTCCAGGGGATCCAGTGCCCTCTTCTGGCCTCCATGGGCACGGCACGCATATGAAGGCATACATTTAGGCAAAACACTCAGACATAAAATTAATTAAAATTGTTTGTTTGTTTTTAGGTTTTTGGATACAGGGCTTCTCTGTGCAGTCCTGGCTGTCCTGGAACCCACTCTGTAGACCAGGCTGGCCTTGAACTCACAGAGATCCAGCTGTCCCTTCTTCCTGAGTGCTGGGATTAAAGCCATGTGCTACCACCAATAAATCTTCTTTAAAGGAATTTAATCTCATAGTTGTGTAAATTTAAAGTCCCAGAGTAAGGCATAGATGTGTGTCTCCCCAGCTGCCAAGGGCCTTCCTGGAGCTGGTAGCATAGGCCTGGGGTGTGAACTTCACAGGAAAAGGTGGAGAAGACTCCCTCTCCAGCCAGCCAAAACCAAAGCTGCCCAAAGATGTCCATGGCTGCTGAACCCTTCCATTACAGAAAACAGTAGCAGCATGACCTAGTGGATGGCACTTTAAAGGACTCAGCTGCAGAGCCAGCTGCTGGAATCTGTCAAGTTACACACAACAGCAAGTAACTAGTGTTCAAAACTCCACTCAGACACTTCCTGACTGTGCAACTTAATTTAGCTTACTAAACCTCTCTGTGTACTATCTCCTCACCTAAAAACCTAAGGATGGGGACAGGGGGGTGTGGCCCAGTCAGCAAAATGCTTGCCTAGGATGTATAAAGCCCTGGCTTCCGTGTCTGGAGCTATCTAACAGCGGATGTGGTGACCAGTGTTTGTAATCTCACTCCTCAAGGGGAAGAAGAAGCAAAGTCAGGCATTTAAGGTCATCCTTGGCTACATTTGGAGTTTGAGGCCAGCCTGGGCTACAGCCCTGTCTCAAACAGCAATAACAACAAGTTTGCTCTGATAATAAATATTCCAAGCCATTAAAAAATAATAATATAATAATCTGCCGAGTGTTGGCGGTACAGGCCTCGGGAGACGACACTCAGGAGACAGGCAGGCAGAGCTCTGAGTTCTAGGCCGGCGTGGTCTAGAGAGCAAGTTCCAGGAAAGCCAGGACTACACAGAGAAACCCCATCTCAAAAACAAACAAACAAACAAACAGAAATAAACAAGAATTAAGGGCAATGTTTGGATTACACACACCTTTGGTACCAGCACCAGGATTCGGAAAGGGTGAATCTTTCTGAGTTCCAGGCCCACCTGTTCTACACAGTGAACTGCAGGCCATGTAGAACTGCATGTTCTTAAAAAAACAAAAATGTCTTGTTTTAGTGGTCATGAAAGACAGCCATCAGCTCCCCTGGCTGTGGAACCAGTCAAGAACTGAATGGCCCACCAGAGGTGGCATGGATAGCTGTGTATCTGCTGTATGATTTGAGGGGGCCAGAGGGTTCCAGCTTCCACCCTGCACATGCTCCACCTCCAGCTTGTTTGTTCTCTGAGACATGGCCTTCTGCAGCCCAGGCTATGCAGCCAAGGATGACCATGAAATTCTCCTTCCCTCTGCCTCTCCAGTGCTGGGGTGCCACCACAGTTACGAATTACTGGGATCAAACTCAGGGCCTCCCACATGCTAGGCAAGCGCTCTACCACCGAGCTACACCCCTCTACCCACTCTTAAGACTGAGTTTTGGTGAATAGCCCTGGCTGGACTGGCAATTTGAGCACTGTGTTTAAAGGCGAGGGTCACCACACCCAGCTTCAGTGGCCACAGTGTTGCGAGGGCTGCCGTTCTGGGGCTGAGAGTGTTTCCTTCTGAAAAGCTAAGGTCCCCTTTCAAGTCATAGTCTCTCTCTCTCTCTCTCCCTCTCTCTCTCTCTCCACTGAGAATTTCATACATGTGGACACTACCTTTTGATCATATCTATCTCCCGCTTCTTCCAACCCCTCCCACACTCCCAGTGCCTCCCTCCCAACCTCCTGTGCCCTTTTTCTTAACCCACGGAGTCCACTTAGCGCCGCCCAGATCGCTGTCACGGTCTCTTTTAAGTTGAGGCCCCCTGGGAAGAAAACTGAGGACCAGTGCTGGACTCCGGTGGTATCTGTGAATGAGGGTGTCTGATTTCTCTTTCTCTGGACTCTTGGGAGAATGGCTGGATCTTTTGCAAGGAAGAACAGACAAGGAGAGCTGCTCGCCAGTGCCCCCCCCCCTCATTTAATCATTTAACATTTATTGTGGAGGACGGTGTGGAAGTCTATTCCCTTTCCTCCGTGTGGGTCTTATGGACCAAACTCAGGTCCCCAGGCTTTGAGACAAGCATCTTTAGCTGCAGAGCCCTCTAGCCAGCTCCCCCTCTCTCTTTAAATTGTATCTTTTATTTTTTATTTATGTACACGCATGGGTCTGTCAGTGCGTGTGCAAGAGCATGCCCATGCCTGCAGAGGCCGGAAGAAATCATCAGCTATGCCGGAGCTGTACTTCTATCCCGGTGGCTGTGAGCTGCCTGATGCTGGCACTGGAAACTTGGTCTTCCGCATAAGCAGGTAGTGTTCTTAAGCAATGAGCCGTCTCTCCTGCCTCCTCTAATCTTTTAATAGCAGCACTTGGGGATTTCCTTTGGGACCCACTCCTTCTAGCTCCAACAGATAAATTTGGGGTGTGGCTCATCCCTCCACCCAAGGATGAACACAGATGAGCCATCTGATCCGGCAAATTAGGCTCCACCATCTTCCTGGATGCCGCAACTGGCTCAGCCCTTAGCTGTATAGCCAAGACCAGCAGTGAGTGTCTTCCCCGGGACTTAGAGGGAAACGAAAACCAGAGAAAAGGAAGTTCAGAAGCCTCCTCTTTCCTTCAGTCCAATATTCCTCTAAGTCAGCAGTTCTCAACCTGGGGGATAGGGGAAGGAGGAAAGAGGAGGGGAGGGGAACGGCCCTTTCACTGGGGTCACATATCAGAGCTCCTGCATATCAGACATTTACATTACAGTTCATAACAGTAGCGAAATTACAGTTATGAAGTAGCAATGAAAATAATTTTATGGTTGGGGGTCACCAGATAAGGAACTGTATTGAAAGAGCCACACCGTTTGGAAAGTTGAGAACCAATGTACTAACTGTGCCCACAGCCAGCGCTTCAGTGGGCAGCGCTAGCAGGAGGCTGGAGCTAAGCCCAGGCCCAGTGGGTCAGAGGTAGGATCTCAGGCAGGGCTTCGGGTCAGAGGGGACTCCTTGCAAATGGAGCTGTATATTTACATGGGTAATTAAATATACCACTGCTTTGCTTTTTAGATTTTTATTTTTCTTATTTTTAATCTTGTGTGTGTGTGTGTGTGTGTGTGTGCGCGCGCGCGCGCGTGCACACGAGTTCGGGTGGTTTTGGAGGCCAGAGGTGGGCGTAGGGTCCCCTGGAGCTGGAGTTACAGGCGGTCGTGAGCTTCCCAAGACGTGTGGGATCTCAGGTCCTCCGTGATAGCAACGTGAGTTCTTCCACCAAACCGTCCCTCTCTCCTTTGGCTTTTGTGCCTTTCTCTGTTTAGTGACATTTGATGACACTCTCCAGGCTGCCTCGTTCCCCTCTTGTGAAAGGTAACGGTTATGCGCTGATTTAATTTTGTTGCCATATTTTTTAATAACCTTTCTCCTCTGGCAAAATCAAAACCTGGTATCCTGTCATGACACTAACTGCTCAGTGTTGTTGGTCAATGAATTATGGGAATCTGTGAACCACTGCTCCACACAAAACTGTCTTTCTTTCATTCTCTTTGAAATAAGAAGCCTCCTCTGCCTGTTAGTTCCCAGGGCATCCCAGAGCCACGACTGTGCAGTCTCCCGCACCATGAGGGTCTTCTGTGAACCCTTACTCCCCAGCTTCACACATCGGAACCATCGCTTTGACAGTCTCAGCCGGTGCCTGGTCTGGCTCTGTTTACCCACAGCCCAAGGTTGCTGATTAATTTCCTGAATCTGGTAGAAACCCCGGGGCCCGCTCATCTAAGCTGCTCTTCCGGCCTTTGTCTCCAACTTGCAACCAGTTGCTCTCCTTATCGAATGCTGCTCCCGTGTGGCCAAAAGATGCATTACTTGCACCAGGAACGAGGGGTGGTGATGGAGGTCTCTGCCATGCCAAGTCAGGAAGTTGCCAAAAGCTGCCTCAACATGATCTTCCAGAATTCTCCAGAGAGAAAAGCGAGCCAATTGGATGAAGACGCCCTTCCGTGTATCTTCATTGCTGAGATTATATTTTGACCCTAGGCGTCAGTTTCCTAATCCATACCAAGGAAGAGAGGGCCCCACACTCTAGCTGTGAGACTGAGACATAAAAACTAAAAGCAAGGAGCCAGCAAGATGGCTTAGAGGGCTAGAAGTGCCTGGCAACCTGGGTTAGACACCCAGAGCCCATGTAAAAGTGGAGAGAGTAACCAGCTCCAAAAAGTTGCCCTCTGACCTCCAGCGAGCCATGCCACATGCACCCACACCCAGCATGGTATAAGAGTTCAAGAAACATTTGCTATGATGTGGTTTTTGTTTTTTCAGGTTTGCTTGTATCATTTGTCACCATATATAGGTCTGTATAAGCATGTGGATAAGTACAGGCATGTGCACGTACCAAAGGAGGCCAGAGGCATCAGATGCCCTGACGTTGAACCCTGAACTCAGGGCTTCTGTAGAGCAGGAAGATAACTGAGTTTTTGTAGCTGGCTTAAGAACCAGCTGGAGGGTCGGAGAGATGGCTCAGCGGTTAAGAGCACTGGCTGTTCTTCCTTAAAGGATCTGAGTTCAAAGGCCAGCACCCACACGGCCTTTCACAACTGTCTGTAACTCCAGTTCCAGGGAATGTGACACCCTCAAACACACACACACACACACACACACACACACACACACACACACACACGCAGGCAGAACACCAACATACAGCAAATAAATAAATAAATACATAAAAGATGTTTTTAAAAACCACCTTGAAGGGCTGGCGAGCTGATGGCTCAGGAGTTAAATGACACTGACTGCTCATGCAGTAGAGAACGGCCTCCTTCAGGTCGGCCTGTAACTTCCACTCATAGGCCCTGGCACTCACCATCACTGCCCTCCAACAAAAAAATAAAATGTGATTTTAGATTTTTTTTTTTTAAAGAGCTGCCTTAACAGAAAATGCTTTCAAGGTTCTTTTTATGTGTACGGGTGTCCAGCCTGCGTGTATGTCAGTGCACCATTTGCCTGTCCAGTCTCCAGAGGCCAGAAGAGGGCATTGGAGCCCCTGGAACTGAAGCTACAGGTGGTTGTGAGCTGCCATGTCGGGGCCTGGGAATCAAACCCAAGTCCTCCGCAAGAGTGGCAAGTCTTCTTAACCACCGAGCCATGCCTCCAGCTCATTCTTGCTTTTGAGACAGCGCTGAGACTCTGTAGCCCCACCTGACCTTGAACTCAGGCCTCAGCTTCCAGAATGCTGTGGTTACAATCACGTGCCGCCACCCCTGGCCAAAGGCCACCACAGCTGGGCTGATTGAAATAAGCTGTAGCTGTTTCCTCCTGGAAAGATGGGGCAGGGAGGGTCATGACCCCCTCACCTGTCTATCCAAGCCATCCTGCCCAGGCAGTTGTATGTAACTCTGCTCTAATTGTCATGGGGGTAGGGAGATGATGCTAAAATATATACACGGGGAAGGACTGGGGGCTGGGACTCAATCTATGCAGGCCCAGGGTAGCCATCATCCCTGCTGGCTCCAGGCCTCCCACTGTGGCTGCTTTAAGGTCTCCAACACTCCTGCTGGTGACCCCTCACTCCTAGAGTGAACTTTGGGGAAAACACTTTGGTTTGTCATTGGGACCTCAGGAGGAGTATCAAGGAAAGAGTTTCCCCAAAGGGGAAGAATTTTAGCAACACAGTGCACCCCAGCACCCGGAAATGTGTAATGCCAATGCAGTGAGTTTGAGCCCTAAAAAACAACAATTTTGTTGGGCCAAGCTGAACTCCCGAACATGGAGGCAGTTTAGCTCAGAGGATACAGCTGTAACAAACACCCCCACACTCATTGTAGGTGGTTCTGAGGCTAGACCCAGGGCTTGCCTGTTAGCCAACAACTAAGCTTACAGCTTTTTTTGTTGTTGTTTTGTTTGTGAGAATGGGGCTTAGTGTTATGAGACAGTAGCATGTAGCTTTGGCTGGCTGCAAAGATGCTCTGTAGTCAACTTTAACCTTGAACTCCTGGTCCTCCTTCTACCACCACACCAAGTGCTGGGACTATAAGCCTTTGGAACGGAAGTTGGGAAGCAAGAGTTAGAGACAAGACACTTGGCATGAGTGGAAGCTTAGCAAGTCATCTCACACACACACTCATAGTCATTCCATCAGGAGAAAACACATTGGAGGAAAGGTGAGGCCAGCTCTTGTTTTCCATTTATCAATATTCAATCCTGTTCTGCGATTTTGACCATTTGCAGATTGGTCTTTCATAGTTTTATTGAGAGCAATTTCATTAGGACGACAAGGGCTGTGAAAAACACTCCCTATTCAAGGTCAGGGTCAGGGGCATCTTCAGGAAAACCCAAAGCCCCAACCTCACTGAAGCCACGCTGGAGCCTGAGCCCCACAAAGGAAAATTCACCGTGCGCCTGATGACAGTGCCACCGTGTGGCGAAGACATAAAGCTTCGCCCACTTGGGCAGAAAGGTTGGTTTTTGTTTTTTGGGGTTTTTTTTTGCCGATTCCTAAGGTTAATAATGAGATTCAAAAATCTCAAACACATAAGAAAACTTGAACACATCTCTACACCACCATTGGAAGATTTGTGTTTTTCAAATTTGGACACAATAAGAGCTCAATGGAGACACTCCCCGTAATCCAAGGTGGATGCAGGAGTGTGAAGGCATATACATACACACACACACACACACACGTATATGGTTTCTCTGTGCAGTCCTAGCTGTCCTAGAACTCGCTCTGCAGAGATCCACCTGCCTTTGCCTCCTGAGTACTGGGATTAAAGGCTTAAGTCACTGCGCCTGGCTAAAAATAAAAAATAAAAAAAAAAAAAAATAGAGGGATAGGGACCTGGAAGCTGGAGAGATGGCTCAGTGGTTAGGAGCACTGGCTGCTCTTCCAGAGGATATGGGCTCAGTCCTCAACACCCACATGGCAGCTCACAACTGTCTATAACTCCAATTCCGGGGGATCTGACACCCTCACACCAATGCACATAAGATAAACTACTAAGAAAAAGAAAGAGAAAGAAAAAGCACTTGCTGTCTTCAGACGAAGAGGTCAGTTCCCAGCACCCACCTGTGGTGGCCTCAACCCTCTGAGACTCCAGCTCCAGGACATCCAACGCTCTCTTCTGGCCTCTTAAAGCACCAGACACACAGGTGCACATGCATACATGCAGACGAAACACACATGCACATAATTCTTTTCTTAGATTTATTATTTTATGTGCTTGCTTGGATGTTGTAGCTGATCTTCGCTATTTTGCGAGTTCCTTTTCCCACCCCTTATCGCCCACCCCCGTTTCACCCCATCACTAGATAGGAAAGAAAGAAGGATAGAGGGCAGAGAGATAGAGATCTAATTTCTTTCTTATTGAGCACAACTAACAAACTACAATGAAACCTTTCCCACCCCAACCCCACCCCCGCCTCAACAGGCCCTAGCACTTATAGACCCTCTGAAAAGTTCCCAGAACCACCAGAACCACAGAACTATCTGCAGCTGGCAAAAACCCACCTCTGCCGAGGCACCAGGCAAATCATAGTCAGCTGCTGCAGACAGCCAGAAGCAGCCCCGTCTCCCCACAGCTGGGATTAAGACGAAGACATACACTTATGCTACTTCTGCGTTTTTTTAAATAAACCAAAATTCCAGAATTGTCACTACAGACGTTTTGCCGGCACGGAGGCGTCGGATCACCAGGAAGCGGAGTTACAGGTGGCTGTGAGCCACCAAGTGGGTGCCGACACTGAAACCCGGTCCTCTGCAAGAGCAACAAGTGCTCCTAAGTGCTAAGCCATCTCTGTAGCCCCAGGGCAAATAAACCTCTTGAGGGAAAAAATTCAGAGCATGAAAGCTTGTCCATTCCAAAAATAACCTGTGTGGTCAGTGACAGCACACTGAGGCCAGCGGCGGTGTACGGCTGTTCCTACACAAACACACACACACACACACACGTGTGTGTGCCTGTGCCAGCTCAACCGCAGCACCAGAGTGCAGGCATCCTCGGAGGTGAAGGAGCACCCCACCCCCCGGAGTCACAAGGTGAGGTGAACTGCAGTGTGCTCAGAATGGAACCCTGGAATCGGCTTTTTTTTTTTTTTTTTTTTTTTTTTTAAGATGGTGACAGGTGCAAGTGACAGGCAGGTAACCCGGAAGAAGGCATGGCAGACAAGGAGAAAGCAAGGGACGGGCTCAGCTCTCGAATTGTTACATCCAGGACCGGGGTCTCCTCCCAGGGATAGAAAATTTTCCCTCCACGATGATTGACCGGGGGGTTTCGTTGGTGGGTGACTGTTGTGTTTGAGAGAGACCAGGTTTAAACTCCAATCCCCCTGCCTTCACCTCCCACAGGCGAGGATTACAGGCATGAGCCGCCACCACCCCCTCAGAATCCCTTGCTCCACTTCCACTTTGCAAGGCAGAAGGCGGAGAAGGCAGCAGTGGCACTGTGACCTTTAACCTCTAATCTACCTCGCTCTGCTTGATGTGTGGGGAGCAGGTAGCCCTGGCTGTCAAGTCCTGAGAGAATGCCTGCCGCTGCCACGAGCGCCACGGGTCAAGAACACCATCGGAGGGGTGGCAAAGCCTCCCCGGGTCCCAGCGACAGTGCTGACAGTGTGGACTGGACTTGTTTTTGGACTACTCCTCCCCTCCAGGGACCAGTCCTACCTGACTAGCTAAACCTGTCTCCCTGACCCAGCTGCAGGGCATGGAGCCCGCCTCCGTCAGCTGTATGCAATGGCCCTACCTCTCCTTTCGACTCTCAGGAAACAGGCTGAGCCTCCTCTTGGGGGTGCTGTGGTCTCTCTAGCCGAGCCCAGATTGCTCAATGGCAGCTCTCCTGTGTGTCTGTGTGTCTGTCTCCTTCACTCTCTCACTGCGCCAGTCAGGCCCAGCCAAACAGAGATTAGAGACCTGCGCCCCCATCCCAGTTTGTGTGGCGCTGGGGACAGACCCCAGGGCTTCACACGCTAGGCGAGCAATCTGGCCACATTCTCAGCCTGACTGGTTCTTTTCTAAAGTTGAATTGGGGTTTCTGGCACCCCCTTCCACTAATGCCATGACAGCACTGTGTAAGGGGAGGAGCGCTCTGTACCACAAACATGGAGTAAACTACGTCATCCAGCAGTTGCCTCAAACATCTTTGAAAACTTGTCCCCGCGTACCGAAGTTGAACAGCCGGGGACAAGAGAAGGCCTTTGCTCCTGCAGGGGCCACCTGGTGGTGACAACTAGCCTTTCATCTTTGGATCCTATGGAGGGGAGACAGCCACGAGCTTACTCCAGCATCCGATTATTGTTCAAGAGAGCGCCTCTCAAAGTTAACAACAAAAGTCCTCCGTGGTGGCACTCCCCTGTGATCCCAGCACCCAGGGTGTGCAAGCAGGACACAGCTCCATCTAGTTTCCAGCTGAAAGCAAGTCTGCAAGTGGGCAGCTTGGCAGGAAAGAGCTTCCAACCATCCTCGCCGGCTCACTCTTCTGTGCTGCCCTCAGGAGGGGTCCCTGCCGGCAAAGGACCTGGGTGCCGCCCCGCCCACGTGGTGCCTGACCCAGCAGGTCTGGCGAAACCTGACAATCCGCCTTTCTAATGATTTTGCTGTTCTCGGGCAACAAGTACAAAGCAACTTCAGAAAGGAATAAAGGCAAAGGCCTCCACTCGAGAGGCAGAGTCAGGCAGGCGTTGTCTGCGTACAGCAGGCTAAAGTTAGGTGCTAACGTCCCCGAGAACCCAGGCGTTCAGATCAACGAGAAAAGTCAAAGGCAGGAGCAGTGGGATTCACTAAGCTGTGTGCTCCACACGCGCAAAAACAAAAATAACAAAAACTTGATTTTCACATTGCCAACACCAAAAAGTCCCAGGAACCCCAGCCCCAGGGGCCCCATTCCTCTCTGCTCCAAGGGAATTGTAACCTCCGTGTCTCACGGTGGAGAGACCGCCCAGCCCTTCCTTCAGAGTATTTGCTGCTCGTGGGGCCTCTGTGGCAGGTGCGGTTGCATGCACGAAAGTACGAATTTGAGGGCTGGAAAAACTGCTTAGGGGTTAACAGTGCTTACTGCTTTTGCAGAGGGCCTGAGGTTCAATTGCCTGCGACCACGTCAGGCAGATCACAACTGCCTCTAAAGATCCAATGCCACTGGCCCCAGTGGGTAGACTGTGATGGCACACACTTTGAAAAGAAGGGAACAGATGGTTTAAAACAAGGAAAGGGTGGGCTGGAGAGGTGGCTCGATGGCCAAGAGCCTTGCACCCACATGGGGTCGCTGATGACCTCCTACAGCTCCAGCTTAGGTGGGTCGGAGATCCTTCTCTGTCCCCTGGGTGTCCATACACACAAAGTATTTTTAACTTTTTAATGATACAAAAGAACCCAAGATGAAATCAGGTCTGGTCACAGCAAAAGGCTGAGGGCACAACACTCTGAGCAAAGCCGGGGCGCTGCCTACAGCATCCTGTCACATGCTCACAGTAACACATTCATTCCTGGGTCACTCCTGAAGGCCACGGGGATGCTTGGTCGGGAGGCGGCCAGAGATGTCATCTTTGTTCAAACTGTGTTTCAGCCACCAAGTTTGGGGGTCTTGCTTTTGTTACTCTCAGACAGCCTGGAGTTCACAGTCCGCCTCCCTCAGGCTCCCACGAAGAGCTCGGATATAGGCCCTGAGCTGCCAACAGCCACTACTCCCACTGTCTTCTTCATGGTTTCAATAGATGATGAATGAACAATGGGGTCTCCTAAATACTGTTACACTTTTGTTAATTGTATTTACTTCATGTGACTGTGTGTGTGTGTGTGTGTATGTGTTGCCAGAGGACACCGTCCACCATGAGTCACGAACTGCCCTTTCCCACTGGCCCAGCTCAAAAGCCACATGGTGTTATGAACTTCTCCACACTCCCAGCTTTCACTTCCCGCCACTGAGAGCCTAAGCAGAAAGGTGAGGCGGCTTTATACAATGGCGTCTGACTCACCCTCTCCTACCCTTCAGCTTGGTATCCCCACGGGCAGAGAAAGAATTCACCCTTGTTCCAGGAAAACTAAACCCAACTCGAGATTTAACTTGTCAGTTCGATGACATGGCTTGGAGATGAGGGCAATACAACCCAAAACTGGCAAAGCCATGCCTCCTCCAGGAAAACAGCCAGTCTCTTCAGTAGTGTCAGTGTGCAGGGGAGGGGCTGGAAAAAAACTGGCCCAAGAAACCCACCAACTCACTTGCAGCTCCCCAGCTCCTTTGACTCACAAGCAACGACCCTTATCTAAGAAGATATGGAGGAAGCCACAAAATACATGGACTGGCAGAGGTTAGGACTGAGAATTAGCTGGCCGTGCAGGAGCTGGAGATCTACGTGGCCCGGTAGGAGAGAACCCAGGTTCAATTCCCAGCACCCACTTGGTCGCTCACAACCATCCATGCATAACTCCAGTTCTGGGGTATCCCATGCCCTCTTCTGACACGTGGTACATACACATACATGAACAAAAAACAAACCCTTAAAAAACAACAAAAAAACAAAAAAGAACCTAGTGGGGTGCAGTGGTGCACAGCCGTTAAGGCCAGCGCCCATGGAGAAAGTCTTTATCTTCTAAAGATGCACACTACACACACATAGTTCAAAGATGAAAATAAATTCTGAGGTTTGCTTTCCAACAACCCAGGAGAAACCAGACATATAACCCCAGGACCTGGGAAAAAGCGGCAAGGTAACAAGCTTGAAGCTACATGCCCAGTCTGACAGGGAGCCTGGGCTATACATGCTCAGGACAGGACCTGGCTCAAAATAAATCCAGGAAGAGTGCTGGAAAGCACTTAAGTGTTCCCCAACCCCCGGTGAGAAAGAGCATGCTCAGAGGACAAGAGACAAGACTGAGGACCCAGGCTCGGGCCCCAGGTCCTTCTATACGTGGAAGCAAAGCAGCAACCCCTGGAAATTGCCTTCTAACCCCCACAGCCATGCCATGTTGCCTGTGCCCCAACACAAAACTAGTTTTTAAAGTTGAGCGAGCGAGCGAGTGAGCAAGCGAGCACTGGCTCAGGGTTAAAGAGAACTTGTTGTTCTTGCAGAGGACAGGGTTTCTACATGGTGGCTCAACCTGTAACTCCAATTCTAGGGGATACAATACCCTTTTAACCTGCATGGGAATTAAAAAATTTTAATTTGTTTAAGTAAACAAGCAAAGTTAAATGTAAAATGGGAACCTGGGCCCAGGCAAGGCAGCTCAGTGTGTAAAAACATCTGCAGCTAGACCCCACGTGGAAGGAGAAAACTAAACCCCAGAGCTGGGAACGCTGGTGCAAGCCTATAATCCCAGCACTCGGGAAGGCAGAGGCAGACGGATCTCTGTGAGTTCAAGGCCAGCCTGGTCTACAATAGTGAAACCTTGTCTTTAAACTCCAAAACAAAAGACAAACAGCAAAAAACAAACAAACAAAAAAACTAACTTTCTGGATGTACACACATACATACAAACACACACACACACACACACAAACAGGAACACAATGAAAACCAGAACACCAGAACTGTAAAACACCAAATCTATATTTACATCCACATATAATAACATAACTTTAAGCTGAAATATATCATAAATAAAGCATGTCTACTGTCTGACAACTTAAGTATCAACAATTAAAATAAATCAAACTGGAATGAAATAAATACATTAATAAAAATCCAACAAATTGTACCTCTTATCACATGTACTGTTGCCTCAAAGGGAAAGACACACAAAGCAGTAGTATCCCAAGAGTTAATACTGATGATAAGAACACACTGTGAAGTACAAAGGGTTGAAGAAAAACAAAACTGCAAGTCTTATGCACTCAGAAATTGTAGCTACAGAAATCTGAAAGGCCCAAAAATTTCAGCATTACACACATTGACTTGTTTCCTAATAGATTTGGTGATTTTTTTTTAATAGTTTTAATTTTGCCCCCTATTGCATAACCTCCCCCCTCAAGATTTGTATGTATTGTCCCCACGAGCTTCCTGTACACTCGATGGATTTAGGCAAAGATCCAGTCAATCATCTTGCAAATGTGTTAATCTTCAAAAATAGGCTATAAAAAGTGCAGAACCTAACAACAGTCTAGATTATGTACATATGGCTCAGCTTGTAGACGGGAACAGGGCCTAGTGTTCCTGATACAAAAGCACTTTCTACAAGAGCAGATACATCTCCACCCAGGTCTCCGACACAGGAGGTAAGACATCTCCCCAAGGACCCCTCATGTTGCAGAATCAAAGTGGGGGTTCTTTGAGCTCTTCACCCTTTTGTCCTATCAAGAGGGGTGGGGCAAGAAAAATGAGCAGTGCAAATTTATTTCTGAAACAGTTTAATATTTTGGGTTTGCTAAACCCATGAACTGTTGAATAAACTCAAACAAAGGAACTCAAGTTTAAAATGCTAAGTGAGCCAGCTGACGGCTGTCCTCCCTCAGCCCCAAGCTGCCTGTGCATTGAGGAAATCACCCTGACTGTAAAACAAAAAATGGGGAGACAAGAGTGTCTACAGCAAATTTTCTCTCCCTGCCTCCCAGGAGGCTCAGACTCAAGGTGTCCACGCTTCTAACACCAGGCACATGAAGACTCCAACTAAAAAAATTTCCCCAAACCTTTCACTTCCTTTAAAAATGGCTTCCCAGCATGCAGCTCACACCAGGAAATGTGGCATATCCGTCTAGACTTAATTCAGACAACTCTCCGAGAAACTGAATGAAGAACTGAGATAAGCTCCCTCCGGAGCCTGGCGTATCCCTTGACACTGGCCACTCTACAGAGACGGTGTCTCTGTAAGAGCACTTGCTCAAAGCACCACACACAATCTGCAGGGCAGGACGCTGGGGGCTGCAGGGCAACCTGTACACACGAGCTGCTAACAGCTGTACTGCAAGGTGCCGGGTTCAGTCCCGCTGACCTCAAGATGCACAGCACAGCCTGGGTGTCAATACTTCCACCAACAATTCTGTTAAGACAAACAGATTGTAGAGGACTCAACAAAATACAGATCAGGGAGAATGTTTTAAAACACGTTTTAAATGAGAAAGCATAAAGAAGCAAAAACTGCTCAAATCATTGAGCTCCATGAGGGAAAGAAATGCACACAGTACTTAAGCAAGTTTACAACATAGGTATTTACAGTTACCTGAGGTGCAAGCGTTCAACATTCCCACCCCACCCCACCCCCAAGGACGTCTTTTCAGCAGCGCTCAAGTATGCAGAAACTTATTTGGTCAATTCTTTAAAAAAATATTTTAGGGACAAAATAGATTTGCAGCCCCCATTTGTGTACGGCCCAACTGCTCCCACTAGTTTTTATTGCTTTTTTGGTACAAAAGTTAACAGAACTTTAGAATGTAGTGTTCCTTCTCTGCTCCTCTCGGGTCTATGTACAAATCCAGTCACAGCTTGTTCAGCAGCTCTCGGCACGTGCTCTCGGAAGATGAACCGAAGTGTGCTACCATGGAAAGTGTGTACTCGCATCCAGAGACCTAACTGGAGAGAGTTGAAAGGGGTTAGAAAAACACAGTCATTACAGGATCATAAGAAACAAGCTGGGGAAATGGCTCTGCAGTTAGTACACTGGCTCTTCCAGTGAACCGAGTCTGGTTCCCAGCTCAATAGCCCGTCGCCCAAACTCCGAGGGATCCAACACCCTCTTTTGGTCACCAAAGGCACCTGCACTAACAAGGATTCACTCACACAGAGGCGCACATAGCTGTCTTAAAGCATACATGAATAGAACCAGGGTTACCAAGGAGTACAAAGGATTTCACGTCCGCTCCACTTCTGACAACCTATGTCGCTAGAGACTAATCACCCGTTGATGGGTTACTAAGGAGAATCAGAGAATTACAAGAAGAACCAGAACCCAGTACTTGTTACATTCCATCCGGTAACTGCAACAGCCTCAACCTCAGAAGGGTTACCCAGGTGTGATGGCTCACTTCCACAATACCAGGAGTGGGGAAACTGAAGCAGGAGGATTACCAAATTCAAAGGCAGCCTAGGCTTCATAGCTAGTCCCTGTCCCCAATTTGTCAAAAGGGAAGAGAAAAAAAACAACACAGTGTTAGAAATCTTGAATGGTGGCGGGTGAGGCACTCAGTCAGACCTTCACACAACATCCCGTCGTGGGCAGCCACCAGCCATGTTCAGCAAGGAAAGCCCGCCCGCCAACCCCCTTCCCTGAAGTATCTTCTCCTCTCTGCATCCCAGGGTCTATCTACTGGGACATGCCCATGGGACAGTGCTATAGGACTGAGACAGTGGCCTGTGTCCCAGAGTCCCATCTAGCCTCTTCAGTGCTCAATGAGCCCTAAGCCTAAGAGGCGTCTGGCATGGCCACTGCCCAGGCTGTGACATCTACATGGGCAGCCACGCAGTGCTTACAATGTCTTTCTGAATTCAGGAAGCTCCTACGCACACATATCTGACCCATAAGCCCTAAGGGAAAACACACCTCTGCTTGCTCCTGTCCCCAGTTCCCCTCCCGGACAGGTAAAGACTTCAGAATGCTTTGAATTAGCTCTGAATGAAAGAGGCAGGCCCAGCTTCAGCTCTGCGTAGACCCAGGACAAGGCCTGTCTCCTCACACCGGCTAGGTGCGTGTGCCTCCCAGCCTAGAGTCAGGAACCTTGGCTATTTTCAGGAGACCTATTCTAACCCTTGATCACTGTGTTTCACCTCCAATTTAGCTGTTCTAGGAAGGGAGCAGCTCTGGTCTGTATGTAAACAAAAGAGTGTGGAAGCCAGGTGCAGTGGTGCCCGCCCATAATCGCAGCACTCGGAGAGGCAGAGGCAGGCAGATCTCTTGAGATCGAGGCCAGCCTGGTCTACAAATCGAGTCCAGGACAGCCAAGGCTACATAGAGAAACCATGTCTTGGAAAAAAATCGAACAAACGTAACAAAAGGTGTGTCCCAGTACAACCTCTTTAACAGAAAAGAGCAGTTGGGAGTGTGGCTTGCTGGGCCCTGACCTAATGGTGGGGCTGCAGCGAGGATTCAAGAGCAATTAGTACATACTCAAAAATAAGTAAAAGGCTCAATACTCTTCAGGGGCCAGCGTGACTATTTAATGACTATCAGTCACCCACAGTCCTGAATATTTGTTTTTAAAGACAAGGTTTCTCTGTGCAGCCCTGGTTGTCCTGGAACTCACTCTGTAGAGCAGGCTGGCCTCCAATTCGGAGATGCAAAAGCCTCTGCCTCCCGAGTGCTGGCATCAAAGGCAGCAGTCACCACCACCAGTAAATTATTAAAACATCCTTAAAAAAAAAGATGGGAGAGGGAGGGGCTAGAGAAAGGGCTCAATGGTTAAGAGCACTGGCTGCTCTTCCAAAGAACCCACGTTCAATTCCCAGCATCCATACGGCAGCTAACAAAGTGTTTGCTATTCCAGTTCTGGAGAACCCAATGCCCTCATATAGACATACATGTAAGTAAAACAATGCACATAAAATAAAAATAAATAAATCACTAAAGAATATTAGGACGGGAAATATGGCTCAGAGGTTAAGAGCACTGGCTGGTCTTCCAGAAGTCCTGAGTTCAATTCCCAGAAACCATATGGTAGCTCACAACCATCAAAAGATACCTGTTGCTTTCTTCTGGCATGCAGGCACACATGCACGTATGTATAAATAAATAAATCGTAAAAAAAATGTTTTTAATGGGGCCAGTTAGATGGTGTATCTGCTGTGGAGCCTGATGATGGAGCTACTCTCACACTGTGGAAGGAGAGAAACGACCTAAGACACTCTATGTGCACCCCACACTCAGCACACAAATCAGTCCATCAACAAACAAATGTGATATAAGAACAATAATGATTTTTTAATTCAAAAAAAAAAAAGAAAATTTATTTTGTATTATACAAGTAAAACCAATACAATGTATTTTAAAACAATAATGCTCACCTTTTCCCCCCAAAAACCAGAAAGTCAAGTTTTTTTGTCATTTGGTCGATAATGTGTACTTCCAATGAAATTCTCATAGCTTCTCTTCTGCAGCACGCTGTTGGATACATGCTGGTATGACACAGGCCTCTTTCCTAGGTGGGAGAGAAAGGGAAAGGTGACTCCTAGCCCAGCACCAGCAATGGGGCAGGAGGAGCAGGCAGGCACTCATCAGCGTAAGAAGCAAGTAGCTCCATGTTTCTATGACACTCATTAGCACAGTACCACGGGAGACGAAGGGCAACAGAGGGGCACACCTTTAGGCCCAGAGCTGAAGTGGAGACAGGCAGACAGCTATCTATTGAGTTGAGGCCAGCCAAGTCTACAAGTCAGACCCTGTCTTAAAAAGAAACACATGCCAGGCCTGGTGGCACTTGCTCTTAATCCCAGCACTTGGAGGCAGAGCAAGAGGGGTAACTAGAAGTTTGAGGCTATCCTGGTGAGTTCCAGGCCAGCCAAGGCTACACATAATGAGACCCTGTCTCAAGAAGACAAAGTAAATAAACTCAGCACACACACTTATTTAAACTGAGCACCAACAAGTCAGCTCTGGCACAAGTATGGAGGAAGGGAGCCATGGCATCAACTACACAATCAACACATAAGAAACAAGCATACCATGAACCCAAGCTCTGCAACAGGAAAGAGGGTGAAAAACTTGATGGAAGATCTGTCCACGTAAACTATAGAATACTGGACACCTAAACCCACAGGTAGCAGAAAGTACCACTTCAGAGCTGGGAATGTGGCTTAGTTAGGATAGTTTGCCAAGAGCGCCAAAGGCCCTGGGTTTGATTGCCAGCTCCCATAAAGCTCAAATTACTACTTCATGACAACTTTAAGATACTTCAACTGCAGTGGATGAAAACACTTTACAGTACAAGTTAAGTAGTGTTCAGTTCTACAAAAATAAAAAAAAAGTAAAACTGTTTCCACAACTCAACACGTACTGGCTCTTGATCTCACTCCAACCCTAAAGGTCTGACGGTGGCTGTCTCTTTGAAGCAGCACAAACCCACGATACTACAATTTAGACGTATCTGTAAGAGAGAGCCCCTGCTCTACCTTCCTCCGAGAACAGGAAAGCACCAGAAACCTCCACAAAACACTGGAAAAGAAAATGTTTCCCTACGGAAACGCTAAGTCATCACAAGATGACCACTACACACAAGACAATTTCATCAGAAACACAACCAAGTCTCTTTAGCCAGGAGCTCTACTCTCTGCTTCTGGCAGGCCAAGGGGCCGGCCACCCATGTGAACAAACGGGGACACAGAAGAATCCCAAATAGCACCACAGGCTTGGAGTGTTGGCTGCGATGGAAAGAAGAGGGTTGTGACAGAGGGCCTAAGCAGGGAGGGCTTCAGTAGCACTCAGGTTTTGCTTTTTTCTTGGAACGATCTGCACAGCCCAGGCAAATCTTAAGCTCCCATTAGTCCAGCTCCTCAGCCACCCTGACCAGCTAGCACCTGGACTTCAACAGCAAGGAAAGGAACTACCTAACTACTCCCCACCCCCCAACTCCATTTTTTGAGACAGGGTTTCTCTGTGTAGCCTTTGTAGACCAGGCTGGCTGAACTCACAGAGCTCCACCTGACTCTGCCTCCCACAGTGCCAGAATTACAGGAGTGCGCATGTGCCTAACTAGCATGTGTTTATTTTTGTTTTATTCTACATCATTTTCTTACGAGAAACTCTAGACTTAATCCTGCAAAATTAAGCTCTAAAGGCCCACAATCCATTGCAGCGTGGATACGGAAAGATGCTTCCCTGCTCCTGAGAACCCAGTGCTCCTATGGAGTATGTCTAAACCCACGGCCATCAACCTAGTGCTGTGGTAATACCTTCAAGGGCTGGGCTGGTTGCTGTGTGTCCCACAGGTCCACAGGTGTACAGGGGTCCAGGGGCGCTGTAGGGCTTCTGCCCCTCCCCGGGGCTCAGGAAACGGGCTTTCGGGGGCAGCACAGACGGTGGGCACACACACTCTGGTAACAAGGAGGAGATGCTCCTGACCACATGGTACTTGGGGAGCTCGAAGGCCCTTCTACCATTGGGCCCAGGATGCTCTGTGTCCAGGGACACCACACTGGACTTGAGTCTTTTGGGAAGTGGCTCGCTGAATTCTGCTGTGGCACTGCCAGCATTCCGATGGCTGTAGTAGTCTCTGCCTTGCTGTGCCCATGGGCCATCAACCTTCACGGGATACTCGCTGGAACCGTTGCCATTACTACTGTTGAGAGGGGACTGAGAAGGAGCAGCTGACGGGGCCTTCAGTTTCGGCTCGGGTCTTTTCACCTTATCCGTAGCAGCAGAGACGCCACCTTTGGGAAACAACTCTGACTGCTGCTGCCTGGTGGCACCAGGGCCCCCGGCACTGGGCTGCGACCTATGTGCCTTCAGGTTACTTGGAGCTAAAGTGCTGTTGTCCGGTCCTGAAGTCTGGGGAGCTTTGCTTGGACCCGAGGTCCCCTGCCGTACTTTCTCCGGGTGCAAGGACTTGGCCTGTGATGAAAAGGCAGGCTTGCCCTTTGGCTTATGCAGACCAGACAAGGGCGGTACATCCTTGCCCAGCAAGGCAGGGGGGCACCCAGTCCGCCTGTTCCTCAGCACAGACTTGCTGCTGCAGTTCTTATGTGTGTCAGGGTTGTACCTATGCTCCAGTCTCTGGTGCATCATCAGGACTTCTGGATAAAAGGTCTTAAAAGTACAGAAGGGACAGGCAATGCTGGGGATAAGACACCTGCTCAGAGAGATCGCAGGGCAGGCGTGGAGTGCCCCAAGGGACAGATTCAAAGGCCTGTCCTGGAAGTCAGCCTCCCGATCCATCTTTTCCCTGTGGCCAGCTTCTCGAGCTAGGGGCCCAAGCCCCTCTAGTTTGCAGGCAGGGCTCCTGGCCTGAGGCTCACCTGCTGCTCTCTTTCTTGGCATGTCCAGATAGGCAGAGGCAGGACTCTTTACAACTTTCTCGACGTTATCAGCTGCATTTTTATGGAAGTCCTGAGTATCGTCGTTGTGTGCTGGTGAGAGGACAGCACTGCCCAAAACGCTCTGAAAGACAGAATGTGTCTCCTTAAGCTGCTTGGGAGGTGGGCTGCCCTTAACATCTTTGGCACCATCAAAAAATCGCTTTAAATTTTTGGTCTGCGCACTGTCGGCCGTTAGTAGTGCATCCTGCAGCTCCTGGCTCCGGCCTTCACTCTTAGACTCAGCTGCAGCATCCACCAGCTGCTTGTCCTTGTGGTGTCTCTCCAAGTGGTACCTCAGAGATGTCTTCTGGGCTGCAGCATACTCACAGAATTCACATTTGTATGGTTTTTCACCTAAAACGAGACATGCCACTGTATCATGATGTTTAGGAAAGGTGCCAGTAGAACTATGCAAGCTAAACAAGCTATGGCACCAAGCGTGGATTGTTCCCTATCTGCCAATTCTCATATTTAGGGCATCTCCAATGAACACTTTAAACATAAACCCATCTTTCCCAGAAAAAGCTCACTGCACACTGTACCCGACCTGGCCTTCACTGGCGCCCTATGGCAGCGCATGCACGCTTTCCCAGCTAAGGAAGTGGGAGCACAGCGGACTAGCCACTGCACCGAGACACAAGGAAGCCCCACACCTCCAGGCCCGTGCTACCACTGCAACTGCTCCACACAGCACCCAACACAACCTTGCTTCACTCCAAAGTCAGAAAAGGGCTTAAGAAAAAAATGGAGCACTTAAAACTATTACAGGTTTGCCTTAAAATACAGCAGCCATAGCCAAGTTCAAAAGGACCCACCGTTCAAGATGCAGCCATGTTGTATGGACACACAACAGCTGTAGACACCGCACTAAAGTCATCTGAACCACAGAACAGCACAGAATTATTTCAGCTAACACATGCTTTAAAAAACAAGTCTTTTACCTGTATGCGTTCTGAGATGAATATTGAGGTAATAGTTTGAACGGAAAAACTTCCCACAGTAACTACACTCTCTCGAGGACGTGAGGGGCTTTGCTTTTCCTCCATCATCATTTTTATCTTAAAGCAGAAACAAAAATATTTGTGTAAGTCAGAGTAAGTACAGGATTCAGGCATTTAGACTCCATTTTCTCAACACAAAACATTTGGGGAAACCATGAAAGAATTATTTTAGTTCTGAGTATAAGTTTCAAAGGCAACACACCAAATGCCATCAGGCAGTGTTTCATGTCTTATATTGTGTGCTTTTGTTTTAGAGACAAGGTATCACTATGTCTCCCCGACTGGCTTGGAACTCAAGAGACACCAGACTCCCCCTCTCTACCCACACCTGCCTCCCCAGTGCTAGGATTAAAGGTGTATGACACCATGCCTGGCACTACCCTGTGCTGTGTTGTGTTCTGAGTACAGCTTAGTGCCCTAGTGAAGACTCAGGGTTCCTACCTTAATCACAAGAATGGCCATTTAATTAACAGATGAAACCTGACAGGCAATTTCTGTTCTTCTCACTTGGCATGGTTCATACTTAAAGTGCCCACTGGACAGAGAAAACTGCCTTACTCAGAACCAGTCATTTCATTTGGAGGAAGTAAAAAGACCTCCCAACCACCAACAAAAAACAGCTTGAGATTTAAATTACCACTAGAGGGCAGCAAGCACAAAATAACCTCAAAACCAACCCGGGGCTTAGCTTTGGGCAAGCACCTAGGAAAGTTGACCATGTTTGGGAAGGCAGAGCCTATCTTTTCCAAGCAATCTCAAGGGCAAAACAGACCTGGCTCACTAGAATCTACTCCAAAGGCAAGGCTAAAAGTGCCTGATGTGAATGACCCACGGGGGCAGACTAATTTATCCTGGCTAAGGCTTTACCCTCTTACCAGCCCACCAACTTTCAAGTGATGAGCAACTATCAAGAGGCCTCCACTACTTTCTGTCTTTTCTATTAGGTGTAAATGAGCACCATACGGTCATCTCCTGAAGTCTAGTTATCAGGCCATGGTGCAGCACAGTGGTCCATAACAAATGCACAGATCGCATCTGGGTTCCAAAAGGCATAGTTCAACTAGTAGTTTTGCCTTACAAACTGAGTTCCAATTACAAGCCTCTTCCCTGCTCTGCCATGTGCTTGCTGCATGTGTTCTTAATACACCTGTGTGAGGGCAGGTGGAATAAATGGGCCTGCGCCATCTCATTACACCAAATCCCTTCTAGGGAAGGAGATCTATAAAGCACACAATTCCTAGCCTAAAATGGTACCGAGGTTTTGAAAACTCATACTTTCTTTCTGAACTTAACGGTAAACCTAAGGCAGACTGGCTGACAGCACAATGGATGACCCCTCACAGTCAGGCCCACTGCATTCAGCTATGTTCCAAAGCTTGCCCTGCCTCCAGCTGTGTCCGGGTGTAGGCTTTGTTACATCACATGCAAAAGGCTAGAGACAACTCCAACATACAGGCTGTGTGGCCTTTCAAGGTCTGGCGCCTGCCTTCTATCCCAGGATTTGACTGGACTGCGCTGTTCTGTACAGGATTGCAAACTTTGTTTCCCAAAGGGTTTCTCTGTGTAGCCTTGACTGTCCTGGAGCTCTCTTTGTAGACCAGGCTGGCCTCGATCTCACAGAGATACACCTGCCTCTGCCCCCCAAGTGCTGGGATTAAAGCTCTTAGGTTTAGGATTGCAAACTTTTACAACAAACTTCATCCTAGGGAGAAGTGCCAGAGGTGGATGAGCCTATTTTGCAAACAGGGATATCAGAAGGAAAGGTTGGGCTATGTATAATGAGTCACCAGGAACAACAGCCCGACCCTGGCGCTCCCACCAATGGTTAGACAAGCCAGAAAGCCTCCCGAGGACCCCTCCAAGCTTTCCACCATATGTAATGGCTGACTGATTCCTTTCTCTGGAGCATGAAGGATCTCCAGTGTTGACACCACTGGCCCTGCACAAGCCCAGAGGCCATCTGAGGTTCTTAGACATGATACACACCATGTATCCTCTAGGTTTCTAGGGACCGAGGAACGGGTGCAATATGCTAAACGCGAAGTCTGCCCTGTCCCTGGGAACTCCACTGACCAATACTTGCACTGAAAGCCAAGATCCTCAAGTTCATTAGTGATCAGATAAAGAACTGGGTGCAGGTTCACATGCAGTGGCTAACAGATTAACTGCTCCTCAGACTTACCCTGATCTCAAAGACTACCAACACACCAACCAGTGGCCACAACATCTGGAAGTGTTACCATTAACCTGTAGACCACACCCACACATCAGGGGTGTTAGCTACTTTGACATGAAACAATGGCTCAAGTGGGGTGAGCAGCAAGAGGAGAAACAAGGGTGGACTCCATTGCTCTAAGCTCAAACCCAAACCATGAGACAGTGGGCAACAGCTTGTTTCTATAAACACCATTAGAACACACCAAATTCACAGAGCAGGCCTGAAGTGGGCCCACATCCCTGGACTTCACCAACAAACCATTTGGAAGCTCCCTCATAAACACTGGCCTCACAAAGACCAAGGCAATCACAGCGCACCAGGTGATTTCCACAGCAGGACTAGCAGACTCTGATGAGGAAGTCTCCCTGCTTCTTCTGGGACCACTAGAAACCCATCTGGATAAAAGCATTGACAGACAGACAGACAGTCCTGGCCTTACAAGTTAAGAACAGAAATGCCAGAACTGGTACAAAGTACTGGGTCTCAGTCCCAGAACTCCTAGCATCCTGCACCAGGTCACTGCCTTGGTCCAGCACTTACGGCGGCCAGCAGCATCTTTGGCCTCTACCCCCTTAGAGCACTAGCTCTAAGAACCTAAGTCCTTTGGGAGCACAACATCCAGAGAACCCTTCTGACAGGCCTTTGACCTCACCCCCCTAACACAGAAATGAGAGACAGTGGGGGCCTGAGATGCTGAGTGGACAGTAACACCACAGAGCACTGGCATCAGAACTCGACTCCCAGCAGTCCCTGCAACCCTGCCTGGGAGGCAGCACAGTACTCACCCAAGTGGAGCCCTTCAGAGAGCCCATCCTCAGAGCCGTCTTCTGAGGCCCCTTCTCGGTCCACAGCCCCGCTGTCTTCCAGAGTGGTGGCGAGGTCTGGGGAGCAAGTCCCAGGCTGCCTCCCATCCACAGACATGGTGGGTGATGGGGCATCAGCCCTCCTGTCCTTCTTGTGCACCCTGGAGTGCAGGACAAGCTGGTGGTAGGTCCTGAAGGCTTTACTGCACTCAGAGCAGTGTGTGGGCTTCTCCTTGCTGCTGGGCAACTTGGGATCACCATCCCCAGAAGGCACTTCACTGTTGGCATGTCTAGGCTTCTCTCTGTCTTGCGAGAGACCTGGACAACTGTTTCTATTTGTTTTAGACTTTCCAGAACCTTCCGATTTACCCCCAATCCATATTTCTCCAAGTTCCTCTTTCTCTGAACATGAATCGTCATTGTCCGTGCTTCCTTCTTGGCCTGACTCTTTCACCTCTTCTTGGGCAATGGCCACTTTTCCTTTGGTAGCCAGCTGCCATGCCTGGTAGGTGGTGAACGGGTCAAGCTGAGGTATAGAGGTCATGGGCTTCACTTCAGACTCTGAAGTTGATCGGGGTCTCAAGTTCAAAAACTGCAGCAGCTCTTCCTTCAAGGATGTGGGTCCCTCTTGCTGGGCATCAGGAGCTGTGCTGCTGGCACTGGGCGCAGTTTCTTTGGCATGAACCTTGCTGTGCTCAATAAGGCTCTGCTTATTTGGGAAGAGAAAGCCACAAACCATACAGATCTTGTAGGGAGTGGAGATGCTCCCAGCTACATTTGCCTGAACCACTTCATTGATGGTGACAGGAGTCTCCAGACCCTGCTGCAGCTTGCTCCTGGTGCCAGACTTGCCATTGTGTGTCCGCATGTGGTTCTTAAGGAACCACGGCTCCTTGAATCTTCTCCCGCACATGCTGCACCCATACGTGAAGGAGTCCTTATGTTTCTTCATGTGGCTCTCCACATCAAAAGCCATGGGGAACGTCTGCCCACACACATCACAGCTCAACTCTTCGTTTTCTTTGCTGTTCTTCTCCTTTGGCGGGTCCGTTGGCACCTGACCTTTATCGAGGGGACTCAGATACTCAGCCTCCACACGCAGGACGGCTGGCTCACAGAGGGTGGGCCGGTGCTGCAGGAGCACATGCTGACTGAGGTCTTCTGCATGGGAGAAGGCCTGGTTGCAGAACATGCAGTCCAGGGGCATGTGCCCTTCCACTGGGGCTGTGCTCTTGTCCTGTGCAGCTCGGAAGGGGACTGCAGCTGGCCCTTTGGTGGGCACGGCATCATCCACCTCCACCTGGGGGCCTAGGGAGCTGCCAATGACTTCTGGCCCATCCATGTACACGAGGAGAGATTGAGTTGGCATGCTGCCTTCCACTTCAGGGTCTGAAAGGAAGGACGACCCAGCTGTCTGCTGAGGAGTTAGAATAAGGCCACTTAGAAGACACCTCTCAAACCTTCAGGAGCCCTGGGCTTCAAAACTAGAGCAACTTTAAGTTCAGAGAGACGTGTATATTCCAGAGCTTGGAGGAAGCTCAGTGAAGATGGGTCTTTGCACAAACAAGGCATCCAGGCTCCCCCTGTGCTGTGATTCAGATGTGAGTCAGCATGAGGGCAGTAGTTCTGACCATCTCCACTGGGTGAGTGGCTGGCTCAGTTGAGCAAGACGTCGATCCCGGCAATGTGAAGACAAGGGACTTCCAAATCCTGGAAGAAAAAAACAAGACTAGTGAGGAAGGCTCAGAAAGAGGGCCTGGCCCATGAGTCACGTGGTATTTTCCACAAAAAGGGACTATTGCCTCACCTTTAACTAATCCATAATGCATCCTGCTAAACATGTTTGTTAATTAAGTGTTAGCATATTTCCCATCCGATACACTTACTAAGTAAGTAGAATTTCAACCAGTCAGGAGACTTAAGCCAGAGAGAGCTTGCTCAGAGATATATAAATGCCAAGTTTAAACAAGGAGTGGTATGGACAGGCCAGCCTAGGCTATCCAGTTAGTTCAAAGGAAGCCTTGTTAACAGAGATCAGTCTCAAAAATACTAAGAGCTCAAGCTTTCAGACAGAAGTGTTACAATTTTATGTCTCAAATGCCACCAAAATGCACACATCTCCTATATAGACTACAAGTATTACAAAAGCCCAGCATGGTGGCATACATCTTCAATCCCAGCACTCCAGAGGAAGAGGCAGGTAGATCTCTGAGAATTCAAAGCCAGCCTGGTCTACAAAGCAAGTTTCAGAATGGCCAGAGCTACAGAAGCCTCAGAGAGTCCCCATCTCAAAAGAAAAAAGGCATGAAAACAAACAAAACGAGGCTGGTCCAAAACCTCAGCCCACAACACAGGGGCCTTTACTCCAACTGTGTTTGGCCTTAGCCCAGGACCCCGTTGTGTCTGGGGCACTGGATGCTACCAGGTCGAGTAGCACTTCCAAGGGAAAATGACCTACCAGATGCAGAAGCCACCTTCTTTCAAGTGTGCACATTTCTAACAGGCCGCCTCGGACCTGGCTCCGTGGGGCCCATTCTTCCATCAGAAAATACACTTCTCACCTCTCCCTCCACCTGTCACTGAGGTCCTGGCCAGGTAAAAGGGGGGACTTTATTTAACACTCTATGGGTTCTGATTTGCAGGCTGACTTTTCAAAGATTTAATCCCTAAAAAAGGTCAATATCCTTCATGGCAGGGTTTGTTTTTAAAGAGTCCCGCCTCTGCTCCTGAAGTTTGCGGAAACAAAAGGCTACAAGGACACCTGCCACAGCACGCTCCTCCCTTCTGCGTCCCACCCCAGCACATCATGAAGCTGGCTCTTCCCCCTCTTCACACTGAGCAGAGAGAGAATGCAGAGCAGACTGGGGAAGAGGAGCGCACCGCTGGCAGGGCTTTATCTTCATTTCTGCCTTTGTTGCTATCACAATGGAGGACAAGTACCTGGAGTAGTGACACCCTGTGACATAACAGAGACCCGAGTTTCAGTCAGGACCTTCAAAATGTCACACCAAAGCAAACTCAACCTGGATCCACTTGCTGTGGTTAAAAACTATAGCAAGGCTGACAAGCACTACCCCGTCTATGGCTGAGGACACACAACCAGAGCATTGGCAGCAATATAAGCTTGGGACCAGTGATTTAGATTTCTACACACTCACTAACCAGAAGTCCACAACCTGGGCAGTAAGTATGCTCACTCGAGAATGAGGCACATACTCCAGAAAGGCAGGACCACACCCTGCCACCCCTGACACTCAGGACCAGGAAAAGGTTACCCGCATCTGTCTCAAAAAACCAAACATGGCAACAAGCAACAGTGACTTCTAGGCCAGCCTGGACTGGACGGTCGTTTGAAACCCTATCTCAAAAAGGCTAAAAGCAAACCTGGTTGAGCTGGGTGGCACAGCAGGGGAGGGCATCGCTGCCTGGTTAAGCCTATGCTTTTGGAAGAACACCACTCCGCTACAAGCTCCCTTTCCGGCCTGTTTCAAACCATGATCGACCTGGGAGGTCCAGTGACTTTCAGCCCCAGGAAGCACGATCTGCCCCACACATGAGCTGGGATAGCAAAGCTAGAAGCACTTCCTTCTCCTGGGAGGCTTCCAGAAGTCTCTGATAGTCACAACTACGCCCAACTATGATCAAGACTTGGACAGCTTCTTAAGACTGAATGCAAGTCTGTCCCATAGAGCGACTACCCACCACCATCCACCACGGTTCCATTGTGACATACTCGTCTCCACCTAAAACCATCCTATGAGGAAACAGAAATCTAAAAAGTAACACAAACTTTAAATTCTCTTGCTGTGAATTATCTTTCTCTACCATCATTTTAAATATTTTTTTAAAGTTACCAAATATAAAAAAATAGCACCCTAAGCACCCAAGGACAGAGTTGCTGGCTGTTCACTGCTGTTTCTCCAGAAGCTGACTCTAGACTAAGAGACACCCAGGACTTCGACAGAAAGCAGGGACTGAAACAGCACACATCTCTCTCAGGCTATGGTCCCTCCACCCCTGATCTGATGCTAAAGTGAACCTTAAGTCAAAGGCTACCACCCCATGACCACTCCATTCTCTGCAACCAAGAGAATGATTTTTTTTTTAAGTATGTATGTGTCTGTATTGAGTATGTGCACACATGTGCAGATGCCTGCAGAGGCCAGAAGCTGGGGGTTGGGTAGAAGAGAGATGTTACATCCCTGTAGCTGGAGTTACAGATAGCTGTGAGCCACCGGATGTGGGTGCTGGGAACTGAACCCAGGTCCTCTGGAAGACAAACAAATGGTGTTAACTATCATCTCTCTAACATTTTTTTGTTGGCTTGGTTTTTTCGTTTTGCTTGGTTTGTTTAGTTGTGTTTGTTTTGTTTTGCAATCAAGTCTCTCTACATAGCAATGGATGTTGTAGAACTCCCTATGTAGACCATTCTGACCTTAAACTCAGCGACTTGCCTCTGCCTCCCAAATACTGGGATGTAAAGAATGTACCACCACACCTGGCTTCTCCCAGATTCTCCCCCACATTACACAAAGCTGACCAGCACAAACATCCCTGAACTGAGCTGAGGCCACAGTGTGGTCAGCTGCAGAGAGCAACGGCCTATCACACCATGTGTATGTCTGGGGTTCTCCTCTGGCACTGAAAACACGACTGCACACTTGGGTTTGTCCCTCAAAATCTGACAGCAGGTGCTCGCCCTTCTTCACTGAGAAGCCACTAATCTGGCTCAACTACAAAGTGGCTAAATAAGTTATCCACACATCAATTAAAATCAATTTGCTAAACTATAACCTTTAAAGATTGCCATAGACTTAGTACCAGCACCTATCAAAACAGTTGTTCCTCTGTAGTTACTACCTAACAAATGGTCCCTCTGCCTGAAGTATGAAAGCATACAGCTTTGCCACAGTGTTCTAGCCTTCCTCCTGGAGTGCAGAAGGCAACAGGACTGAAGAACATCAATGCAATATAGGTTTGTGTGGTTGTCAGGAAAGCAAGGATTCTAACCACACCAAGCTTGTTAAAAAGTACTTTGCAAAAAATGTCTGTTTAGAACCATGTGTAAATCTTCATTTCTGTAAAGAAAGCACTGAACCTGCCGCCCACAATGGAGCTGGCCAGGGACTCACTCTGCATGCCCTTACATCTTGAACAACCTGGGGCTTAATGCATATTAAGATTACTTCACTTACTTTTTGATATACAATCACCTTTGAAATTCAGTAAGAACCATATGGCTTTAACTGCTCCAGTGTATCTGCTAATTCTGTAAGTCACACATTGATGTGACTAAAGCAACCATGAATTCTACCAGTATCTGACTGTAAAATTAGCAATTACACAAGATAGTGGAAAGCTCAACGGACTGCTCAAAGCAGTTCATCAGGGGAACTGCCACGCTGACTACTATACTTGGCCTTGGAAACACCACGGCACACCCATGTGCTCACGGCCCTCAGACAACACATCTGTGCTCTTCCTGTGAGTATGTTACCTCACATTTTCGGTAAAGACTATCCTACTGAGTATCAGGAAGGCAGTCAACAACTCACGGTACTACTACACTCTGGCCAATCCGCTTCCATCTTTAAAACTACAAAATTAGGGCAGGAGGCACGGCTGAGTGACTAAAGACACTGGCTAGTTACTCTTCCAAAGACAGTTAGGTTCAATTCCTAGTACTCATGTGGCAGCTCACAGCCTGCTAACTCCAGTTAAAAGGGAAAGACACATACCCTATTCTGGCCTCCAAAAGTACACACACAGTACTGAGAAGTACATGCAGGCCAAACACCTATAAAGTTGTTGTGGGAGAATTCACGCAGAGTGACTCACACCTGTAATCCCAGCACTTAAGAGTCAGGCGATTCTCTGTGAGTTCAAGGACAGCTTGGTCTACAAATAGACTACACAGAGAAACCTTGTCTCAAGAGGCTGACAAGCTCTTGGGGGTGGGGGGGTGTGTATTAGGATTTGCTGCTTACTTGAGTGTACGTGTGTACCACTTGCATGCGGTGCCCAGAGTTTGAAAAGGGTGCCAGACCCTCTGGAACCAGAGTTCTGAATGGTTGTGAGCCACAATCTAGGTGCTGGGAACCGAACTCAGCCTTCAACAAGAGCAACAAGGTTCCTAATCTACAGGTTTTTCTCAACCATGCAGAAGGACTAACTTCTACATAAGTCTATAGTAACAACCAAAACCTACCACCTTTTTATTTGTGTGTGTATGTGGGGGAATGCATGCCACCACACATATATAAAGATCAAAGGGCAGACAATTCTAGGAAGCCAGTTCTCTCCTTCCAACATTCTCCCAAGAATCAAAATGCAGGTCATCAGGCTTGATTGCAAGTGCCTATCTAGGGGTTGGGGATTTAGCTCAGTGGTAGAGCGCTTGCCTAGCAAGCGCCAGGCCCTGGGTTCGGTCCTCAGCTCTGGGGAAAAAAAAAAAAAAGACAAAATAGCAAGTGCCTGTCTAGGCCATCTCCACAGACCCTAAACCTATAACTTTTGATCTTTCCACACTATGCCAAGGAAAGCACCAAGGTCACACGAAGAGCTAAGTGGTCAGCCCAACTTTCCTACCAGGTGAGGGAGAAAAAAAAAAAAAACACTTAATAAAAGTTCAGAGAAACAAGATTTAAGTGTAAATTCTCAGTTTAAATTTAGCATCACAGCTTGAACCATCACAGGCAAAACACTGCTGTAAGGCAAGGTAGAGAAGATCCTGGGCAAAATAACCCCATTTCCTCAAAGTCATATAAAAACACTCTCAACACTAAAACTCATGAGGGCAAAGGACTACAGTATCCTATTCCTAGCCTCCCCCCTTTAACTATAAACTGCCAGATTCACCCCCAATCAGAGTTCAAGTGTGCCAAAGGATCCAGTTTTACTTTTAATATTATCAAAACTAATGATACTGAGAGCTGTAAACTTGACTTACAAATACCCCATGTTGATCTTCTGTAAAGCAGATTACAGGGGAAATGACATTCTTGGTAATTTTCTATTAGGCAAGATGGAACACTGGTGTCCCGAGTTTCCCAGAGTAACTTCTGCTTGTGCAGGGCAACCTTCCATGTGCTGGGAGAGCCAACAGAGCCAACTGCACAGAGGAAAAGGATTTCAGGAAACTAAAAAAGCAAACCCCAGAACTACCTGGACTTGTTGGGTCTAGAGATTACACTGATTCAGTGTCTTTGTGCAGAGCATGTCTATACATACATGCACACACACAAATACACACACATCGTCATCAACAAATAATATGGTCATTATGTGGCACCAAGAATTACACACTATGCCACTTTTTTTTAGGTTAAATGGCAGGGTCTAAATTAAGAGTCACTTTAACTTCAAGTAGAATACAAGCTCAGGAAACGTCCTTAAAACACAGGCTTTTTCTTCAACCTCATAGAAGGACCCCTGCCTAGATTTACTGAAGTTGAATAAATGCTAAATGTGTATCCAGCTCTTTCATAGTTACCTGTTTGCATCTCAAATAAAAATAAAATCTCCTTTCAATGAGTAAGACCAATCATTGTTGGAGAGATTTACATGTTAAGGTGTAAACCATTATAAGAAATAAAAGTCTGCCACCAAAAGTGAATTTTATCCTATTAAGTATTCACTTATCCAGAGTATCTGGCAGACCACTTCTTTACATGATACTATTTTACAGACACGTAGCCATTCAACACAATCTTAAATCTAAAAGATCATCACAGTCACCCATTAAAAAGCCAGCCTGACTTGGAGGCAAGGCAGGCAGTGTAGGCCAAAAAGGCAACTGGTAAATCTAAACAAAAGCCAGGAGGATTCAACTCTTGCACACCTTTGCTCCAAAGCTGCCTCTCCACGTTCAGTAATTTTATTTCTCAACTTTATCATAAAATTACCAAACTGGCTCAAAAATGTTGCTAGCCTGGGCAGGAAGCAATGGACTGTTTAGAAGGCTGCAGTCTACAAACGTTCAAATGTAAAAATTTCTCTAGGGAGCTCAACATAAAAGGGTAATTTGTGGCGGCAGCTGGCTAACAGGGGCTTTCCCCATTTATTTGGAAGCTAGACATGTCCAAGAACTGAGCTTGCTCATCAGGAGATGAAGATTTTAAGAAAATGGTGGTGTGCCCCCCCCACACTTCCTTCAAGGCAAGATTTCTATCTGCTCTCGTGGTCTGAATTCAAAACCCTTTGGCCCACATACCATTGCAAATTTGCCTGCTATATTACTGGCTGGCCAAGAACCTTAATCCAGATCACCTAACTGAAAGGCCAGCTTTGCAGCAATTTCTACAATGGCCCCACAACGAGGCCATAAAGTGATATTCCGCCAGCTTCCCACACACACGCACACGCACAACAAAGTAAAACATTTCCCCCAAGTCTTTGTGTGATGATACTCTTTCCTACGCGCTCATGCACCTAAACTGGTTAACATCCCTCACCCTGAAGAACCTGGGGCTGAGGTATGTGGGCTGGGGCTCCTCCATTGTCACAGCTTGGATTTACATGCCTGTAGCTAAGCACTTCCTGGTTCAGAATATTTAATAGGACAGGGATCCTTTAAATCAATTTTGGTAAGCTATTCTATACCTGTTTTCCAAGTTTTTATTTTTAATAATCCTAAATTAAAAATTATTCCATATGCTCAGCTGTGGTCTTTTAACTTAAAATGGCACATTTTGATACTAGACTACCCAACAGTTGATCCAAACTGCCTCCCTCATGTTGTTCCTTGTAATTCTATAAAGCTGGAAAACCCACACTTCTTGATAGCTCAGCTTCAACTTCCCAAATTATTAATTACACATACTGCCACGGGATTAAACTGAAATGGGAAATCAGGAACCAGCCATTTAAAACAAATTATTGCCAGTGACCTCAAAATTCATAATGCAAGCCACACAGCACATACGAGAGGAACAATCTCAAAATAATTATTTTCTGACTGCTTGGAAACATGGCTTCCTCTACAGTACTTTTAAGTCCTCAGTCATTTGTTTTCTTGTTTTCACAGCAGCCAGATAGCAGATCTTTTATGAAGTCCTGTGTTTTAGGCAGTCAAGGGTCATTAAAACTACTCCAAAGTTCTTGTCAACCAGTATCATGTTTGGAACAAGTGGGAAAAAAGAATGTCATTTGATATTCTTGATAAAGTGGGAGCCCCCGAGGCTGTAATCAGGCAGCTCAGAATGAAGAGGCGCCTGGGCTGGGGGTGGCAGCCCTGCTGTGGCACAGCATCTCATACTAAGGCGATGTTAAGGGAGAAGAAAAGGTGATTAGCACGTATCTGCCAGGAGACAGAGACTGAGTCACCCAGGGCCATTGTATGCCTTAATTATTTCATCAGTTTATAAGAGACTTGATGATTAAGTCTTATTTTCAGATTTCCTCCAAAGCAAGCCCACTGGAAAAGGATTAGGGGCTTCTATCCACCCACAAGTTTCTATGCCAAAAATGGAGACTTACAAAGAGAATGCAACACCCCCCCCCCAAGAAGCCAGAGTCAGAACTTTCTCCCCCTCTACCTCCCTTACCACCTGGGGGAAGAGAGAGAGAGCGCTATTATTAAAATAGATCCTTCAGCATAAAGAGGAAATTTTTTCTAAGTGGTATCTTAGTTCCTTTTTAAAGAAAGAAGTGAAAGGGGATAATACGAAGCCAAGACACTTACTAAACTTCAGTCTCATGAGTTATCACACTGAAAAAGAGGAGAGGGACTACAAAGTGGGAGGAGGTGTTGAGAGGATAAAAGGGGCTGGAAACTTTCACCAGCTGGTCTTTCCCCCCGCTTCCTCCTCCTGTATGCAGACCATGGTAGAGCCTAAAGAGCCAAATAATTCCCAGGGATGACTAACCCTCTTCTAACTATTCACAACTGAATCTTCAGAGGTCACTGCCTCTTGGATTTTATACTTACATAACTGGAAAACTAGCAGCATGGGGGGAGGGGGCCCAAGGGGGTGAGTCTCAATAAAATCATCAGATTCAAAGTTAAAGTCAAAATAACTGAAAAGCAAAAATACACCACCAGACTCCAGAAGTTTGAAAAAACAGTATCTGAAATAAATAAGACTTCCCGAGAGGGAGGAGGAAAAAGTCATCTACCATTAAGGACACACCTTAAAAGTTCTCGACACATTAAGCACAAGCTAGTGGTTTGATGAGTTCGCTTTTCAAACAGAAACCAATTAGGTTAGTTCTCTGCACTTGTCACTGCAGACAATTTTTTAACTAGACCTGCTAACTCATCCTTCTCGAAACAAAAATTTAGCATCTGAAATCTGATTTGGTACCAACCAAAGCAGTTGATCACTTTGGGAAAAGTAGTCAAGAACACTCTGGACGTCCTTCACTTACAAAGAGAGGTGAAAGGCCCCCTGAGGCCCCTACCTAGTCGCCAGGCATGGCCAGCAGCTGTGGCTACCCTGCCTCTTCTTTTGTTGGCCTTAATCTCATGTCAAGTTATTCAACCAACTCAAAAGCGATGAAGACATAATTGAATCAACCTGAACTAAATCAGATCTAGGCCTCTTAAAACATACAGCTTAATGGCTCCAACCCATCCCAAACCAGGAAACTGGCCACGGGCTCCAGTGGCACACATGGTACCCTACAGCCCCAGGACCCCAGGCTGGCGCCCCTTGACCAACGCATGCTCAGGAATGCCTGTTTCTCAGAAAGAGAAACTAAGGCTCACAGGACACACAAGCCTTCCGGCTGGGAACGACCACCTTCCCCCGCTCCCGCCCCAAACAATAACAACTTTCTATAACAAAGTTTCTTCTGGGGGAGTGCGGACCGGCCCCAACTAGGGATCCCAGAAACGGACACCCCCCCCCCCCGGGATTTCGGCTCACTTCAGGAAGCAAACCTTTCGGGAAAAATCCCCGCCTGCTGTCCCCACCCCCACCCTCCCCGCCCAAGAATGCGCTTCCCGTGCTCCGAGGGTCTGGGGCGGGGGGCGCCCTTCCCTGTGCGCCCGCCCGCGTCAGGGCTAAACTGAGGCGCACGGGGCCGCGCCCTCCCGTGTGCGGTTCCGCCTCCCGCCGCCTCGCACGAACTTCCCACGGGAGTTTGCGGGGCGTTCTAAGTTTGGGCGTGAAACCGAACACCTCCTCTGGCTGGCAGGACGCAGCTCAGGCAGAGGCGCGGACCCCCGACGGCCACGCCGCGCCGGGCGGGCCATTGTCTCAGCCGTCCCTCCCAGCCCCACGCGTGGCCACGGCCGTGGGGACGCGGCCCCGGCGCCCCTTTACCTGCGGCCGTACGGCTGCACCGCCCAGCCGTGGGCTGAACGAGCGGCAGGGGCGGCGCGGCCTTTGTGCGTCTGCCGCTGCCCCGACGGCGCCGGGACCGGGACGGGGCAGCGCCATGCCCGCCTCCCACGGCCGCGGGCGCCGGGACCCCCACCCCCACAGCGGCTCCGGGGGGCCGGGCTCACCTCCGGCGCGGGGCGAGGGAGCGGCGCGGGCGCCCCCTACTCGTCCGCGCGGGGACAGTGCAGGCGCGGGGTCCCTGCGCGGGCGGCCGGCGTCCGGCGGGGGGACTGTTGGGGCAGAAAGTGCTCGCAGCAGCTGTTGCGCCCTCCCCACGGCCGCGCCGCCCGACGCCACGCCCCCAGCCGCGCTGGGCACGCCCCCTCGGCGCCCGCGCCTGTGCGCAAGCGCACTCCCGACCCGCCCACAGCCGCCGGCCACGCCCCCCACGGGCCCCCGAGGCGCGAGCCCCGCAGAGCAGCGCGCGCACCCCACTCCCACCCCGTGGGCTCCCGCGCACGCGCGCCCCGCGCCGCCTCCCGCCATCCGGCTTAACGTGGCGCGCTCGCGCCCGGGCGGTTCCAGTGACAGGTATTCTGGAAGGGGTGGGGGCTACAAGCGTTGCGCGCAGGCGCACAGCCAGCCCTCCCTCGCTGCCTCCCCCTCCCTTGCAAGGTGCGCCCGGAGAGGGAGGGGAGGGAGGGAGGGAGGGACCGGTTGCCCAACTCCCGGGTCGCCTAGAATCACGAACAAAAAAAAAAAAAAAAAAAAGCCAACCAACCTTGCCACAGGCTTCCAGGAGCTTACGAGATAGCGGTGTTCTGAAGGTAAACACTTTTCAGAGAGTCAATGTAAAGAAGATCCGGGACCTATAAGGATTAAATTTCTCTAAATTAGTATCTTTATAAAGCTAATTGCCTTTTTTCCTTAAGACCCTGAGCTTGTGTTTCTATTATAGTTTCATGTCTAAATTTGGAGTTGGTACCAAAGAATCTACTTACTTTGCATAGAAATTCACTTGGGTGAAACTAAGCTTAAAAGTGGGGTCAAAACAAAAACAACAAACACACACACATACCCCTTTATGCTCAACTCATTTAAAGCTCTTCCCTGTTTTGTTCCTGACTCATATTAAAGATGAAAGAAAAGACAGGAAAAGGTTGGGACTCCAAAGGCCTGAGACAGATGCCCCGTGTTTTTTAAGCGAGCCCCAGAGAGGAACTATGGCGGCCACAATCACTTCCAATAATTTTTCTGCTCTAAAATGCAAATGAATTCAAATGTAAAATAGATCTATTGCTTCACACCGAATGGCCAACTTGTTTGTTTCTTTTTCAAGCTGGCCCTCCGTGTGTCAGAAAGTGGAAAAGCATCAAGAAAAGCATTCATTGCCATTTCCTAAATCAAGGGGTGGGGGGGGAACCAACCGGAACTGGTAAGCAACGCAGTCCTTAATAAATAGGAAGAAGAATTCAAGAAGACAGCTTAGCAAGGGGCAAGAATCTGCCTTGTAGAATGTTTTTGCTGTCATTTTACATATAACTACCAACCCACATATGGTCTCGTTAGTCTTTTTTTTTTTTTTTCCAAAGGAAGTGAATCAATTACTTACTCACAATTAATTAGCATTGCTGGAAGTAGGATCCTTAAGCCAATCCTGATTCTCATTCAAGCACATAAGATATTGATCATTTTTAGTACTAGGGTTCCTTTTCTCACCACAGATTAATATCTCTCTCTAAAGTACTGGCTAAAGCCTTATAAATATTCACGATCAGAACACAACGGCTCAGCAAACATTCATACGCAGGAGACTTCACTTAACTTTGTCCCAAAAACCACTGGGGGTGGGGGGGAAAGACACAGCTTTGATACAAAACAAAGAAAACTATGACCAAGTAACGAGGCTGGAGGTGAAGCCTCAGTCTTCGTGTTAATGGATAACCTTTGCACTCCGAAGCCTTGATACTGTAAACACAATAGCTGAGAGTTAAAAATCCCAGCGTGGAGACGGAGAATAAAGGAAAGTCCAAACTTCTCAGGAGCAATGGGGAAACAGTCAAATATTTTGACAAATCATCATTTGGCTAAGAACAATGAGACTCGGGCTCTCAGACCTTGTAGCTACTGAGTTATTTTCAGAGCAAAGGAAGAAAGGGGAGGGGGGGTGTTTTCCTCCATGCCCTCACAAAGCCACCACTCTGTTAAGCCATTTTGGCATCAGATGGTCTGTTACTGTTTCTCCTCCCCTTCCTCCCCCCACCACAAATAAAGGGGGGAGCAACTTACTACGTTGTCGCTTTTAAAATTGAAAGAGAATTGCCTTCCCTGCTCTATCTGCTAAGAGATTTGAATGAAATCCTGATGTCTGAGAAAAGAATTACAAAGAACCTTCCCTCCTGGAGATGTGCCAACACAACTGGGAAATCGTTGCAAAATTCTGCCACTGACGGCTGAGCTTGCAAACACACACCGTGTTTTCCAAGGGACATGGAAGGATCGGAATTCCTGCCTTAGAATGCAGAGGCTCGTGCCTCGCGCTGATTTGGGAAGCGTGGGTCGTTAGACACAATTAAAAGTCGGAAAGTCACAGGAGAACACGAGGGACGTTTGGTTTCGTAATAAGCAGCTAAGAACTCCCCACTCCTGGGCTAAGTGGAAACTGAAAAATCGAACGTTGGTCTCCACGGCCTTGGCCCCGCCCACGCGGAACCCTGCTTCGCCATCACTCACTTCCCAGGCTGCGATACTTCTAAAGGAATCAGGTGCTGAAGAACGCAGACACGCAGAGTGGGACCCGGCTATCCGTCCCCGCTCCTGGCATCTGCACGTGTAGCCTAATCCAGGCCCCAATCCACCACCTCCTGAACCGGACGAACCTCAGCCACGTCTCTTCTTTTTCAGTTTCCAAACACTCCCCCAGACCCCGCCCGCCCGCCCCAAGACACATTTCCCAAAGTGCGCTTATAAAATCACACACCATTATCTCTGATTTCATTTTAGTGCTAGCAGGCCTCTTCCTTAAACTAACATCTGATTTTCTATCCAGACCCTGCCTGTATTCAAAAAATCTAACAAAAACAAGAGTAAGCCTGGTTTGCTGTATATACTATCTACAGGAATTATCTTCTTGAGACGAAGTCCTAATTAGAAGTGCAGATGAAACATAATCTTTCCTAAGTATTTATTTCACTGTGGAACAGATTACAGAGAAACAACTTGGAAACGAACTCCCTGGAGCTGCAGCACAAACGGCACAGACGCTCAAAAGGACTCTGTGCAGGGCAGGAAAACCAGAAAAACTGCAAGCAGCAGGAAACAGAAAAAGTTAGTCGGAACCTGCATTTACAAACTACAAAGGACATTTGAGAGGGAGGCGGGGGGTAGCCCTCTTCCCAAGACTGAAAGCACTAAATTAAGGAGAGGTAACAAAACAAAGCCGAGGGGGGCACTCCATCTTCCCTTCCTAAATTTCAACCCCAGAAGCCATCCGTTTTCAAATACCCGGTAAGGTAAGAGAGAAGTAGATGGCAGAAATTACCTTTCAGGAGGGAAGGCGGTGCTGGAACCGGGAAATCCTAGGAGCCTGCCAGTCCACCTGGCCCGGAACAATACAGCAGGAGATGTGATTGCTGGTTTTTACAAGCAAACCAAGAAGGGAGGGGCTAAGCGTAAAGCTCAATTTAAATAGGTTGAGATATAATCCGACTTGATTGACTAGATCACCCTTGATTGGGTTAAGAACACCATTTGATCTAAGCACATCTGTCCTTTTCCTCTAGTTTGTTTACCTCTTTTACAAACACAACTGCAGTCTTCTCTAATATTGCTGTTTCCCAAGGCTGCCCTCTCTCAAAGTATTCGTGGAAACTGCCTTAAAGACTGAGGCATACAACATTCCTAAAGAAGCTCCTCTCAAAACTTCTTGGACTCAACAGGTTTCCCAATGGGGCAAGGGAAGAGAGAAAAGTAACAATCATTGAAATCCAATCATGGCCACCATCTCAACGGAGAGAATCGGTTTTTTGTTCACACACTGAAACCAAAACAGTCTGGAGGCAGGAAGATGAAGGCATTCGAGGCTAGTGTGACTACATGAGATCTTGTCTCAGAAGAAACAAAAACAGGAGGGGACCCCGTTCAGGTGGCAGAGGGCTGCCTCGTGTCCAGGGAACCCTGGCTTCTGTCTCCAGCACAACTATGAACAAGGGCATGGCGACACATGTTATAATGCCAGCACTGGAGAGGCAGAAAGAGAAGGCTCAAAAGCTGGAAGTTGTTCTCAGCCAAACAGTGAGTTTGAGCCTGGCCTGGGCCATAGCATAAACCCTAGTCTCAAAATAACAATAATCACAGGGTGTGGCAGTACAAACCCTTAAACTCAAGGCTCTAGAGACAGAAACAGGCAGGTCTCTGTGACTTAGGGGGCAGCCTGATCTACAAAATGAGTTATAGGCCATCCACAGCTATGTAGAGACCCTATCTCAAAGAACCACTTAATAGCTATTATATGAATAATATTAATAATCTATAATTAAGGGCAGGAGAGACGGCTCAGCAGTAAAGGGCACTGACTGCTCTTCCAGAGGACAGAGATTCAAATCCCAGCAACTACATGGCAGCTCATAACTATCTGTAATTCCAAGATCTGATGCTCTCACATAGCCATACTTGAAGGCAAAACACCAATGCACATAAAATAAAGATAAATAAACTTTTTAAAATTTTTTTTAAAAATTAGCCAGGCGTGGTGTGCACACCTGTAAGCTTAGCCCTCGGGGAGGCAGAGGCAGATGGATCTCTGTTTGTAAGTTTGAGGCCAGCTGATCTACAAAGCAAGTCCAGGACAGCCAAGGCCACACAAAGAAACCCTGTCTCAAAAAAACCAAAACCAATAATAATAATAACCTACAATTCTATGATACATATTTTATTATCATCATTTAAAACTATAGGAGTATTCTGCAAGTCTGGTGCCACCTTGCATTACAATCAATAAATTTTCTTCCCCACAAACAGCTCTATTAAAGTTTATATGCATGTATCTATCAGCAAATCCTATATTTCCAATTTTGGAGCTGGGGATATAGCTGAGTGGCTCAGCAATCAGGCACAGAGCCCCAGGTTCAATCCCAAGCACCTCAAAAATATTTTGAACCTCAACTATGTCTACTTATGTGTATCTCTAACCCCAGCCTGGTGGAGGGCACTCCATTTTCTGCTCCAGTCACACCCAGTGACCATGTACATGCTTCTCAGCTTCTGTCTAGCTTTGCCTTCATGCTTTCTCCATCCATAACAAAGGACACCCTTCACAATAGAGAGCACAGCCTGACACCACCCAGCTCAGTGGCTTCCTATTGCCTTGAGCAAAAGAGAACAGTTTCCTTAGCTGGCCTGGCTAGCCCAGGGGACTGGCCACCATCTTGTGGCCTCACGTCTTGGCAGGATCCTCACTTCAAATCCTACACATATCAGCAGTGCTCTTCCTAGACCAGGGCTTTCCACATGTCCTGCTCCTGCCACCATTGCTTCCTACTCTCTACAAACAAAAACACAAAAACAAAACACCTACTTTCCCTTCTCTTCCAGGGGATCCAACATGGTAGCATAGACAGGCACAGCCTCTCCCTTCATTGTGGCTCAAATCCTTGGGCTCCACCACTTAAGAGCTGAATAATCCCAAACTATTATTTGGTCTCCATTCAGGTTCAATTTCTTTACCTAGAAAAGGGTGTGGCAAGCCTAGCCTGATTGCTCAGGGCAGTAACTCCAGCTGCTCAGAGGGCTGAGGCAGAAGTTCATGACTAGACAGGGCAACCTGAGACCCTGCCTCCAAAATTAAAAGAATAAATAAATAAAGGATGTGAAAGCACAAGCCTTTAAGGAGGAAAAGGCAGGTCGATCTCTGTGTGAGGCTACCATGGTTTATAAGTGAGACCCTGTCTCAGTCAATTAACAGTGTGATAGTTCAAACCTGTAATCTCAGCATTCAAGTGGTAGAGGCAGGAGGATCAAGAGTTTAAGGCTGACCTGGGTTACATATTGGGTTCTAAGCTAGCCAGGGCCCCATTAGATGCTGTCTCAAAAACAATAACAAAGTAAACTAATCATGACGCTGGATGCCCAAAATCCTAAACACTTAGGAGGCTGAGGCAGCAGGAGACCCTGTCTCAAAGTAAAACAGGGCTGGGGATAAAACTCAAAAGACAGACACTTCCGTAGCACGAAAGAGGCCTTCCATTCCATCCCCAGTACTGCAAAAAGAAAAGCAACTGTCGTTAAGAAAGATGAGCATGATAAGAAATATAATGGTGAGCTGGGTGTGGTGGCAGGACTTTAATCCCAGCCACTCAGGGTGGATCTCTGTGAGTTCGAGGCCAGCCTGGTCTACAATAGGACAGCCAAGGCTACACAGAGAAACCCTGTTTCAAAAAAAAAAAAAAAAAGAAAGAAAGAAAGAAAGAAAAGAAAAAGGAATATAATGGTCATGCAATTACTGAGATTACCTGCAGAAATAACACATTTCTCCAGAACTCTAGGGATTCCTGAGACTGAGCAAACCCTCCCTACTGGCCTAGGCTTCTGGGTAGTCTGAGCTGGCTATGACCACAGGAGGCAGCATGGAAGGCAAAACAATGAGTTCTTGTCCCTTCTGTGCTTATCTCCTTAGACAGACAGAAGGAAACTAGAGAGGAGAAACTCCCTTCCCAGAAATCAGGCAGTGGTCATTTTGGCCAGATGTGGTGGTCTACCTCTGTAATCACAGAATTGAGGGGTATTAAGCCAGGAGAAAAAGGAATTCCCTACCAGCCAATGCTACCGAACAACAGATGCTGCCTCATTAGACACAACAAACAATAAATAAAGAGTAAAAACATATAAATTGGTGCTGGGGCTTTAAGCCAGTCAGGGGCACAAAGCCCAGGGTCTTGCATCAGGCATGGAGGTTCTTGCCTATAGTCCTAGCATTTGAGAGGGAGACTCAGAAAGACCAGAGGTTTAAGATCAAGCACTACTACCTCAAAATTAATTGCAAAAAAAAAGCAAGAACAAATAATAATAATAATAATAAACATTATTAGTGAGTTAACAAGCCCATGGCCTGGGGATTTGAGTTTGCTTGCAGTGGGATGTCAAAGGTTAATTCTCTTCTTCTAGATAGAGCTTAATTTGTAGTTTAGCCCCCACACCCTGCTGATTCCCCTCAACCCTCTGTACTAGTCTCCTCATGCCCCTGGTATCCCTTTCCTGTTCAGGTCATCTCCCCCATTCCAATAGTTCAAAAAAATATCCCCATGCTAAAGGCTGGTGCATGCCAATCAAAGCTCTACCCAGGCCTCTCCCACAGTGTACTTGCAGCTGGAAGCTTCAGTCCAAGGTCCCCAAATTTCCAGAGCCACCCTGCCTGACTGCACATACTTCCATCTCCAGCTGGTTCATTATAAAAGCCTGGTGCTATCAGAGCCTTGTCTCAATTCCCCAAAGTCTCTTAGAATGAAAATAAATCGACAACAGAGACTGGTAAGATCAGGTGGACAGTGCTGGATCATCCAAAGACTACAAACATTGTTATATTTATAGTAGTTTAGAAGAAGAAAAAAATCTGAGTTCAAGGCCAGCCTGGTCTACAGAGTGAGTTTCAGGATAGTCTGGGCTACACAGAGAAACCTTGTCTCAAACAAACAAACAAACAAAGAATCTACAGGCTGTTAATCTACAGGCCTGGAGTTAGGTTCCAAGCATGTACACCAAGTGGCAGCATAAACTATATAGTGAGCTCTGGGACAACCAGAGCTACATAATAGAGCTAGACACTGTCTCGAAAAAAAAAAAAAAAAGTTTTAATATAAATTTTTATTCTCTATCAATTACTTCACAGCTGTGGAATTTAATAATGTAACTTTCTTGGAGTAAATGAATCTTTGTTTTGTTAGCTCCAGTGTCTAAACTTTGTTTTTTTTTTTTTAAGAGTGCAAGAGTCTCACCATCTAGCCTTTGGCTGTCCTGGAAATCCTACATAGACCAGGGCTGGACTCTGCTCTGATCCTCCTGACTGCCTCCAGAGGGCTGGATTAAAGACACACTGTCATGCCCTGCCTAAATCATATTTGACACCTTATTTCCTGAATATTCCACCACACTGAGCTCTGGTCCACCACCTTCCCTTCTCCTGTCCTTGACCTGCAATATTACACTTGGTCCACAAGAAGGAAGTCATGACTGCGGCCAGGGCCTTGAATACAGCTGTTCCGTCCCTGTCTCTATTCCTCAAGAGATGGTAGAGTGTCTGAAAGTGGTAGGAAAGGTCGTAAAATAATGTCCAACCAGGGCTCACTCCACAGAGGGAGAAGGCAATAAAGTTTCTAAAAGGTAAATACTCAGGGGGGAGGAGGGACACGAGGACAACTGCCTCTCATCATGCTTGTCAACAGTGGGAGCCAGAGCCAGGAGGATCAGCACAGGTTTAAGACCAGCCTGGTCTACACATTGAGTTCCTGCAATAACTCTCACCTCATTAAAAAAAAAAGAAGCAAGCAAAACAAACAAAAAAATAGCCTGGGTGATGTGAAAGCACTTGTTACCAAACCAGCCTATGACCTGAGTTAGATCCCCAGACCCACCATGGTGAAAGGAGAGAACCCACTCCCAAAGGTTGTCCTCTGACCTCCATGTGGATGCCATGCCACTTACATGTGCTCTTATATAAACACACACTAAAGAAATGTAATTTTTTTTTCAAAAGAACAATAAATAAATATTCCTGACAGACATGGTGTCACTTTTCCGTTTTATTCCAGCTCTTGGAGGATAGAGGCAGGAAGATCAAGCGTTCAAAACAGCCTTGACCCCTTGAGACACTATCTCAATAGTCAGTCTCCCAGAACTGGTGTGTTGTGGTGCAGGCCCGTAAGCCCAATGCTCAGGAAGCTGAGACAGAAGGATTGCAAATTTGAAACCAGTCTGACCCAAACTACAGAGAAGACTGATGGCTGACCTGAGCTATGCAGAAAGACAGAAACAAAATCTAGACCTGGCAGCCCAGGCCTATGTTAGCACAGAGAGCTGGAGGCAGGAGTTCAGAGTTCAAGGCTAGCCTTAGCTACACAGCAACTTAAGGAGCATCTTGGGCTACATGAGACCCTATCTCCACAAAATCTAAAATACAAATTCCCGAGGTAGGTGCCAACTTTCCCCTACACCTCCTTTCCCTTGCCCCTCAAAGATTCTTAGTAATCTTGTCATTCCAGGCCACATCCCTCCCAGGGTCCCTTTCCTTATTCTCATTATCCTTGATTCCTATCTATGTCACCTTGTTCTCACTCTCCCGACCCCAACTTCCTCCTGACCATGCAATAACCACAGGACTTCTTTCCTTTATGAAAATCTCCTTTTTCACCAGAACGTGACTCAGTTCACTCTGGACACCAGGATGCAAAACTATACTGTGGCCCCAGCCAACCTTTCAGCCTGATTCACTCAGTAAATATTTACAGCCCATTCCTTTCTCCCAAGCGACTAAGCCACGTGGTAATTACAGGGTGAGACTAAGACCAATCAAGAGTGCTGCCCTCCTGAAGCTTCTACTTTAACAGAAGCAGATGTTCCTCAAGCTTAAACACAAATAAGCAGAGTGGTCCATAAACACAGCATCTACCTGGAAGAGGCGATCACTGAGGGGTAAGAGAGGCAAACACAAGGATGTCCAAAGCTTCATTATAGCAGGGAAAATCTAGAAACTTTGAACAGCCAAATTTCCAAATATAAACAGCAGTTTATATTCAATAAATACTTATATTCAATAAAAAGAGAGTTCTCATGCAGCTAGATCGCCAAGACAAGAATTAACACAATAATCTAGGAACAAAAACAGCTAGATGTGTATATGTATGTATACATATACATATGTATATGTGCCCCTTCCAAAACAAAAGAAAACCTTAAGAAAGTGTGATCTCCTATTTCAAGTGCTTGAATATCAGGTAAGGCCACTACAAGTCACTAAATCTTGAACAAGACAGGACAGAAAAATCAAATCAGTTTGGGGGTAAATGTTTTCAAGCCTTTTTATATGTAAGATATAATTTCTCTATATAATTAAAAATTAGTTGGGGCTGGAGAGATGGCTCGGTGGTTAGGAGCACTGTCTGCTCTTCCAAAGGACCCAGGTTCATTTCCCAGAACCCACATGAGAGCTCACAACTGTCTATAACAAGGGATCTGACACCTTCACTCTAATGCAATAAAATCAGTGGCCTGTAAACATATAATTGCATGACATAAGCTAAACACAAAAGACCAACATTCCTTCCTGAAATGTAGCATCAGAAAGTTTAAACTCAGAGCAGATCCAAATAAATTTTAAAAACCAGATGAGGTAGGGCACACCCAAAATGCCTGCACTCTCAAGGTGGAGACTAGATCAGAAGTTCAAGGTCATCCTAGGCTACAGAAAGGGCTTCACCACAGCTTGACACTCAATGAGACCCACTTGCCTTTGCCTCCCTGGTGCTAGGATTTAATACTTTGCCTTAAATATTTATAGTGAAAAGAACCTGCATATATGGATGGAAAATTCAGGGGCATATTGGTATAATTAAATAAAAGATCAAAATGTTGAGATCCTACCTTCCACAACGAGAAGTAAACAGGTCTCCCCTTCAAGGACCTGCCTTCTAGTCAGGTAAGGTTAATACACAGGGCCAAGCTGCCAGGAAAGCTGTGAATCAAGGGGAAAAGGTCTGAAGGAGGTGGAGTTTGAAGAGGACCTCTAGGAACAGGTGAAATGCCTATACAGCTTTTCTTTCTTTCTTTCTTTCTTTCTTTCTTTCTTTCTTTCTTTCTTT
>NW_026596234.1:8044972-8045493 GCF_907164565.1 Psammomys obesus | reverse complement strand
TTTCTTTCTTTCTTTCTTTCTTTCTTTCTTTCTTTCTTTCTTTCTTTCGTTTTCTTTCTTTCTTTCTTTCTATCTATCTTTCATTCTTTCTGTACAGATTTGAAGATAACAGAAGTTAGATAATTCCAGGTTTAGAGACAAAATGATAACGAAACAAGAGTAGTACGATATGGAAACCAGTTGAAAAACTGACCGAGGGCAATGTAGATCAGCTGCCTGGAGCCTTCTGGAGCCTTCTGGCCATGGTATAAGCAGAGTAGCGAACTGACTCAGTTATTAAGTGAATCATTTCCTCAGAGAGTAATATAGACTATCTCTGCTGCAACCACTTAGATATGTAAGTGCGTCCAACTTTCGGGTCACTTTTACAACAACAATGACAATGATAGCTAACTGAAGAAGGAGGAGGAGGAGGAGGAGGAGGAGGAGGAGGAGGAGAAGGAGAAGAAGAAGAAGAAGAAGAAGAAGAAGAAGAAGAAGAAGAAGAAGAAGAAGAAGAAGAAGAAGAAGAAGAAGAAGAA
>NW_026596234.1:8014270-8044962 GCF_907164565.1 Psammomys obesus | reverse complement strand
AAGAAGAAGAAGAAGAAGAAGAAGAAGAAGAAGAAGAAGAAGAAGAAAAAAGGGCAGGGTGTGTTGGCACACGCCTTTAATCCCAGCAGCACCGACAGGCAGTTCTCTGTGAGTTCCAGGCCAGGCCCGGCTGTTACACATAGGAAACACAAGAAATCGAGTACTGGGACCATGCTCTGTGCCAGTATTAATTCCACATAGTGGCTTCGGCACACCTGAAATCCCAGATGCGGATGGGTGGAAAGCTTCTCACTTCCCTGGGCTACAGTATTAATTCTCTGATTAACTCATGTAAGTAAATCCTCTTACAGGCAGGCAAGTTGACACACACCTGTAATTCCTGCACTTGGAAAGTAGAGGCAGGGGGATCAGGAGCTCATGGTCACCTTTGTCTACACAGCAAGTGAACTCCACGAAAAAAATATTCATCTTTGGAACCTCAACTGCTCTGGGAGTCCTTTCTCTCTGTTTTAATAAAGTCTATATTCCCTCTGCTTAGAAAGAAAGGGAGAGAGGGAGGGAGAGGTGGGGAGGAAGAAAGGAAGGAAGGAAGGAAGCCAGCCAGCCATGTATCCCATCAATGCCTAAAATGCCAGAAGCACTATGGAGGGCAGATCAGGAGTTCAAGGGCGGTCTGAGCTACTGAAACCTAATCTCAAAATAAATAAATAAATAAATAATAAACAGCCCCCAACAGAAAAAGAAAATAGGCAATCCAAGATGACCAAACTCTGATTTACTAACTTCTCCTATTTGAGTTCTCTGGCTGGGATGAAGCCCTGTGGTGTGTCATCTGAGCAACAGCATTTGTCATGGGTTTGGGTCTTAACCGTAGCAAGCAGCAATAACTTCCTGAATGGGTCTTCCAGGCCAGACCAAATACTCTTTAAAGCAAAAATTAAAAATTAAAAAAAGTATGGGGTCACCCCTATTGGAACAGCATGGTATGCCCTTGACTGACTTAAATTTCTGAGGTCCAAACCGAGATCTCACTTGCCTACATGCCAACCTTCACCCCTGAGATGTAAGTCTCTCTTCCTCTGTTGCTTCCATTTTACAGGTGGAGGAAAGGGTCCTTGGAGACACCCAGACTCTGCATTGGGGGTTTCTGGCGCACAGCAAGCAACCCATTGAATCACACTACTACCATAAAGACCACTGATTCCAGGAGTGGTGGTTATGGACCTGTAATCCCAGCCATTTGGGGACAAAAACAGGATGACTACAAATCCAAGGCCTGCCTGGACTACAGTTCAAAATCAACTCTTACAGAATAGCCTGCCTTTTTTTTTCTCTTTTTTTCTTTAAATTTTTATAATAGCTTGCCTTAAAATACAAAATGAACCCAGGGCTGGGGGCAAGCCTTGGGTTCAACACCCCTGTACTCAAAATGACACAAAATACCAGTGACCAAGGCCACAGACTCCCACCATCACCTGGGCATATACCCACAGACGTACACCGACTGGTACGAACAACGCAGGTGGAATTACCGGAAGCACGTACCTTAAAGTGGGCAATCCTCATGGAGCAATCCTCAGACCCACACTCGCGACCTCCTCCAAGTTTTACAGATCCAGAAAGGGGCCAGCTCAGCCTTAAATACCAACGGGAGGGCGGGGCCAGCAAAGATGCAACCAATTGACTTGTAAGGACTTGTGCCTACCCTAAAAGCGAGGTTAGGGTGGGGCCTACACAAGCGCCTACTGGGACCAGGCAACCGGAAATGAGCAGACTAGCCCTCATGTACTTCCGGAACTCAATCCCTCCTTGGCCTTTGCTGTATGTTGGAACAATAGAGATAACGGGTCCCCCTGAGGATGTGAACAACCCATCACTGGACCCCTCTGGTGGTTGTTTGTTTGAGACAGCGTCTTATTTAGCCCAGGCTGGCCTCCACATCACTGTGTAACTTGAGACTGGCTTTGAATTCCCGATCTTTGGCTCCATTCTCTAGGTGCTGAGGTGACAGGCTTCTCTATTTTGGCTCTTTTATTGATTGATTAATTAATTGATTGATTGATTTGAGGGGTGGGAGAGGTTGAACCCAGAACCTTATGAATGCTAGGCAAGCGCTCTCACCCCTATGTCACATCCTCATCCTGACCTGAAAGCTCAAGATGGAGCCTGCAGTAGCGACTGGAGAATAAAAAAAGCCAAGAATCTCTCCTTTCCCTGTACCCAAAGGGCCTTCTGATTTAATCCCTCTGCTCCTCTGAGGATTTTTTTTTTAAGTTGTTGACATACTTTTACAAAGACCAAGCTAGGGTGTCCTCTTGAGAAATATTTTAAGAGACTGAGTTTTGTGTACTTCCTAGAAGGAGTTTCTTTGACATCATGGAAGGGTCAAAACACGTGATACTGAGACCAACCTTCCTGCACTGTTAGACCAGACTCCTCGAACTCAGATCCACCTGCCTCTGCCTCTGCCTCTGCCTCTGCAGGGCTGGGGTTGAAGGTGTGCATCACCACGGCACGCCTAAGAAAAGGCAAATAAAAATTCAGAGACTGGGCTTTTGAGAACCAGGAATGCTATGTATGTAGGAAAATGTCAAAGAATTAAAGAAGAAAAGAGAAAGAACTACCCTGGTATGTCCTTATCATCGCGCTCCCTGGTCCCTTACATAAACATATAACACTGAAGAGTTTTCTTTCTCTTCCTCAAAGGGGCGGGGGGGGGGGGGGAACACAGCCATAAACCTCCAAACCAACAGAGCTGAAATTTTCTACAAGAGCTCGTAACCAGGAGATGTATTTCTTAAAGGAAACAAGAGTGCTGGGAACAGAATAAGCCGCGTGATTGGAAGTCCACAAACAAAAACAGTGTGTCCCCAAGAAAACAAAATAGAATTTGGCTAAACGGCTCCTGTTTAATCCCCTACTGCCCAGCCCAGTGGGGTTGGAGAGGAAGCCTCCTTCCAGAAGGCTGCCAAAGCTTTCAGCGGTGTTGCCTCATGAACTCAGCCATACGAAAACAAAATATTCACTGTAAAAAGAAAAAAAGAAAAAAAGAAAAAAAGAAAAAAAAAAGTAAATGAGAGGGCGTGAGACTGTGCATTGTAGACCTGGTCACACTGCAGAGTGGCCTGGGGACCGCAAGGTCATCTCCCCTCCCAGGTCGGCATGAAACCATTTCATTTCCACATTTCAACAAGTCCTCCAGTTTCCCCTTTTAATCCAAGTCACTCTGTGGTTGTTCGGCCGTGCGCTCGGAGCCTGTGTTTTCATAGCCACGGAGAGTGTGTATTTGCTTTCAGAAGAGCACAGCCACGTGACAAACACAAACCAGTTTCCCAGTGATTTAAGTGGCCCCTCCAAGCATCTTCCCAGGGCCTCTTTCAGCCTTTGTAAATGGAAGTGTGAATTGTACAGTCCATTTGTACATATAGAAGGGAGACAAGGCAAAGGCCTCACAGATCATGTACATCTGGATGCAGCAGTAACAGCCCTGGGCTGGAGCCGAAGAACACAGGCCACAAAGAGGAACAGTTCTTGGGAGAGAAATACCCAGCCATAATGGCTGAAAGAAGGAAATGAACACTCTTCCCTACGTCAAAGGATTATTACCTCACACTAATGCACACAGCCATTTTTTTTAAAGATTTATTTATTATTTATACAACATTCTGCCTGCACACCAGATCTTACTATAGATGGTTATGAGCCACCATGTGGTTGCTGGGAATTGAACTCAGGACCTTTGGAAAAACGCCAGTGTTCTTAAGCTCTGAGCCATCTTTCCAGCCCACACACAGCCATTTTTAACTCAAACACGAACCTAAGAGTTCAACCAGTAAGAAGAGAAGCTTGCAGCCATTGCAGAGTTCAAATCCCGAAACCACTAACGGCTGCCCACAACCTGCCTGTAATTCTAACAATGGATCCATGCTCTTCTGGCCTCATCTGGCACATAGAGAAACACACATATAAATGAAAATGAAATAAATAAAAGATAAAATTAGAGCCGGGCACGATGGTGGCACATGCCTTTAATCTCAGCACATGGGAGACAGAGGCAAAACCAACCCAAACGAACAAACAAAATAAAATAAAATCACAACTTATGTAATCCTATCACTTGGGATATAGAGGCAGGAGGATCAAGAGTTTCATGTCATCCTTTGCTACAAGAAAGTTCCAGGTCAGTCTGAGCCACAGAAGAATTTTTTTTTTTTTTTTTTTTTAGACAAGGTTTTTCTGTGGCTGTCCTGAAATTCTGTAGATGACCAGGCTGGCCTCAAACTCAGAGATCCACCTGCCTCTGCCTCTCAAGTGCTGGGATTACAGATGTGTGCCACCACTACCTGGCCAGGAGACCTTTTCAAAAAATTAATTAATTGAATTAAAACTTTAATTTTTAGTAGTCCACTGGGAAATAGGTTTGGTAGCAAATGGAAAATCCAAGATGCAACCATACTATTTAAAAAATACAAATCAAAGCCAGGCTCTGTGGCTCACACCTACAATCCCAGCACTCCACTCCGGGAGGCAGAGGCAGGCGGATCTCTGTGAGTTCTAAGGTCAGCCTGGTCTACAAAGTGATTCCAAGACAGCCAAGGCTATACAGTGAAACCCTGTCTCAAAAACAAAACAATAAAAACAAACAAAATCCTACAAATATATATATATTAATTTTATGTCCATTGATGTCTTACCTCCCTGTATATCTCTATGAGGGCATCAGATCCCCTGGAACTAGAATTACAGACATTTGTGAACTGCCATGTGGATGCTGGGAATTGAACCCAGATCCTTTGGAAGAGCAACCAATTCCCTTAACCACTAAGCCATCTCTCCAGACCTACAACTTTTTTCCTTCCAAAGCAAAAAAAAAAAAGAAAGAAAAAAAAAGAAAAAGAAGTAGAATGTTGGTACATATGAAAACATTCTATTTAAATCCACCATGCAGGTGGTCCAATCGTGAAATCCCCCCAACCATTGAGTGACTGAAGCAAGAGGACCAGCCTAGGCCCCATAACAAGACTATCTCAAAGAGAAAACCAAAATAAAGAAACAAGAATGGAAATCAGCAGCAGTGGAGGTGCATGCCTTTAATCCCAGCAGGGGCAGGTGGTCTAAAGGCATGATCTACAGAGCTAGTTCCAGGACAGGCAGGGTAATGCAGAGAAACCCTTTCTCAAAAAACAAAACAAAACAAAAAATCAGACCAGGGAAAAGGCTCAGCTTTGAGTGCCAAGCTGGATGGCCTGTATTCTTCCTTCTACAAGGTAGAAGGAAGAAACTCTCTCCCAAAGTTGCCCTTTGACCCACATGTGTTCCGTGGTGTGTACATACACACAAATAAATAAATGTGATGAACAGAAAAGAATTGAAGGTATTTTCTTATTATGGAAAATTTCAGTATGGATTAACTATTATAATGATACCAACAAACTATCTGTAAAATATATAATATATACATAATTCTCTAATAATTCATATGAAACTATATGTACTTAGAGATGTATACAGAAACCTATAGAAAAGTGACATGGTAAATTGGAATTTATAACACCTTACTAAATTATAAGAGAATTGAAACAGTTGTGGTTAACACATTGAAATTATGAAGGTGAGTACTGGGTTTGAGGGGAATCAGTCTGGTATTTTTGCCATTCTATTTACATAAACTTCAAATTTGTTCGGGCTACTTCTAAATAGTCACTTTTTTGTTGTTTTTCAATAATGGGATATAAATGACCTTTTCACTACTTCCTGTTTTTCTCTAATTATTTTCCATAAACCTACCGGGTAAAAAACCTTTGAAATCAAAGGCGTCTTTGACCAAAAAGAAATTTAAAACGAAGATCTAACAACCTAGTGAGATGTTTTCCTTGCTATGAAACTCTAGTGCCTGAAAACCCTTGCTTGTTGCCAGTGCATGTTCTTTTGGGACAGCACTGTGCCATCAGACCCTATGCTGTAAATACGATCAGAAGATAAAAGGTCGAGCTGCCATGAAGGCTTTCAAAGACCAGGAACCATTTAAACACACACACACACACACACACACACACACACACACACACACACACACAGCACCTCCTTCCTGCTTCTTACATGTTAAGTGGCAAAACACTCTGGTTTTATTTCTAAACTCCCATGCAGTAAGCAGAGAGCAGGGCAGAGTTCTACATAGCTCGCTGCTGACTCAGAAAGGAAGGGTTCCACATTCCTTAATTAGCACTATCAGAAGTGCTCCACTTCCGGCATCGCGGTTCCCATTTCGCCCTACACACAGCACGCTCAGCACCCCACAAGTCCACACACAGGACAATGGTGAAACGTCCGGACCACAGACAGGGCTGCCTCATTTACTGTTTTCTGTCCTGTTATATACATTCTCCTGTTCCTAATGTTTAAGCCTTCAGACGTACTCTGTGTATCTGGAGAACACAGTAAGGAATAGATGAACATGAAATGTTAAAAATATTGCTGTCTCGGCAGAATGTGGTACTGCATGCCTTTAATCCCAGCACTCTAGAGGCAGAGGCATGGGGATTTCTGTGAGGATGAGTCTAGTCCAGTCTATATAGTGAGACCCTGACAAAAAATAAAATAAAGTAATCAAAAACAAACAAAAACAAACAACAAAAAACAAAAAACAAAAACAGCTTTCTCAGCTATTCAGAGACAAATGATTCTAAGCCTGGTGGCCAGAAGTTTCCTTTTTAGTACCATTTACTGGAATTGTTTATGATCTGTCCTCTTAAGACAAAGCCTTGAGGAAGATTTCCAAACTAGATTACAATGCCATCCAAGGTGGCATGATCAGGTTTGAAGAGTAGGTGGCAAAGCTATCGCAGCTTAAAGGAAATGTCATATTCTCATAGAACATTTATTTTCCTTGTAAACACCGGATTTGAGTGCAGCCGCAGTTAGTGTGGGTAATGTTCAGAGGGTTCTGTCATTGCTGTGCTTCATCTTCTGCTGTTGTTTATTAAACAAAACAAAACAAAACAAAACAAAACAGGGTCTTACTGTGTAGTCCCAGCTGATAGAACTCATGGCAATTCTCCTGCTACAGCCCCTTAAGAAGGAATTACATCCAGCCTCGGAAGTGCTAGTATTCCAAGGAAATGGCCACCGCTCCTGGCCAGAGGTTTTTAAGTAATAAAGTTTGACCACGCTAAAGAGTCAATCAACAGATGAGGCAGGGTATTACTGGCAAACTGTTTTGAAAAATATGATTTTTCGCATTGCGGGAACCCAAGTCTGTTCCCAACATGCTGTGTTCCATGATCCTTATGTGTTTGTTTGTCCCCAAGCTAGTCTGGAACTTGAGATCCTCTGCCTCACAGCTGTGTGCTTCCTCAAACTGTGTAAACTCCTTCTGGTAGATTTTTGTTTTAACTGTAAATAAGACAGAATGACTCCTGCCTGTGACCTCCACACTTAAAAGACAGAGGCTGAAGGAGGCCAGCCAGGACTACATAGCAAGACCATGTCTCAAAAAAATAAATACACACAAGCCAGGCATTGAAACACATGCCTATTTGTGGGAAGGAATACAAGAGTGAATAAAGCCAGTCATCCGGGAAATATTGGAAGATGTCACCACAGATCAAGAACATTTTAGGCTGGGTGTGGTGGCACACGCCTTCAGTGCCAGCAGCGGCTACATAGCTGGTTTCAGGCTAGAGCCGGATAGTGAAGCTAAATCTCAAAAAATAAAAGATAAAAAAATGAGGCCAAGCAGTATCGGTGCATGCCTTTAATCCTAGCATGCTGGAGACAGAGGCAGGTGGATCTCTGAGGTTCTAGGCCAACCTGGTCTACATAGTAAATTCCAGTATACCCAGAGCTACACAGAAAAACCTAGTGTCAAAAAACAAAAACAAAAACAAACAAACAAAAAAAAAACCACCAACAACAAAAAAACAGAGAGAAAAAAATACATACATATGTGTGTTTTATATATAGATTTATTTTACGTACATACTTGAAATACATTTATTTTATTTTATTTTATTTTATTTTATTTTATTTTATTTTATTTTATCTTATTTTAAAGACAGAGTTTCACACTGTAACCCAGGATGACCTGGAACTCAAAAATTATTCGGCTTCCACCAGCCCACTGCTGGGATTATAGACATGAGATTCCATGCCCCTCTGAAATATACTTACTTTAAACAAATATTATATGAGAAGCTGGGCAGTGGTGGCCCACGCCTTTAATCCCCGAACTTGACAGGCAGATCTCTTTAAGTTTGAGGATATCCTGGTCTACAGAGTGAGTTCCAGGACAACCAGAACTATACAAAAAAACCCTATGGGGATGGGATTATATGAGGTTTAACAGACATATGGAGAGCCAATGGCCTTGGAGAGTTGAATAGACCTTGAATTAAGGATGTATGTTAGTTGAATGTCAGTTTAGAATGCTTAAGGTCCTGGTTCAATCCCAACACCAAAATAAATAAACATCTATATAGATAGATATAGATATATATGGATGGATAGATGAAAGGATCTTGGAATTCTGATATTAGGGAATCATGTAAAACTCAGTTTGCTCTAACTTTGTTTTTCTTTTATTTTTTTCTTTCTTTCTTTTTTATTTTTATTTATTATTATTATTATTATTATTATTATTATTATTATTATTATTATTAGTTTGTTTCTTTTTGGTTTTGCAAGACAGAGTTTAGCTGACCTGGACTTGCTTTCTAGACCACATTGGCCTTGAACTCACAGTGATCTCTTTGCCTCTGCCTCCCTTAGTTTTCCTTTTAAGAAAAGAGTAGCTCATGCTTGTATCCCCGCATTCTGACATGCTCAGAAAATATGCCCCCATTAAATAAATTTATAAAATATAAAGAATATCACCCTTATAGAAGCATAAGTCTTAGACTTGGACTATTTCCATCATTTATTAGTTTTGTAGTCAGACCTACTTAGAACAGACCTTACTTATTTAGCACTGTACAGACACTGGGGAGGAGGCTCAGGAGGAGCACTTGTATAACATGGGAAAGGCCCTGAGTTAAAATATCAAAAACAAAATTTAAAAATTTCCAAATATAGCACATTATTGGGCATAATTCTTCACCAGAGAAATCTTCTTTCAATGTAGAAGAAATCCAGATTGAAATAAAATTTATCTAATTAATATTTGGGGATAACACTCACATCTAACAGAAGTTTTGCTCATCAAAAAACAAACAAAATGTGTCGGCAGGGACTGGGGAGGTAACTCAGAGGGTGAGGGTGTATACCACTCTTGCAGAGGACCGAAATTTGGGGTCCAGCACCTACATCTTTCAACTCACAACCTCCTGTGACTCCAGTTCCAGGGGAACCAATACCCTCTCTGCACTCTTTGGGTACCTGTACTCACACATTCACATCTAAACACATACACACAATCAAAAAATTAAAAATAAGCTCTTTAAACAACAGCAAAAAGATAGGGTCTGGATAACTCTCAGAGCTTGACTCCTTCCAGCCCTGTCCATTAGAAAACATTGTTGTTGTTGTTCTTGTTGTTTTTCCAGATAAGGTTTCTTTGTGTAGCCCTAGCTGTCCTGGAACTAACGCTGTAGACCAGGCTGGCCTCAAATTCATAGAGATCCAACTGCTTCTGCCTCCTGAGTGCTGGGATTAAAGACATGTGCTACACCACCCAGCTAGAAAATATTTTTTAATGAAGCAGAGTTGGAGATTTTATGAAAATTATTTTAACATAAACCTACATATGAGGATCAGGAGAGAGGGGGTTGCTCAAAAGTGTGGGTACAGGCTCCTCAAGGGAGAAGAGACAGAAACTATTTTACCCTACTCTTTGTTTTTCTTAAGATATTAAAAGACTTTCATGCCTCTCTTCATTTCCAAACTATGGAGCAGAACATGTTAACCCAGCAGAGAGACACTACAATTCATATCTATAATGAGCCAAAGATTTTTGTTTGTTTGATACAGGGTTTCTCTGTGTAACCTGTCTTGGAGCTCACTTTGAGGACCAAGTTGAACCTTGGACTCGCAGAGATCTGCCTGCCTCTATTTCCTGGGGGCTGGGATTAAAGACATGCACCTGCATTAGGTTCCATCTGAAGAATGGCAAAATAATAATAATAATAATAATAATAGTAATAGTATACAGTTAGGGACTGGGAGTTGCTTGTCTGCCATACACAAAGTCCTGGGTTCTACCCTTGGCACCACATAAACCCGGCACAATAACCCAAGCCTGTAATCCCAGTGCTGGGGATTCAGAAGTTTAAGGTCACACTCTGCTGTATAGAGTATTTGAAGCCAGCTTGGATCACATGAGATCCTGTCCCAGAACTTGATTAATTAATTCCAAGCTTTTGTCTAGCACACAGGGACACTCACCATGGCTGGTAGATTCTGTTCTGTTCCTATAGAAAGAGTGGGAATGGTGCTCAGCGGCAGCCAGGCACTGAAGACCTCTTAGCTTCAGTTCAAGCACTGCTCCCTTGCCAGCCAGCGGTGCCTGCCGAAGCTGCAGATGTTGTCGGGATGGTTAGATAGCAACCTCGGGGCTCCTGGCCATACTGATATTTCCTCACCTATCTTCATTGGTTGGAGTTATTTCCTTAGTCACAGGCTGGCCGTTTATTGGGAGGATGTCAATAGGAACTACAAAGATAACGAATTATTTAAACAAGAACACAAAGTATATACATATATGCTTTTTCTTTTGGAGGGTAACCTATGATTTTGTTTTTGTTTTTGTTTTCTGATTCTTAAGTTTTAGGTGGTTTTCAAAATAGCAATCCGGTGTTTGTGTCTTTCCTAGGATATTTGAAGGTTTAAGCCTTCTGCAAACATTTACATTTCTGACCAGCCAGCAGCACTTAATATCTTCAACACTTCCTAAGATTAGAAAAAGGAGGAGAAAGCTTAGAGAGAGATTTGGCAAACAAGCCTGTCATGATCTGGCAAGGAAGTGCTGCAGCGGCAGTATCTGGGTCTGAATTTATTGGAACATTTGAAAGCAATTAAAATGTCTCCTCTCCCAACTTATTTTTGTTTTAGAGCACACACAGGCATAGAATTAAAAACCGCCATCACAATGGAAATGAATTATCAAGCTGGTCAGAGATGTTTCTACCTCTTGGGGTAGACTGTGTATAATCCATTCTCAGAGTTTCTGATTGTCCCAGTAAGAATAGTTAATGTCCAGGGGCATGGGAGAAGAAGAGGGAGGGAGGGTAGGATTGGGAGGGGATGGGGGAGGAGGCTACAGCTGGGAAACAAAGTGAATAAACTGTAATTAATAAAAATAAAAAAGTTAAAATTAAAATTAAAAAAAAAAAAAGAATAGTTAATGCTGGGCCAAGTGGTGCACACCTTTAATCCCAGCAAAGGCAGACAGATCCCTGTGAGTTCAAGGCCAGCCTGGTCTACACAGTGAGGTCCAGGACAGCCAGGGCTACACAGAGAAACCCTGTTTCAAAAAGCCAAACCAAACCAAACTAACCAATCAACCAACCAACCAAACAAACAAACAAAAAACCCACAAATGGTGGTGGTGAAGGTCTGTAATCCTAACCCTCCGAAGGCAAGGACAGGAACTTCAGAAGTTCAAAGCCATCCTCTGCTATGTCACAAATTGGAGTCCAGCCTGGGTTACATCAAATCCGGTCCAAAAATAAGTAAATAGCGGCTGGGGTTATAGCTTACTGGCAAGAGTTCTTGCCCTCACATGAGGCCTTTGGTTCAACTCCTAACACGGCAAAAATTAAAATAAAGCATGGATAAGGCCTTGAGCAGTGTGTATGTTTGTGTGTGTGTGTGTGTGTGTGTGTGTAGGCACGTGCATGTGGACTCCTCTGCCACAACCTACATGTGGGGGTCAACCTCTCATTCCACCTCGTGGGTCCCGGGGACACAATTCATCTGTCTCCTCAGGAAGCCCGTTACTGAGCCCTAGGACCAGCCCCGCCCTTGTTTAGTCTCAGGGAGAGACTGCAGGGTTCACCGACCTGTATTTTGAATTTGCTTCTAAACAAAGTTCTGTTCTCTCTTTCTTTCAGTTTTATTTTGTCTTTGAGACAGGGTCTCACCGTGTAGCCCTGCCTGGCCTATAACTCTATTTGTAGATGAGGCTAGCCTCAAACTAACCAAGATCCTCCTGCCTCTGCTTTGAATATAAAGTTTGTCACTTTGCAAAAACAAACAGGTAAACAAATACATTCATTACACTAAAAAAAAAAAAAAAAAATGCTTTTAAAATTAAATCCATTTCTTCCCAATTAAGTATGGTCCTTGCTCATCCTGGTGTGTCCTTGAACTATTTCCAAAGCACACATGACAATTTCAGTGACTTTTTTTTTTTTTTCCTCCACACACTACCAGCGATTCCGGTTTCCTTTCCCGGGATTAGAGCAGTAGGTGTAAAGCGAAACGCTCAGGGGCGGGCTCGCTCCCGCTCGTGTCTCTTCTGCTGGACGCGTCTGGCTTGCAGAAAGATCGGGGGACCCTCTTGGACCTTGGCCCTGGGCAGGGACAAAGCCCACTTCTGAAACCCGACTGGGAACAGAATCGGTTCCGACCTAACCCGGCAGTCCCTAGGGACAAAAAGTGTGGTTGTGCAATTTTCTCAGTAAGATGACCCGAGGCCAGCGGCTTGTTTGCTGGCTACACGGAGAGGACTGTTTTTAGTGTGTGTGTTGGAGTCTCTCCACTCAGCACTTAGAGCCTGCGATCTCGCGTCTTCTTGGACCGCTGTATTCTGAGAACATGTGGTGGAAATTGGGATTTATTTTTTTTTTTTTTTTTGGTCCTTCTTCCTCCTCTCCCCACCCCTCTTCTGCCTTAAAAACAAGATAAGCCTGTATGCAAATAGATTCCGGGTAACCTCAGATACATTCTCAACTTTATTTGCTGAATTCGAGTCTGCCTGAGACTTGAGTAATTTCTATTTGCATACCTATAATATTACCAATAGCCCACGTCTGAATCACTGGATTTATCGCTCCACGAGGCTGTTTTTCAACCACGCTGACAAGGACAATGGGAGTCCTGTGTCAGTCAGCCATAGGACTGTTTATGTAGGATTGTTTATATGGGAAGACACAAAAGAGACAGGATTTAAAAAAAAAAAATTCTTTGTTTGCATTTTTTAAATTAATCTTTCTAGATTGCCACAGAAAGTAGTGAGTTTCCTGGCGGCATTTTCATATTCCAGTTCTCATTGGTTCAGGCATCTTTAAGAAAGTTTTAAAACTAAAGTGAGGGCTGGCAGGGAGGGTATGACTCGGGGATAGTGTGCTTGCCTAGTTTGCCACACACAAAAAAATAAATAATATAATAAAATAAAATAAATAAAATGGAAATGTGGCCAAATGATTTGAAATAGTCTTATTCACGTAATTTATACACTAAAGAAACATACAGCATGCTGCTCCAAGAAACACAGCTACTCTTCTTTTGAGGTTAAAAACACTATTTTCTTCGAGAAAAGGTATGCTTCTCTATGCTAAATAGGTTAAGATGGAAAAACACCCCTCAGCCACCCTTCCGTCAACCACCCTAGTTAAACTCGCTGTCATAATACACAACATGAAAAGGCCCTTTACAATGAAGAGGAGGACATCTTGGAAGGCGCTGGAATGGGGCTGGGGAAGGGACAGAGATGGTGCGGGGTGGGGGAGGAGCAGCAAATGCATCCCATGCTCGTCTTAAAAGGCCGTGATGCAACTCTCTGTCGTGTCCAATGAATATATGCCCATTGAAGAGACGGTTTAGTGAATAAGCCCTACGACGAGAGAACTAAGAAAAGTAAATAAGTAAAATGGAAAGGCCAAAAGGAAAAGAAAAGAGAGAGAGAAGCACAACCTCGAGGCATTTGCCAGAGAGCGAGAGAGAGAGAGAGAGAGAGAGAGAGAGAGAGAGAGAGGAAGACGCCGGAAGGAGGGAGTGTGTGACGGTTTATTTTCAACAAGCCGTGTTATCAGGTGAATGAACCTCCCTCTGGAGGATGTAAACACGCAGAAAGGACGCCTGGCCGCTCCAGGGGCTCCTGGATATTTAAAAAGCTTCTCAAAGCCAGTTCTTCTCCAACGCCAATTACGGCCCTGTTCTGAAAGGAAACACTGACTCGCTCATGAAATCATCAAGATTTCGAAACCTGCTTACTCCTCTCTCTCTCTCCTCTCTCTCTTTTTCTCTCTCTCTCTCTCCCTCTCTCTCCCCCCTCCCTCCCTCCCTCCCTCTCTCCCTCCCTCCCTCTCTCCCTCTCTCCCGCCCCCTTTCTCCGAATAGGCTGCACCAGATTTGCTCAGGACCGGGGTGTTTAGGCAGGGCAGGAATAGCTGAGGGGGCGGGGTGTCCCCTTACCCTGCTGGTCCACTGAGGAGGGGGTTATCATCGCTATCTCCCCGGGGCCTGTGATTAACTAATTCTGGTGCAGTAACTATTTGGCCATACCCCTGGCAGGCCTCCAAGTTTCATGTGGAACTGTAAATGGGCGTGATCCCCAGATAGGCAGGCCTGTGTTCCTAGGAAGCCTTATTTACAGTCCCAGCCCTGCAGAATTTGGCCAGAGATGGGTTATAGAGGAGACTTTATTTGGCTAGGGAATACTCACTTCTTGATCTGATTCTCACTAATGCCTGAGCTCAGGCTAGTCCACCATGACCAAAAGACAGCCAACAAATGTGTCAGAAATAAATGTTTGAGAACTGTTTTTGTTTGTTTGTTTGTTTGTTTGTTTTTTAGCTTGAAACAACTTCATCCCTGTCTCTCTTCTTAAGGAGGAGACTGTTTTTTTTTTTTTGTTTGTTTGTTTTGCTACTTAATTTTAAATATTTATTTATTTATTTGAGACGAGCTGTATGGAAGCCCAGGATGCCAGCTATCACTTGCTTTGTTGCTGATGGAGGCTTTGAACTCCTGATCCTCTGCCTTCACCCCTTGAATTACAGGTGGCCCACCTCCAAGGTTTATGGAATACTGGGGAGTGGAGCCCAGGGCTTCATACAGCAGCCTACCAACTAAGTTATAGCCCTACCATTATTTGTGGATTTTATTTTGCTGTTGTTTGTTTTACAAGACAGAGTTTCTCTGCGTAGCCTGGGCTGTCCTCAACTCACTTTGTAGACCAGGCTGGCCTCAAACTCACAGATATCCTCCTGCCTCTGCCTCTGGTGTGCTGGAATTAAAGGCACGTGCTACCACAACCAGCCCTTCATAGGTATTCCTTAAAAGGTTATTTTTATTTTTTGAGTGTGAGCATTTTGTCTCTGTTCACTGAGTACATTCTCTGTGGCTAGGGAGGCCAGAGGGCATCAGAACTCTAAAACTGGAATTATAGATAGCTGTGAACAGTCATGTGGGTGTGGGGAACCAAACCCAGGTGCCACGTCTCCTTTATTCCTAGAACATAATTTTAGTCCAGACATGATGGCAGGAACCTCTAACCCCAGCACTGGGTGGGTGGAGGCGGATGGCTCTCAGTAAGTTCCAGGGCAGCCAGGGCTGCATAGTGAGACCTTGTATAAAACGAAGCAAAATAAAACCTTGATCACATAATTTTAGGTAAAAATCAATGCTTTTTGGAGAGAAATCAGTAAAGATGAGCAGTGGAAGTTTCTGAATAGTTGGTGTTGAAGCTTCTCCTATTTCATCTTTACCGAGGATTGTACAGTCCTTCCTTCTGTTTGCTTTGCAGTGTTAAGAGTGTTTCTTGGGTGACTTCAAGGCAGACTGGAACAGAGAATGTCCCCATTGATAAACAGTGGCTCAGAAGAGAAAAAAAAAATTGGCCTTGTAGGATTCCAGGACTCAGTTCACTTTTCCCCAAAATTTGCATATTCTTATCCAGAACAGGAGAACTAGGAGTTTGTGTGTGCCTGCTTTCTACGAAACCTGGGTTTGGAACTTCTGGGATCCACAAGGTTTTCTGCCGGTTTCCTCCCTCTGCCTTGAAGCTTCCTGTCCCCTCCCTCCTCCATCTCCTCTTTCTTTCTCTGGTCTGTCTCTCTGCCTTTGTGTCTCTGTGTGTCTCTCTCTGTCTCTTGCTGTCTCTGTCTCTCTCTGTCTCTGTCTCTCTCTTCCTCTTACGACACACAGGTTACCTGTAAGAGAAGGAAGTGGTCTAGAGTATGGGTTTTCTGTGAAATGGCTTCCTCTTTCTTTTTTCTCCCAGAGCGAATTCTGGCATATTTTATCCCAGCCCCTCCCCATCACGACCCTCCCTCTCTCTCTATTCCATCCTTGTCATCCACTAACATCTTATTAATAATAATCCCCACTGAGTTTTTAATTTCCTTTGTGTGGGTAGCTATGTGTCTGATTTTACATTTTTAACAATGATGTAAGAATGTGGATTTTTTTTTTTTTAATCATTTAGGTTAGGGAGAACTTTTTTTTTTAATTTTATTATTTTTCTAGTAATTCACCCAGTGGACCCAGTGGGTGGTTATACTGACACCGTGGATAACACACTGTGGGGTTTGATGACAAACTCGGGCAAATGCTTAAGGTGACAATGGGGACAGGAAAGCCCATCTCAAGTGGGTATATAAAACACCTGGGAGACTGGACATTTCTGTCGTGCTTTCACAATCTCAGGGAGAAGGAGGAAGACTGTGTGGAGGAATTCTGCTGTATTACTCAGCTAAAAGTCCCTGTGCCCTGCCCTCCTACTGGGCTGGGCTGCGCTGGGCGGAGCCAGCCGTTTCCTCTCCCCGTGGCATTCTAACAGCCTTGTCTGTCTTCTGGCCCAAATTTATTTTCAAACCATGTAAAAGAGAAAATCTGTACTCCGGTCCAAGATGCTCTCCTCCGAGGTGGCAAACTCCTGTCTCTGGGTGCTGGATTTCTCTGGGTCCCATTTGCAGAGCACTAAGCCATTTTGGGGTGGAAAAGAGGATTTTCACCCTCCCCTGCGTCAGGATGTCCTATGCACACTCCTTCAATCCTGGCGCCACCTTCTGAGCTTCACCTGAATTCTTTCAGCTAATCCTCAAGGCAACCCGGTGGGACAGGACTATGAACATCCTCAGTCACCAACGGGGAAAATCCAGGGCACAGAGATGGCACCTGAAATAAGCAGAATCACGTGGCAAAGCTTTGCTGCAATAAAGTATTCACTCAGCGATGGCTCGACGGTCTCCGAGGCAGAATCAACCTGCCTTTCTCCCCTCCCCTCGTTTTCTTCCGCCTTCCCCCAACCTCACCCTAATGTCTAAGGAAGTCAGGGAGAGTCGACTCTAAAATAGACTGAACGTGGAATTGCAACGAACCTGAATGGAGCTTCTCTTTTTCTTTTTTAATCTGATAATGTTGAACCCACACACGTTCACAAGTGGCTCTCCAGCAAGTTCAGGTCAGCTGTAGTTCCTATTTTAAGGAACAAAGGACCAGCAAGATGGCTGGGGCTAGGGGGACCGTGATTGGGCTTGCCCAGCAACTTAAGTTTCAGCGTTCCCACACAATGAAAGAAGGGAACTGACTCCCCAAGTTATCCCTTGACCTATGCGCTTGAGCCATGACACATGTGTCCACTCACATGCACGGTAAACAAGTTAAAAGATGTAAATTATGTGTGTGTTTGAGACAGGGGCTCTTCTACACAGCCCTGGTTGTAGAGCGCTCACACTATGTAGATCAGACTGGCCTTGAACTCACAGAGACCTTCTTGTGTGTGCCTCTCAAGGGCCAGGATTAAAGGCATGGCGCTACCACAACCAGCAATGGCCAAACAAAATAGGAACAAAACCAAGCAGAACAAACTTATACGATCAGCTCTAGTCTTAACTTTGGAAGGGATCTCTCTCTCTCTCTCTCTCTCTCTCTCTCTCTCTCTCTCTTTTTGAGACAGGGTTTCTCTGTGTAGCTTTGGCTGTCCTGGAACTCACTTTGTAGACCAGGCTGGTCTCAGTCTCACAGAGATCCTCCTGCCTCTGCCTCCCAGAGTGCTGGGATTATAGGAGTGTGCCACCACTTCATAATTGCAAGTTCAGTTCACTCAGCCACATGTTTAGGTGTTTCTTTTTGGGGGGAGGGGAAATGGGGAGAACTTAGGGGGCAGGAGAGAAGCATAACTCAGTGGTCAAGAGCACTGGCTGCTCTTACAGAGGACCCAGGTTTGATTCTTAGCAGCCACGTCGTGTCTCACAACTACTTGTAACTCTAGTCCAAAGGGATATAACACCCTTCTTGGGACCCAAGCATGTGAAGGAGCAAACACACACACACACACACACATCCAGGATAAATACACATGAAGAAAAATACACAGTGCATAAAAGTTTTGGTTTTTAAAAATATATATTTTTAAAACATATTAAAGTCTATTCACGTGCACATGTAAATATTTCTCATACGTTTTTAATGCACAAGAAATGCTTTCTAATCTTTAAATATCCACAATATGGTGTACATGGTATTTGTTCTGATGTGAGGCCGGAGGCTGAACAACTAAGCTGCCAGCAGATTGACATTTCATTTTTCATCTCTTTTTTTTTTTTTCTCAAGCTTCCAGGGTTCTCATTCTGGATCCATATGATGGTTCCTGGCAGATGCAGAACACAGAACAAAGGGAAGCCCAGCTTTACACACACACACACACACACACACACACACACACACACACACACAGGATAGTGTTCCGGAAACTTCTTATTCTGGACCAACCCCTATCACTTCTCTTCTGGCGATTTCTCCCCACTGCCTTCCTGAAGAGGAAGTGAGCAAGGGAAGGCTCACTTTTATACAGACACACACGCTTTCCTGTTCTTTTAAATCTTTTGTTTATTTTGTTTTTGTTATGGTGTGGTTTTGGGAACAAACCCATCGCCTTGGTCATTACTGGTGCTCTATCACTAAGCCACACTTCCAGCTTTCTCAGGACTCTCCTCACACACTGTTTTTGTTCTTCCCTCGAGACAGGATCTCCTGTGTAGCCACAATGGGTTTGAATTCACGAGGCTGGTCTCAGACTCACAGCCTGTCTCTGCCTCGTGAATGCTGTGATTAAGGATATGCACCCCACCTTTTAAAAAGGAAAGCTCCTGCTATGGGAAATAACAGCACAAATGAGCATATCATTTTTTCCTCAGATTTACTTGTTTTATTTTTACCTGTGTGACTGCTTTTCCTGAATGTATGTGTGAACACTATAGGCACTCCCGGTGTCCTGGGAAGTCAGAAGAGGGCATCAGAATCCTAGGAACTGGAGTTAAAAATGGTTGAATGCTGGAAATTGAACAGAGATCTCTGCAAGAGCAACAAGTACTTAACCACTGAACTGTCTGGCCAGCCCAGCTATATGATACTTTTAAGAAAGTTAATTATTGTGAGTGGGAACACAAGTGCCTTGGTTTGGGGAGGGGTGTATGTGAAGGTCAGAGGTCAGCTTTGCCGCATTGGTTCTTTCTATCCACTTTTATGTAGATTCCAAGGATCAACTCGCAACTAAAAAAAAAAACAAAAAAAAAAAACCTATTTATTTATTTATTTATTTATTTACTTATTTATTTAAGTACTGAGATTAAAGGTGTGTGTATGCCACCAGGTATGGTGGCGGCACACACCTTTAATCTCAGTGCTTTCGAGGCAGAGGCAGGCAAGTCTCTGTGAGTTTCAGGCTAGCCTGGTCTACATGGTAAGACTCTTGTCTCAAAAAAAAAAAAAAAAAAAAAAGAGAAAAGAAAAAAGGAAAGAAAAGCTTTTTTGAGAGTCAGCAAGATGCACATATCCACATAAATAAATACATAAATATAATTTAAAAAGCAAGATTTAGTTTTTTTATGTGTATGAGTGTTTTGCCTGAATGTCTGTCCCTGATGCTGGAGGGTGCCAGAGGAGGGAGTTGGATGCCCTGGAGCTGGAGTTAGAGATGATTGTGAGCCACTGCGTGAGTTCAGGGAACCAAGCCCGGGTCCTCTGGAAGAGCAACAACTGTTCCTTACTGCTGAGCATCCCTGTCTCCTTTCCTTGTTTTGAAGCTGAGCCTCATGTAATTTAGACTGGCCTTGAGTTCATTAAGCATCTGAGGATAGCCTGGAACTCCTGAACCGTTTGACTCCCAAATACCGAGATTACAGACAAGGATCACCAGGTCTAGCTTAAATTCTTCAGTATCTTTCTATGAAGGAAGGAGCTCACAAAAACGAAAATATCTGAGGACCCAAGGAGGGTGATGTGTCCGTTGGTGCTGTTAATTTTGTACACGGTCTTCCAGGCTCTGGGAGTTTAGATAAAGGTAGAAGGGACCGTGAATCTAGCTCAGATTGCAGAGTGCCATTTCAGTCCTGAAATTCTAGCACTTGGAAGTAGAGGCGGGAGGGTCCAAGGTTCAAGGGCGTCCTTGGCTGTACAAACAGCTGGAGGCAAGCCTGCAATACACTAGACCTAGACAAAAGAGAAAGAGAGAGATACGGTATTTTCTGACCACATTTGCAGTAGAAAGGGACTTGATTCTCCAGGATTGATCAATTTATACTATGCAGATTACTACAGGAGAAAAAAAAAATCAGGGCTTGTAAATGGAGCTATGACCTCACCGAGATTAGAAGCCAAACTATACTAAAGATAGTAGTACAGAGTGGGACAAGAAGGAGGGATGCGGAAAAAGGAAAGGGTTTCTAAGCAAGGGGAACGAGATCTGAAAGGACCTTGGGCTAAGGAGGAGCATGAAATTTTAGAGAACTAAATGAAGGGAAAAAACATTTAAAAATAAATAAATAAAACAGTGGGGGGGTGAAGAGGGAGAAGCAGAAGACTAGCAGACAGCTAAGAAATGGGTCTGGTTCTGTTTTTTTTGGGGGGGGGCAGTAGGTGGAATTTTTCTCTTTGCAATCTTTTTTCTCCTGATTCCTAGCTTTCTGCCAGAAGGACATCAATCTTTCAGACGTTATTTGTTTCATCTAATTGCAAAGTGTGTATCTGTACTGTTTTTAGACATTCTTACTACTGATTGTTATTAATTTATTTTGTTTTTCTTTTTTTTTTTTCTTGAATGGTTTCTATGTAGATATGTTTGTTTCTGTGTGTGTATAAGTGTGTATGCCTGTGTGTGTGGAGGCCAAAGGTCAACCTTGGGTATTTATCTTTCTTCAAGAACTGTGTGCCTTATTTTTGAGATAAGGTCTGTGACTGGCCTGGAGCTCACTGAATAGACCAAACTAGCCAGTGTGTGTGATGTGGGGTGTGTGTGTGTGTGTGTGTGTGTGTGTGTGTGTGTGTATGGGCTCCTGCTTGCCTGCCTGCCTGCCTGCCTGTATTCTGGGAATCTGAACTCAGCTCCTAGCTGTTGTTGCTTGTTTGTTTTGAGACAGTGTCTCAAACTGGAGGCAATCGTCCTTTTGCTTCAGCCTGTTACCTACTAAGATTATAGGTTTGACATTATAGGTTTGATTATAAGGACAGACATCTCTAGCTGTCTGTCCTTCCTTTTTTCTTCATCTGAGGTAGGTTTTCACTCTGTAGCCCATGCTTGCCTCAGGCTTTCTTCCATAATCCTGCCTCAGCCTTCCAAGAGCTGGGGTTTCAGGTTTTCTCTATTGCACACAGCTCTTATTTGTTTGTTTGTTTATTGACAGGGTCTCACTATGTAGCTTTAACTGTCTGAGAACTTACTATGTAGACCAGGCTGGCCTCAAATTCAGAGATCCACAGGCCTTTGTCTCCTGAGCGCTGGGATTAAAGGTGAACACCACAACACCTGGCCTGTTATTTCTTTGTAAATATATATATATATTTGTAAATATATATATAAATATATATATATTTATATATATAAATATATATATAAATATATATATATATTTACTTATGTGTTCGTTTATTCATTTATTTTAAGCAGGGTTTTTAGGCTGGGTGCAGTGGTACATACCTGTAATACACTTAGCACTTAGAGACACAGAGGCAGGTGGATCTATGTGAGTTCAAGGCCAGCCTGGCCTACAAAGCAAGTCCAGGACAGCCAAGGCTGCATAGAGAAATCATGTCTGAAAAAACCAAAAGGACAAAGACAGGGTTTCTCTGTGTACCCCTGGCTGTCGTAGAACTCACTCAATAGACCAGGCTGGCCTCACCAGAGTTCTGTCTGCCTCTTCCTCCCTAGTGCTGAGATTAAAGACTTATACCACCACCGCCTGGCTCTGTTAATTATTTTTTTAAATGTTTGTAATAATTTCCTTCTTTGCTCACTTCTTTGTTAGGTTTTAGGAATCATCCCTGAAAAAGAAAAAAAAAAAGATTTAATATGTTTCTAAATATGGACCAAAGCAACTTCTGTGTCCTACGGTTTCCTTGGTCTTTTGTTCTCAGGATCTCAGATATCCCAGCTGGACCTCGAACTCACCAAGAAGCCAAAGGATGACTTAGAACTTCTGAGCTTCCGGTCTTCACCACTTGAGTAATTGGATTACAGACATGGACCACAGCTGACTTATGGGTGCTGGGACGAAGCCCGGGGCCTGAATACTCTACACACGCTCTACTGGCTGAGCCACATCTCCAGCCCCTTCTTGGTCTTCTTGGACCCCTAATTTTGATGTGAGGCTGAACATTTATTTGTATTGATCGGTCTTGATTGTCATCCTGATTGGATTGTGAAATACCTCGAGGGCTGGGTGCCCCCACCTCTGGTTGTGAGAACGAGTACTCCAACTTGATGGACACTTTAATCTACAGGCGGGCGAAGCCATGGTCCCTTCCTGTCTCCATGATGGGAAGTCCTCTGATCGATCCACCCCTTCACTTTGCCCCACCCCACGACCCACGAAACTGCTAGAACCAAAGCAGACACATCCTTCCTCTCTTAAGCAGTTTCTGTCCAAGCGTTTTGTTATAATGTGGAAAACTAGGAATTAATCCAATCATGTTGTTGCCACTGGCACTGTAATTTGGAAGATTCTCAAAAACCTTCTAAAAATCATTTACTTGTTTAGTGTACATATGGGAGGGTAGACGGGAAAGGGAGGGAGGGAGAGAGGGAGAGCATGTTGGCAGTTGGAGGACAGCTTTTGGGAGTTGTTTGTCTTTCACTTGTGTGGGCTCCAGGGATCAAACTCAGATTGTCAGGTGTAGCAGGCAGTACCTTTACCAACTGACCCATTTCACTGGCTTCAGACTTTCAAATGTTTCTAAATATATAAAGTAGGCTTATTTTTATTTTTATTTATTTTTTATTGAGATAGTGTTCCGCTATCCCACTATGTGGTAGTCCCACCTCTGTTTCGCTTAGATGTACATTTATATACCTTGTGTGTGCCCTGGTGCCTGCAGAGGCCAGAGAAGGGAATCAGGGCCCCTGGGTTTGGAGTTAGAGTGGGTTGTGTATAGCCGTGTGGGTGCTGGGAACTGAACCCAGATCTTCTGGAAGAACAGCCAGTGCTGGCAACCTTTGAGCCATCTCTCCAGCCGGGCTCCTTAGAGAAATCACTGTCTTTGTTTCTTTTCCTGGTACTGTGAGAAATATCCTGGCAAAGGCAACCTTGAGGATAAGGGATTTGATTTACATCAGCTCATGGTTCAATAGTGTTACAATTAATCTTGCTGGGGTGGAGGAGGGGATGGAGGGCTGTCTAGGAAGCAGGAGCTTAAGCCAAATGGTCACATTATATCCACAGAGGAATGTGTGTCTATTTTCTCTAAACCTCCTGAATCTCTGCAGAGGGAATAGTGCCGCCCATAGTTGACACGGCTCTTCCCATATCCATTAACCTAATCAAATCAGCCCTTCCTCATAGGCTTCAAGGAAAGCCTAAGCTAAGTAGTCCCTTCCACATTTGCCTAGATGTTGTCTCTTCTGTGATTCCAGATCTTGTCCAGATGAAGTTAACACTAACCACCACACTGGCAAAAGCACGCCCTGGCTGTGAGTTTTGTAAAAGCACTATTCTATTTCTTGGAGCCATTGTGATGGCATGTACAAGTATTGACATGCCTATGAGGGAGTTGCTATACATGAGGATTGATGGGACAATATTCACCCTACATGGGGATGTCCTCTTCCCATGGTGTGAGATGAAGAAATGGATAAAAAGAAGAAATGAAACTGAGAACCAACACTCATCTCTCTCTCTCTGCTTCCTGACTTTTTTGTTTGTTTGTTTTATTTTGTTTTTCGAGACAAGGTTTCTCTGTTCATCCCTGGCTGTCTTGGAATTCACTCCATAGACCAGGCTGGCCTTGAATTCAAGGCTCCACCTCTCTCTACCTCCCAAGTGCTGAGATTAAAGGCATGTGCCAGCCAAACCCAGCTGCTTCCTGACTCTTGAAGATGCAATGCAACTGGCTGCCATGACTTCCCCGTCAAACTGTGAGCCAAAATAAACCCTTCCTTCCTTAAGTTTGTGTCAGGTCACAACAGTGAGAAAACTGGGAAATACAGCTATGATCCTAGCACTTAGAAATGGGGACATCTTGGGCTACAGTGCAATGTAGTGAGTTCAAGACCATCCTGGAGTAGAGGGCTAGAGACCCTTTCTAAAAGCAAGTAGGTAAAAAACTGTAATGACATATTTATTTATTTATCTATTTATGTTTTTCGAAACAGAGTTTCTCTATGCAGCTTTGGCTGTCCTGGAACCCACAGAAATCCCCTGCCTCTGTCTCTCTGAGTGCTGGGATTACAGGCTTGTGCCCTACCTCCTGACTAGCACTTTTATCTTCTGTAAAGGTGATCTTCCATTTATAAAATGTCAACGTGAGGCTGGAGAGATGGCTTGGCAGTTAAGAGCACTAGAGAGCACTAGCTGCTGTTCCAGAGGATGGGAGTTCGGTTCCCATCACCCACAGAAGGCAGCTCACAAATACCTGGTACTCTTTTTGCTTCCTTGCTTGCTTGCTTGTTTTCTGAGACAGGCTACCTGTTATTCTTCAGGGGATCTGACACTCTCCTCTGCATTCCTCCGGCACCTACACGCAAGCACATGCCCACATGTGTGCGCGCACACACACACATATACACAATTAAAGATATGCAAATAATCTTTAAAGAAATACCAAGGCTAGAGAGATGGCTCGGTGATTAAGAACACTGGATGCTCTTCCAGAGGACCCAGGTGTAATTCCCAGCAGCCCCTTGGTGTGTCACAATCTATCTGTAACTGCCCTTAATGTCTCTGCCATCTCCCCAGATCTCTGTTTTTGTGACAGGGTCTCATTAAGCCCAGGGTGGCCTCAAACTCAATATGTAGCTGAGGATGACTTTGAACTCCTGATCCACCCGCCCCTGACTTCCAGAGGCTAGGATTATAAGGGTATGTCGACAAGCCCAGTTCTTTTTGTTTCTTTGTGTAGCCTTGGCTGTCCTGGACTCACCTGGAACTCACTAAGATCCACCTGCCTCTTGGCGTGCACCATCGATCCCAGCTCCAAACCCAGCTCTTTTCTTCTTCTTTTTCTCTCTTTCTTTCTTTTTTTTTTTTAAACAAATTTTTATTTATTATGTATATGCCAGATCTTATTATGCACCAGAACTCGTTAGAGATGGCTGTGAGCCACCATGTGGTTGCTGGGAATTGAACTCAGAACCTTCGGAAGAGCAGTCAGTGCTCTTAACCTCTGAGCTCTCTCTCCAGCCCCAAGCCCAGTTGTTAGGTGGGGCTTCACATATGCTGCATGAGCACTTACCTGAGCCACACCGCCAGCTCATGTTATTGTTGGTTTTGTTTTCTTTGTCTGGTACTGTGGACCTAAAGCATCCCTCCCCCCCTGCCCAGCTGCATTCTAGGCAAGGAATACTACTGAGCTGCATTCTCTAGTAAGAACTCTTCCTCTCTTTGGTGGGTGGGTGTGTTTCCCTCCCTCCCTTCCTTTATTTTTGAGACAGAGTTTCATTATGCAGCCCTGGAACTCACTAGATAGACCAGGCTGCCTTAGAAATTGCAGCAGGGGCTGGAGAGATGGCTCATCAGTTAATTAAGCACACTTGTTGTTTTTCCAGAGGACCTGAGTTTTTAGTCCTCCGAATCCAGAGAATCCATCACCTTCTTCTGACCTCTTCTGGGACATACTCACACAGACACACAAACACAAATAAAAATAAAAGCAAGAAAGAATCTATCAGATGTCCCTCTTACTCTGCCTTCTGGTTTCAGGGGTAGCAGGCAGCAGTCGCCATGCTTGCTCCCTTTATATCGGGGCCAGAAAGAAGTCAAACCTAGGGCCTCCCTGTGCTCTAGGTAAGCATTCTCCTGACTGATTGCACCCCTAACCCAATAGGTGTTTTGTTTTTGTTTTTGTTTTTTTCTATAGCTCCACTAAATATGGCTTTATGGCCAGGCAGTTGTGCGTGTGCCTTTAATCCCAGCACTTGGAAGGCAGAGCAAAGCATATCTCTATGAGTTCAAGAAATATGGTCTACAATTGAAGCCAGCCTGGTGTACAGAGCAAGTTCCAAGACAGCCAGAGACACACAGAGAAACCTTGCCTTGAAAAATAAAAATAAATAAATAAATAATAATAAAGGGATTAACTTTATGTTTTACAATTAAGGAAAACTAAGTTCACATTTTAGGGGTTCTCCTGTCTCTGCTTTCAATCTCACCTTTGGAACACTGGGATTACAAAGCTGTGCCACAGTAGGACAGTGGTAGCTCACACCTTTAGTCCCAGCACTTGGGAGGCAGAGGCAGGAGGATCTGTATGAGTTTGAGGCCAGCATGATACACAAATCGAGTTCCAGGACAGTCAAGGCTACATATAGAAACTCTGTTTCAAAAAGAAAACAAAAACAAACAAAGGAGAATTACGTTTTACCTGGGCTCTAGGGATTTGCTCTCAATCCCACACACTTCCACAGCAAGCTTTTAAAGCCCTGAGCCATACCTCCTGCCCCACTTTGTGCCGTTAATGAGTACTGAACTTGGGAAGAAAATGACCATTCTCCTCCCAGAAAGTAGAGATGGAAAGCCTGGGAGATAGACTGAATTTCTTGAGTGAGGTGGAAAATGAGGCTAGCCCCTTCAAGAGAAACTTCTTCACTGTCCTGAAATTTAAATAGCATGTTGGCTTTGCTGGGAGTCTTTCTGGAAATAGGTCAGGGTCTCCTGTCCTAGGCTGACCTTGAACTCCTGACCCTCTGCCTCTTCTCCCAAGTGCTGGATTACAAACATGCACAGTCCCTGCAAGTTTTTATGTTGCTGGAGATAAAAATCCAGGGTTTCCTGCATTCGAGACAAGTGCTCCACAAACTGAACTGACTGCCAGCCCCTGATTCGGGTCTTTTGTTTATGTTTTTACAGTATTGGAGGTGAACCAAGGGCCTTGCACATTCTAGGCAAGCACTCTACCGTGGAGCCGTACCTTCAAATCCAGCATTGCTTTTTGCTCTTTTATTTATTATTATGTGCTTGTTTGTTTTTGAGACAGGGTCTCCGCAGAAAGCCTATGCTGGTCTCCAGTTTTTTTCCTTCCTTCTCCCTCTGTGCTGGGATTAGAGGCATTTGCCACCTCCCACAATTGTGTGTGTGTGTGTGTGTGTGTGTGTGTGTGTGTGTGTGTTTATTGTGAAACAAGGTCTAGCTATGTCACTGTGTAGTTGCTTTGGAACTTTCCATCCTCCTGCCTCCACCCACTGACTGTTGTTGGCTTTCAATGCTAGCTAGTATTTTGTTATCCCAAAGGAAGCTCTCAGATCACACAGACACTTATAACACATGAAATGCTTTAACGACTGACAAACCTCAGACTTCCTGTCTTTCTGTTGAGTGTTTCTGTAACTTGCCCTTCCTCTTTCCCCTTCTTTAATTTGCTAATGCTCTCTGGGGACCAGGCTGTGTCTGCAGCAGCTTCTAGGTAGATCAGCTCATCAGGACGGTCTTAACTATGTTCACTGTAGTTTCAACAGTGCAACAAGCTATTAAAAGCAGACCTGCAGGGGTTTCCAAAGAAACTAGCATTTTCATGTGACAGCAGAACACGCCAGGAATGCAATCTAAGATACAGTAGGGCCAGCATTTCCAGCTTCTCTACAGAGCTTGCTCAGTCACTATCTTAGCTACTTTTCTGTTCCTGTGATAAAACACCATGACCAAAAGCAACTTGGGGAAGAGTTAGATTAGTTCATTTTACAACTCTCAGGTCACACTGCATCACTGAGGGATGTCAGGGCAGGAACTCATGCAGGGCAGAAACCTGGAGGCAGGCAGGAGCTGGTTGGTGCAGAGGCCATGGAGGGGTACTGCTTCCTGGCTTGTTCAATCAGTTTTCTTACAGAGCCCAGGACTACCAGCCCAGGAATGGCACTGACCACAGTGCATCAAACACTAGTTAGGAAAATGTACCACAGGTTTGCCCACAGGCCAGTCTGACAGGGGCATTTTCTCAGCGGAGGTCCCCTCTTCTCAGATAACTCTATCTTGTATCGAGGTGACATGAAACTAGCCAGCAGTCATGGGCTCCTGTGAAACTGCAGTCCCCACAAACCCCCCAAAAACCTCACTTCATCCTTCAAAAGGAATTCTACCAAAATATGTTAGAAAAAGAAAACAACACTCATTTCACTTCCCACTGAATATTTATTTGGGGCTGGAGCGACAGCTCAGTGGTTAAGAGCACTTGTTGCTCTTCCAGAGGACCTGGGTTTGATTCCTAGTACCCACGCGGCACTCACAACCATCTGTAACTCCAGTTCCAGGGGATCCCACGCCCTCTACTGACCTCCTCAGGCACTGCATGCACATGGCGCACACGTAGGCAAAATACTCCTACCCCCAAAATATAAGCTGGGTGTGTAGTGGTGCATATCTTTGATCCTGGTACTAGAGAGGCAGAGGCAAGGAGATCGCCGTGAGTTTGAGGCCAGCCTGGTCTACATAATGAGTTCCAGGACAGCCATGGCTACACAGGAAAACCCTGTCTTGAAAACAAAATAATAATAAAATAAATAAATCTAAAATTTTATAAAATATGTATTTATTATTGTTATTTTATGTGTATGCATGTCTTGTTTGCAGATACTTTTGTATCTCATGTTTGTGCCTGGTATTCCTGGTAGGCCCAGGACTGCATATCTCATGGTCCTGGAGTTAAGATGGTTGTGAGCCAAGCACCGTGTAGATGCTTGGAATTGAACCCCAGTTTTCTACAACAACAGCAAGTTCTCTTTACTGCTAGGCCAGCTCTTCAGTCCCCAAAACACATTTCTTTGAAATGCAGTTTTTTGTTTTTTATATTATTATCTTTTCCTTGTGCACCGCCACCCCATTACACCCTTAGGAATCCTGCTTTATTGGTTTTAATTTTTTAAAGAACACATTTCTTATACAATTTGTTTTGCATTTCTGGAACAAGGAACCCTTTGTGTGGACAGTGTTGTTAAAATTTAGACTGGTCCTGGGCCTTGAGATAATCATCCTGAGTGCAGAAGGAAGTGACTCACCACCGTCCTTCGGCTGGAAGTGTTATTCACTGTGTTACCTGCACACAGCAACTCCCAGGGGCCTCCCCACCTGGTTGCACCAGTGTCCTCATCCAGGTTCTTCTGTTACACCTGCTCTAAACTTGCAAGCTGGGAACTCCATTTCTACTTTGTATGCATGTATGTGTGTAATGTGTGTGCGTGTGCGCACGCGCGCGCGCACACACGCCACAGCCGGTCAGTGGATGTCAGGGGACAGCTTTTGGGACTCAGCTCTTACCGTCCACCTCACACGGTCTCGTTTCTGCTGTTTCACTGCCTGCTCCAGGCTAGCCACTGAGATTCCAGGTCGTTGAGTTTCTTGTCTCTCCTGACCGTTTCCCAGAAGAGTGTTGCAAGTACTGATACATCCATCCGCCTTTTTTGTGGGTTTAGGGAATCACACTCAGGTGGTCAGGCTTGCCTGGCTGACGTTTCAGTCAACGAACGAACACACTCTCTCTAACTGAGACAGGGTCCCATGTAGGCTGAGTTTAATGCCCAACAAAGGTTGCTCAGACATTGAAAACGATGAAGTTGTGGGTTGCAGGATTTGGTTGAAAAGGTCGTGTCATAGGTGATATTCCTGGAGTCCATTTTAAGGTTCTTAAAGCGGCCAATGCGTCTCTTTTGGCACTGCACAAAGGTAAGAAGAAAAAACCAAGCTCATAAATTTTGATGATGGAAATACAGTAATACATTTTCATATTCTAAAACAAACAAAGAAACAAATAAAATAAGGAATCTAATGCTGGAGAGATGGCAGGAAGATCTCATGTGCCATTGTTAAAGATGGTCTTGAACTTACTATGTGGCTAAAGCTGACCTGAATTTGCTGTCTTCCTGCTTCTAACTCTAAGTGCTGAGATGAGAGGCTTGCTCCACCTTGTTCAGTGGGTATGGACCCTTTAAATCGGTCTGGCCTACCTCAGCCCATCCAGGGCTGGTAGAGTAAAGAAAATGAAAACGAAACAAGACCAAAAAAACCCACTACCACCACCACCAACAAAACTAAACCAGCCAGGTGCAGTGGAGAATGCCTTTAATCCCAGCACCTGGAAGGCAGAGGCAAGCAGATCTCTGAGTTGGAAGCTAAGTCAGCCTGGTCTACAGAGTGAATTCCAGGACAACCAGGGCAACATTAAAAACAACAACAAAAATCCTGTCTCAAAAAACAAAAATCAAAGAGGGAAGGAAAAAAAAAATCAGTATTTTGTTGTTGTTGTTGCTGGTTTTAGATATTATGTATCCCTCCCATCACTGGCAAAAAGATTGGTTCTGTGGTCAACTGATGTTCACAATGTTTAACTTAAAAAGAAAGAAAGAAAGAAAGAAAGAAAGAAAGAAAGAAAGAAAGAAA
>NW_026596234.1:7941502-8014260 GCF_907164565.1 Psammomys obesus | reverse complement strand
AAAGAAAGAAAGAAAGAAAGAAAGAAAGAAAGAAAGAAAGAAAGAAAGAAAGAAAGAAAGAAAGAAAGAAAGAAAGAAAGTGGTCCAGAGGTTTTTTTGTTTTTGTTTTGAAAGACAGCTCAACTCAGCAGGTACGACCATTTGCTACTTTTTCAGAGGACCTGGGTTAAATTCCCAGAAACCACAAGTGACTCACAAACATCCATAACTCCACCTTCTTCCAACCTCCTCAGGCATGCAGGTGGTGTGTGTGTGTCGAGCACACGAGTACACATGCATGTAAAAGGCAAAACACTCATGTAAAATAAAATTTGAAAAATCTTTAGAGAGAGAGAGAAGCTGAACCAGTGGAATTGCTACTCCTCAAGTAACTTAGGCTTTCTGTGAAAAGCCAGGACTTCCGCTTTTCCTGTGTAAGGCCGGAAGGGAGAGGGACCCACGGTGACGTCTTTTGACTTGCACACGGGTGCTATGGCATGCACACCCTCCCCTGGGTATGCATACAGTAAGAGCCTTTTTTTAATTAAAAAAAAAAAAAGTTGTCCATTAAAAAAATAAAATAAAAAAAAGAACAATATTATTATTTCCAGGAATTTCCTAAGGGGAAGGCTTGAGCAGACACAAGCTATTTTCCTGTTGCCGTGGAGTTAATTTTTGTTCTTTCTCTTTTCTTTGGGGTTAATTTTTCACAGTCACCGTCTTTAGTCTTTAGTTACAGGAGCTAGTTTGTCCCCCCAGTGTAAGCTCTGGGTGGAGTGGGGGGGGGGGAGGTGGAGATCGCTATCTGGATCACCTATGGGCATTGCATCGTGCATTGCTCAGTGAAGCATGTACCCCGTCATCTACAACATTTGCTAAATACTCTTCCTGTAGCCTTCCGGAGACATTCTTTTGAGAAAAAAAAAAAAAAAAAATGGCCGGGGCATGCTCCTTCCATGTTGAACTAAGAGTACCCACTCCTTTTTTTTTTTTTTTTTTTTTAATGCATTTTAGTGGCTGCACACAGCTGCATCTCCAGCTCATTCACAAAATGACAGATAGCATGCACCCCTGAATCCCCTGATTGTTCAGAGCAGAAAACTGTCTGGGGCTGAGCCAAAGAGAAGAGTCTTTTTTTTTTTTTTTTTTTTTTTTTTTTCTTCTAAATATAGCAACGTCATCTGACCCTCGCTGGGCTTTGTTCTCAGAGGGCTAAGGTATGAGGCACATGGCTTTAAGGCTGGAGCATGTAATTCCTCTAGGGGAGAGGAGACAGTTGGCCACAGCAGACCTAAATGCCGGGCTTGTGTCCGTCCCTTTTGATCTGAGGAAACAGACTAGAATGTTGTTGAGACCGTTCCCACATGACAGCTTGTCATTCTGGTAAACTTTCCCACTGAGCACAGGAAACACAGTTCTTCCAATCCCTTCTCTGTGTGTGTGTAGAACCCAGGGCAGGTGCTCAATGAGTTTATTTTTATATCCTATTAGACAGCAGTCAATATTTAAGACTCTCTACACAGTTTTTTTTTTTTTTTCCATGATCTTCCTGGTGTTTGTTTGTTTGTTTTGTTTTCCCAGACAGGGTTTTTCTGTGTCATCCTGGCTGTCCTGGAACTCACCCTGTAGACCAGGCTGGTCTCGATCTCACAGAGATCTGTCTGCCTCTGCCTCCCAAGCGCTGGGATTAAAGGTGAGTACCATCATGCTCAGCACACTTTCTTCTACTTCTAAAATTACAAGTGTATGCACGTATCTGTGTGAGTATGTGCAGATGAGTGCGGGTGCCCTTGGAGGTGAGAAGCAATGGAGACACTGGAGCTGGACTTACAAGAGGCAAATGGAAAGAACAATCCTCCTGCCCCATCTTCCCAAGTGCTGGGATTACAAACTGTGTACACTACTTCCTGTTTGATGTGCTGCTGGAGATATAACCCAAGGCCCTTTGCACTCTGGGCTAGCAGGCTTTCAACTGAGCTACGCCCTGGCCCTCCCTTCTGCTTGCTTCTTTAGCTGTGAGGCCTCACACTGAGGCTAATTCAATTTCCTCACTTACCATGGTTATCAGGAGTATGTCTCACAGATCTGTTTCCATTCCCTGTAATTAATCTGCCTTTGGTTTTTCGAGATAGGGTTTCTCTGTGTAGCCTTGGCTGTCCTGGATTTGCTTGGTAGACCAGGCTGGCCTTAAATTCATGTAGATCACCCTGCCTCTGCCTTCCTAAATGCTGGGATTAAAGGCCTGCACCACCATGCCGGGCTGTTCGGTTTGTTTTTGAAAAGGCTTTTCGAAAAAGTCTGTGTTTATAGAGGTCGGGCAGATGACTCTGCAGGTAAAGGTGCCTGCTTCCAAGCCTGACCATCTGAATTCAATCTCTGAGATCTAGTGAAAGGAGAAAATTGACTCCTGCAATTTATCCTCTGACCGCCTCCATGGCACATGCAATAAATAAGTATAATTTAAGAAAGAAAGACTCTTCACAGGAAAACACACATGCATATCCTGAAAGTTTTTTTAAATCTTTACTTTTAAAGAGCATTTTGAGGTTTCAGTATTTTTAGGACAAATAAAAGATGAAGCAAACGGAAATCCTCATAAGAGTTTTTCTATTTTGCCAGAGTTAGATCTTTCCAGCCAAGTAAGGCTTTGCCAATCCTGGCTAGGATCTAAGGCTCCAGTGTAGGGGTGTGTGCAGGGAGGAGGGGTGGGGGGCAGGGACAGCCGATGATATCGAAAATGAGGGAAGACCCTCCCAGGCTGTGTTCCCAGCCTTGTTCAGTAGTACACAATCATCTGGGGAAATTTTTACATTTGCTCTCTGAGCCCTGGAAAGGCGGTGTCACACACTTCACAGAAGAAAGCAGAGGCATCAGCTGGCTGCTGAAACATCAATTTAGAAGCATCAATAAATAATGGAGCCAGACGTACAGCAAACTGGGGACCAGACCTGACTCTGGTTTTAGGATTTGGATGTTGCTGCTTGGAACTTACCCTGCCGCTCCCCTGACCTGTCTCTAGACAAGAGCTGATGGTGAATAGTGTCTATTGACTAGTTTTTAACACTTCCTAAAATCTTTCCTCCCCAACCCCCCCGACAGAAAAAGTTTTAATACATTCTGAATTTCTTTTTGCAGTTAGAATGTGTCTCTATATTGTTATATACTTAGGATTATTCCTGAGCTACGTATTCTTTCGTTGTTGTCCATTTATTTACTTCTACAGTTTTCACAGTGTTGGGATGGGATCCAGTGTTTGATGCCTGCTAAGCAAGTGGCCCACCTCCACTCCATGTTCGGGTAGTTGTTGTGTGTTGCTTTGGCTTTGATTTTGAGTCAGGGTCTCTCCTTGTGACTCAGGGCATCTTCTCAACTCTTGATACCTCTGCCTCAGTGCTGGCATTTTAAGTGTGTGTCAACCAGCCAGCGTTCACTTTCGGCAAAGTAAAAAAAATAAAACCCTCCTCCCAATTTAAGTATGCTGCATTTCAACTCACTTTTGCACCAGAGACACCCACATGACATTGTAATAGATGACCAATCACTTCCAAATTCCTACCTAACGTTACAAAAATATAACCTTTTCCCAGAAAGCTTTGTGTACCCCTTTCTTCAAGACTACCCTCCTGAAGCTGAATATAAACCTGGAGCTGGTTCCCTCTGACCTTTGCTGTTTCGAAGTGTCCCTTGCCAAATGACAAATCATAACTCTATCAACTTCCCCAGAGGCTTCAACACAAAGAGCAAAGTCCACCAGAGTTCCTCGGCAGGCACTGTAAAGTGACACTAGAGGGGGGCGCTCCCCAATCCTGCCACCATCAGAGCAGAGAGAATGAAATAGCCCTGAAAAGGCAAGTTCTTCCCCTGGGAGCCTCGATGATGTCAGGCCCAAGGCAGCCTAGGGCAGGCATGGGTCGTGATTACAGGGGTTGCCTGGCTTCTTCAGAGCTTTAACGCTCTTAATTGCAGAACTAAGGCTGGGTGCTGGGTGAGTGTCGAGTGTTGAAAAAGCAGTCAGTGTTTCAAAGTTGAGGAAGCCGTGCTTGCCTTTTCAAGGATTGTCCTTAAAAGACATCTTCTGCTAGGATCTGTCTCAAGAGAATTTTCTGCTTTTCTTTATAAAACAAACATACAGCACCTCAAAAAGACAAATGGTCCCCCAAATAACACTGCTTATGAAATATCCCCACTCGCCAGGCTTTTTTTTTTTTTTTTTTTTTTTCTTTAAACAGGGTCTCACTCTACAGCTCCCACTGGCTTGGAAGTCCCTATGTGGCCCAGGCTGGCCTTGAACCCCAAATGTGCCTACCGTAGTTTTCTGAGAACTGGGATTACAAGCATATGCTTCCTCCTCCCTCTGTTGAAAACAGGCTCTCCCTGTATAGTCCAGGCTGGCCTCCAACTCAGCTTGGCCTACACCTCCAAGAGGCTGCACCCCTGGCTTCTGCCTCCTTTTGGAAACTCTGAGGATACCAGAGCTCACAACTAACTCAGAAGCACAGCCCTCTGCAGTGTTTAGGGGAAGAGTTCAACCGAATCCCTTGTTTTTTCTGTTATTGGGGCTCACCCCTTCCTCTGCGTTTGCCCCCATCCCTGGGTAAATCTTTCCAGTGAAAGGAGACATGTGGAGGGTTTTTTGTTGCTGTTGTTGTATTGTTTTGTTTTGTTTTTAATCTCACTAATTTCCTAGGAATGTAGTAATTTTATCTTAGGTATGCAGAATTTAAAATTTTCAGAAATATTTAGCTCCTTTTTTTTTTTTTCTTTATGTAGTCAACTGGGAAGGAAAAAAGACCAACTAAAAACAGCAACAACAACAACAAAAGAATTAAAAAAAAAAAACCACCAGCAGCAACAAAAAACCCACCCACAAGTAATAGGAAGTTAACACACCGCCTTCGACACAGTTACAAGCATTTGGTCCCAGCTGGGTGTGGTGCCTCATGCCTGTCATCCTTGTGTTCCTGAGGCTTGAGGGCAAAGGACCCACACAAGTTCAAAGCCAGCCTGGTGTACATAGCAAGTTCCCAGGCTGTCCTGGCCTCAATATTGACACCGAGTTTCTAGAAACAAACAAAACAATTCTGTCTCATAGAAATGATTTAAACTGGAATCCCTTAAGGTTTGTATCATTTCTGCAGAACATTCATTTTGGCTTAGGGGTATAACTCAGTAGCTAGGAGAGCACATGCTAACACGCCAGAGGGCCTGGCCTTGGTCTCCAGCTTTGCAAAAGCAGAAGCAAAGAAAACACTATATATGCAGAACTCCTCATTGTGTGATGGTCTATAATATAGACACACACGTATGTGTGTCTATAGTAGACATATATACATACATGTCACACACATACATATAGACATATGGGCACATGCACACACAGATGCACTTTTACATACAGACACATATTATACATACACACACATAGTCACACATACACATACACAATGCATATAACATTTATGTGTTTTAATAGACATATCCAGGGAAGTTACAAAGAAAGCTGACTTGGAATCCAGCACACTAAAAGCGGCAAGATTTTGAGTGGGAAACCATACAATTTTGTTGATTCCAGCTCTTTAATTACGTAAGAAGATCCTTGGGGGCCTGGAGAAGCTGCTTGATTTGCCCCGGGATTTTTGAGACTTCCCCTCTGGACATGCCATATAATTTTGCACTTAACCTCAGGGGCTTCTGTGTCCTCTTCAGTAAGACAGGCCGCTCCCAGGGAGCCTGGGATCCGAAGGCAGTGAAATGTGCAGCGTTTTGAAATCACAAGGTTTGGAGGAAAGAAGAGGAGCTTGAAAGAATACAAATGGCTGGTGAAGACTAGAACTTGTGACCATTGGATCAACGTGCTGGGGTGTGGACAAGCCTTTGAGTGTCTTTCACCATATGGCTAAGCTTTGAGAGGTGGGGTTCCCTTCCCCACGGGCTCTGTCTGTTTTTCACCAGCCCCCAATTACAGGAGAATCTGACTTGAACGCTTCCTTCCACCCGAATGGTAGCAGACACTACCCTGTGCTTTGAGTGCCCACGCTTTCTGCCTCCTCCAGCCTCCTGGGCACCCCTCCACATAGTTCTGAGCTTTGCCAGAGTGGGGCTGTGGTACTTTTTGGAATTTCCTCTCTACTGCTTATCATTTCAGGCTGTGCTTTGTGTTAATGATTTATCCAGCAAGGGTTATTAAAATTGACTGCAGTCTCTGAAGAAAGGATAGTTTGTCAAACCTACATCTTAAGACTAATTGGATACATTTTGCATGAATTGTGATTAATGCAAGGTAATTTCAGAGGATGGCTTCTGCTAATTAATAAATCAATCACATTGGACTAATGTTGGAAGCCCAAACTCATTACAAACTTGCCAAGAACCAGGATCCCACACAAGTCAGTGGCTCGAGGTAGTTCTTAAGGAAGCAGACAGCTCGAGCAATATTTTAATTCAGAAGCAGTTGCCTGATGTGGGGCCTCTTAAAAATAAATAAATAAATAAATAAATAAATTAATAAATTAATTAATTAATAACAAGCCCAGGAAGGGAAACTGGGAAACACAGCCTGGTGTTCCAACATATTCTTGCTTCTTGGTTGGCTTTGCATTTACAAGAAAGCTCTTGTTCTTAGGCAGGCTTGGGAAAGGTCAGAGAGCTTCACACCATCAGCAGAAAGACTGGAAGAGATGAAAGCTACTGATCACTTGAAACCAAAAAATTAAGAACCGATCCAAGGGATGGCTCAGAAGGGAAAGGCACTTGGTGCCAAGCCTAATGACCTGCGTTTGGTCCTCAGCACCACGTGCTAGAAGGAAAGAACTGCCCCTTGCAAGTTGTCCTCTGACCTCCACAGATTCACAGGGACACACAAAGGTTCTCACACATATATCACACACACACTACTAATAAATAAAAATTAAAAACAAAGCAACACCAAAATCCAACTGATCTGAGAGGTTACAAATTGCATCGAAGTCGGAGAATCCTTATGAAGCAAATGTTGGTGCAACTTGCCTTTCCTTCAGCCAAGCTGAAGTTCACAAGCCGTGGCGTTGCTGCTTCTAGAAGGTACAATGGCTTGTGCTTCTCCTATCAGGCCAGAAGGGACACAGATGCTCTTCAACAGAAAGCAATCAGCTGTCGCTCAAAGACTCTTGCTCCTCTCTACCTAAATGGTGAGGTAGTCTGAATCCAGTAGCGCGCGCGCGCACACACACACACACACACACACACACACACACACACATAAACTGCCAGGAACAAAGTAACAAATGAGCAGAGCACAGCTACTGCTCCGCTCAAGTCATGGGGAGATTAATTAAAAACCACCCGGTGGTTAAACAAGGAATATGTTCAGTTTTCTGCTTCGAGGATTAGGGAAGCTTCTTCAGTAAGGAACAGGTATTTAATGAATGTCCAAACTACAAAAGAAGGTGGAGCCTGGAGCCTGGCTTTAGAACCCCCACAGAACAACAATCATCCCTTCTAGAACTTACAGTGATGTTAGGCAAAGGACCTTGTCGGAAAATGCTCTCCATGCTTCAAAAGAAACCCAGTTCAGACATGACAGACAGGGAGGGATATATGAATGTTTCCTGTGGTTGGGGTAGCCTGAAGGAAGAGCAAGTAGCTTCCTAAGAGTGAAGAGGAAGGGGAATGGACATCTGCTCAGCAGAACCCTGAGTCTCCAGCATTTCCCATCCTGTTCTCTTCACAGTACCCACAGCCAACCAGGTATGTGAGTGAACTGGGCTTTACTTAAATCTCAGTTGTTTTTTTTTTTTTTTTTTTTTTTTTAAGATTTATTTATTTAATTTATGCATGTGGATGCTTTGTCTTCATGCACACCAGAAGGGGGAATTGGATTCCATTACAGATAGTTGTGAGCTACCATGTGGTTGCTGGGAATTGAACTCAGGACCTGTAGAAGAGCAGTCAGTGAGTGCTCTTAGCTGCTGAGTCATCTCTCCAACTCCCAAAAGTATCTTTTTCTTTTTTTTGGTGGGTGCTGGGAATTGAACCTGAGTCCTCTGGAGGAACAGCCAGTGTTCTTAACCGCTGAGCCATTTCTCCAGCCCCTAGTTTGCTTTTTAAGACAAGGTTTCTTTGTGTAGCCCTGGCCATCCTGGAACTCACTGTGTAGACCAGGTTGGCCTCAAATTCAGAGCTCCACCTGCCTCCAATTCCTTAGCACTGGGATTAAAGGTGTGCACCACCACTGCCTGGCAAAAACAAAAACAAAAACATTTTTTTTTTGTTCTTTGAGACAGGATTCAACTCTGTATCCCTCACTGTCATAGACTGACTACCCAACTCTGCCTCCAGAATACAGCACGCACCACCAAGCCCAGCACACTACACATAATTAAAAATAATATTAAAGAGATCAGAGAGATGGCTCAGGGGTTAAGAGCTCTTGTAGAGGTCTTGTAGAGGTGCTGGGTTCGATTCCCAGCACCCACAAGGTAGCTCACAGACATCTATAACTTCAGTGCCAGTGGATCAGGCTCCCTCTTCTGGCCGCTGTGGGCACTGCACGAGCATGATGGACATAGCCAAGCAGGCAAAACACCCACATACATAAAATCTAAAAAAAAATTTAATAAAAACTTCAACCATGCCTAGCATATCCCTTTCTGATTTTATTTTTAAACTTCATACTTTAATTATTAATGTTATTGGATTTGTGTGTGTGTGTGTGTGTGTGTGTGTGTGTGACAGCTTCGTAGCTGTGACTGTGCACACACTGTGTAGCTGTCTGCGAGTGTTTTGGATATGGACCAGCCTTGAGTAAGGGCAGACTGCTTCTGCAAGGACAGGTATTGAGCACCTCCACGACTTTCTGCAGAGGACGCTCAATGCATACCACGCTGAGCAAAAAGATAAAAAGTCAGGTTTGTTTGTTTTGTGTAGAGACGGAGTCTACCGAGGTAGCCCCGGAGGGCTTATAACTATCTATACCAGCCTGTCTTTGAACTCACTGAGATCCTCATGCCTCGCGCTGCCACACCCTGTCTGCCTCCCCTCCCCCCCCCCTTTTTTTGAAGTTAAATGTATTGATTGATTGTATGCGCGTGGGAGTGGGTGTGGAAGTCAGAGGGTAACTTGTAGGAATCCCCGTCCACCAAGTGGGGATCCAGGGATAGAACTCTTCTTCGGGCTGGGCAGCTTGTGCCCTCAGGCACTGAGCCGAGATCTCGAAATCTCGCCGGCCTCTGTTACTGTTTTTATTCTTGCCAGCCTTCTTTCTTAATTTCACTGGACTTCTCTTTTAGATTTTTTAAGTTGATAAATCCTTTCCTCCTATTTATAGCTTCTATATAATAGGCGCATCTCTACGGCTTGGATGCCTACCAAACGGAACACCCGCTGGGGTGAGGGGGTGGGGAGGGGCGAGGAGGAGGGGCTGGGAAGGGCGGGAGGGGTGGAGGTGGAGGGAGGGAGGGAACAATGCTAGCTAGGTAGAAGTCACTTCACAACCGCCTTCGCTAGCGCTCCGTTCCTTTACACCTTAGGTCTGACCCGAGTAATTAAAAACGCGGAGAAACGCCTCAAGGTTCGGGGCAACGCACCCAGGGTCCCGGGCGCAGGACCCGGGGGCGGAGGAGTCTAAGGATGCGGAGCCGCAGGGAGAAACGCAAAGCCTACGGCGGGCCGTCGGGTCCTTAGCCCTTCTCTGCACTTTTTTAGTCCCCCCACCCACGGATTTTCCCCGAGTGTGCAAGGCTGTCACGCTGCAACGCGCAGCCGCAGCGCAGAGCGCAAGGGGTGTGGAGGGAGGGGATGGGCCGAGAGAGAGTTGTGAAGGAGGCGGGGGGGGGGGGGGGGAGGCACCACGTGATTTTCTGGAACGCAGCCTCCTGGCTTCTTTATTTCGATATGGCAGTGAACTAATTTCCTCTCTCCAGAACGAGTTGGGTGAATGGAGGAACTAAGTCTCGATCAAAAGGATCGATTTTGAGTTTCGTGAAGGAATTTACTTTTTTTTTTTTTCTTCTGTTTCCTTCCTCGCTCCCCATCCAAATCAAATGATTTCTCTCTTTCTCCGTCTGAGAACCATCTGGACGGGATTTCCCCTTCGAAAGTAAAGGCTTATTCAAAGTGTTTTGCTTGTGTTTTTGTTTTTGTTGACTTTGGTTGGTTGGCTTCTTTAGTCCAGCAACGCTTTTCTGAATGGTGTGAGGACCAGAGAGCTTGAAGAGTCACTTTATACGCTCTGTCCCTAGAGGCTGTGGAGCGATAGACAGACCTCCGTGGAATCCCAGAACCAGGGGATGCTGCAGGAGATGAGTTCAAAGCCATCCTGAGTTACACAACAGAGTTGGACGCCAGCCTGGGCTATATGAGACCCGGTCAAAGATGAGCAAGTGTTCAAGAAAAAGCCTAGCTCCTGGTGTCCAACACTCTTCTTCCCTTCTTAGGCTCATTCATAGAAATAAAGAAGCTTCTATGGGACTGAGGATAACTATTTTAAGTTCGAATTCTTTTTTTTTTTGACTTCTACGGAGCCAGTTGTGGTAACCTATGCCTGTCATCTTAATACTTGAGAGGCTGAGGTAGGAGGCTCAGAAGTTTAAGGACATCCTCAGCTGCATAGTGAGTTTTGAAGCCAGTTTGGGCTACATGCAACAATGTCTCAATAACTAAGTGTATATGTGTGTGTGTGTGTGTTACATAATACACACAACCAGGCAAGCTGGTGGTAGTGATAGTTGTTTCCCGGCCAGGACACTCTTGGTTCATGGAGTGTCACTTTAATTCCATTTTGCAGCAGGGATGTGGGGTTGTGGTGGGCGGGCATTGCTCCCGCTCCTCAGTGGTTCAAGATAGCAGCAACTCAGGGCGCTCAATGCTGAATGTGGTTTGTCCTGATCCTTAACTTGTCTCAGAAGCTCTCCAGGCTTTGTGGGGCTTCTTAGGCAAGGCAGAGGTAATTACACTTCAAACTGTGTGGCGGCATTAGTTCTCAGCCTTTAAATGAATGCAACGTTTTCTATCTCAAATGTTTAATGCGGCACAAAGAACTGAGGCTCCCCTTCTTCACAAATCTTATTGTTACTATTAGATCTCTTTGCTTTTTCAAGTGATGTCAAAGATAAATACATTTTCTTGGGCAAGGTGTTTCATTAACTCAAGAAAAGGGATTGTATAATGGAAAGGTATCTTGTTTAAATGATTTTAAAGACGTGGAAAGAGCTGAATGAGTGAACGAGAAATGCCACATTTTGTATCATATTATTCATAAGAGAGTTGGGTAAAAGGCAACAGTTTGACAGTCTTTTTTTTTGTTTCCTTTTTTGTTTGTTTGTTTGCTTTCTTTGAGGCAGGATTTCTCTGTGTAGCATTGGCTGTACTGAAACTCACTCTTTAGACCAGGCCAGCCTGGAAATTAGAGATTTCTCTGCCTCCTGAGTACTGGGATTAAAGGTGTGCACTGCCACCATGCCTGGTCTTCTCTCTCTCTCTCTCTTTAAAAAGATTTATTTATTTATTTATTATTTATACAGCATTCTGCCTGCATGTGTGCCTGTGCACCAGAAGAGGGCACCAGATCTCACTATAGTTCGTTATGAGTCACCATGTGGTTACTGGGAACTGAACTCAGGACCTTTGGAAGAACAGCCAGTGTTCTTAACCTCTGAGCCATCTCTTCGCCCGCCTGGTCTTTTCCTAAATTATTATTTTTTTTACTACTAAAATTTATTTAATTTCTGGTTGGGTGGTGGTGCTACGTGCCTTTAATCCCAGCACTCAGAAGGAGAGGCAGGGCAGATCTCTGAGTTTGAGGCAAGCCTGGTCTACAAAGGGAGCTTCAGGACAGCTAGGGCTACACGGAGAAACCTGTGTGTCTCCGGGAAAAACAAAGTAAAATAAACAACAACAAAACGGTTGGGTATGGTGGCGCAGGCCTGTAATCCCAGTCCTCTGTTGAGGACCTCCTTTTTCTGGTGTGGTGATATGAGATGCTGACTTGGTGCTTTTTCTTCTTGTATATAGGTGTATGAATATGTATATATGTATGTGTATATATATATATGTATATGTACATATATATGTTTTGTTTTGTTTTTTTGACACAGGGTTTCTCTTTGTAGCCTGCTATAGTCGCTTTGTAGACCAGGCTAGCATCAAACTCACAGAGATCCACCAGCCTCCCTGCCTGCCTCCAAGAGTACTGGGATTTACAGGTGTGTACCACCACCGCCTGGAGATATATGTATACACACACACACACACACACACACACACACATATATATATATATACATATATATACATATATATACACCTCCAAGAGTACTGGGATTTACAGGCATGTACCACCACCGCCTGGAGATATATGTATACACACACACACACACACACACACACACACACACACACACACATATATATATATATATACATTTACTCTTACCCCAGAGTCTCATATTGCACAGGCTGGTCTTGAACTCACTCTGTAGCTGCTGGATATCCTGGTTCTATCTCCTGAGCGCTGGGATTACAGATGTATGCTGCTGTGGCCGGGTACTGTGGTCCTAGGGATGGACCCAGGGCAGGCACTGCACCGACTGAGCATCATCCCCTGCCCAAGAGAGGAACTATATTCTATTTTACTTTTTGCTGCTTTACACTCTCTCGGGAGGCAGGAAGACAAGCCTCGCCTTGTCCGCTGTTGTAGCTCAGCATCTGTTTGATCGTTAGGGATGACAAAGGCAGAATTGTGATCTGTATTTTGTTGCTGTGTGACTATAAGGTTGTGCAGGAAGTAGGCAGGCTCGGTAAATAAAACCTGCAAAGCATTTTAGAAGGGTGTGGTGCCGTGCTTGTTAGTCCCAGCAGGAGGAGGCAGACACAGGAGGGTCTCTTTGAGCTCAAGGCCAGCCTGGTCTATGTAGCCAGTTCAAGACAGTCAGGGCTACTCAGGGAGACCTTATCTAAACCAGCCAACCAAACAAACAAACACAGACATCATAGTCAATAAATGAATTTAGCTAGACTGTGTTTACGGCTGCCTCACACAATATGTACTTTTCTCTTGCTTTATTTATCATCATCATTTCATTTTTGAGACGGTTTCTCAGTGCAGCCTTGGCTGTCCTGAAACTTGCTCTGTTGGACCAGGCTAGCCTCAAACTCACAGAGTTCCACCTGTCTCTGCCTCCCTAGTGCTGGGATTAAAGGTGTGTAACCACCGCTACCCAGCTGTGTGAAGAGAGGATTATTTATCTTCACTCCGTGTTCCAAACCACTTCAAAAAAACGGTTACGGTGTTGCATGCTTGTAGTCCCAGCACTCAGGAGGCGGAGGCAGGAAGACCAGCAGGAAAGAAAACCACTCCAAAAACACAAGCAGGGAGCTGGAGAGATGGCTCGGCAGTCAGGAGTTCTTCCTGCTCTTGCAGAGGACCCAGGTTCGGTTCCCAGCACCCACAGGTGAGCTGTTCTCATGAGCTGCTGTGACTCCAGTTCCTGGGTATCCAATGCCCTTTTTCTGAACTCCACCGGTGTTAGGCACACTTGTGCCTGCAGGGAAAATGCTCCTGCACGGGAAATAACTGATAAGTCTTTTAAATGTATATACAAACAGTGGTTGGAAACGGCAGCTAACCTGGTGGATTGCTCCTCTAAGCATGTTCGGGATGTTCAATCCCTGGCACCACAAAACCCCAACCAAACCAGAATGGTGTTTGGAGACACAATAGTAATTTTAAATTCCTTGTTGAGGGCGAATGAGACACCTCAGCAGGTAAATTTGCCTCACAAGCTTGATTGTCTTTGGAAGTCACGTGAAAGGAAAAGCAGGCCGGTTGGGTTCCACACACCTTTATCCCAGCACCCGGAAGGCAGAGGTAGTCGCAGTTGCATTTCTGTGAGTTTGAGTCTAGCCTGGTCTACAAAGTCAGTCTGGGATGGCAGGGGCTCTGTTATACTGAGAAACCCTGTCTTAAAAAACCAAAAACAAAAAAAGCAAGGCTGATGTGGGATGTGGGTGGGGGTGAGGGTGGGGCAATGGACCCACAGAGTTGTCCTCCTAACTCCCACATCTGGGCTGGGCTGTGGCACATTCATACACAGCCACATACACTAATAATGCATTGTTGAAAAACACTTGGTGAATGAATGACGCAATCCGTATCACTCCCCTCTGCGGTCATGATCCGGGGAGAAACTGAGACAGCTGAATAATTCAAACCCAAGATCGCTTTCTTGAATGCTGCGTATCCGTGGGACAGACATTTGGCTGTGTTTGCCACCGTCCTCAGGCAGCTTTGGGCGGTGTTTGGCCTCAGGTGTCCCTGGGGTATGGCATGAAGTTGCTGTCACGCCGAAGCCCCAAACAATGTCTACTCTATCCATCCAAGCGATCGGGTCATGCCTTGAAAAGCTGGGGCGGGAATGCGTTGCTTACTGTCAGGAACCGTTCAAACGACGTTTTAAAGGGTCTCTCTGGTCTAGCGTGTGTAACTTCCCAGTGAGCAGCTTGCCTGGCTGGGTGGTGCCCTGGCATAGGTCCCACGAACTGCAAAACATAAAAATACAGATGTTTCGCTAAAGCAGAGGCAGCGTTTAAGAGATTTTTAACATGGGCTTGAGCATGGGGGTTAGTGGCAAAGAACTGATCTGCGCCCTTCGGTTAAACACAAAGCGGCACTGAGCCAGCGGCACACATGTCTGGGAGCCCGGGCACTCGGGAGCTGGAAACTGGAGGGTCAAGAGTGGACGACCTGAGATCCCCTCTCAGAACCCAAAGGGACTAAAGGAAACAGCTGGGTTCACCGTCAAACTTCTGAGTGCTGACGGCGGAGCTGCCAAGGGCTTAGAGGGAATGAATGCAATGAATGTGCCTTGGGGGGGGGGGGGGGTAGCTGGAGGAAGTGGGCGTGGCCTCAGGCGCTGCTCCCATCCAGGGGCTGGAAATTTCACCATCGCAGGCTTTTCTAACCCGGGCTCCAGCGCCCTACGTCTGGGAGGCTCAAGTCCAGTTTAGTCCAGAGAACCATGCTCTGAGGTAGCGCACGGTGGCAGTGGCTCAGGGAACCTTTGCTCTCTGCCTCCCCCGAACTGCTTTCATTAAAAGTTTTCAGATTTAGAGTCTGAGCCCTTGAGTCCGAGGACCTGGCTTTGGCCCTTGCCTTCTCCTCGCCACTGCTTGACTTTGAACAACTTCCTTGACTACTCCAGGCTTTCAGTTTCTCAGCTGTAAACTAGGCACGCGCTTGGGGCTTTAGGAGTTCTTGTAATTTTTTTTTTAATACTTATTTTTATGTCTGTGGGTGTTTTGCCTGCGTGTATGTATGTGTGCTATGAATTACCATGCACACGGTGGGAGTTGAACCTGGGCCCTCAGCAAGAGCAACCAGTGCTTTTGTTTTGTTTGTTTTGAGGCAAGTGACAGCATGCCTGGGTGCAACAAGCGTTCCTAACCACTGAGCTGTCCCTCCAGCTCAGTTCTAGTAATATTTTTAAAAAATTAGTTAATGTTTCATTATGTGCCTATGGGCGTGTCTGGGTGAGGGCATGTGCCCTCAGAGGTCGGAAGAGGGCGTGAGATCCCTTGAGTTACACCTGCCAGGGCCTCATGGAGCCAGGTGGTGGTCTACACTCCTCACGTTACTGGGGTTGGAGCGCAGAATTCACTTCTGACGTTTTCACGTGGGTACTGCGGATTTGAGCTCCGGTCCCTCGGCTTGCGTTTGCTCACCGAGACATCTCCCCAGCTTGCTGCTGTCGTCTTTTTGAGATAGGGCTTGGCTGTATAGACCAGGCTGGCCTCAACCTTGTGCCTCCAGAGTGCTAGAATTGCAGACAGGTGCCACCACAGCCAACCTGCTCTGGAGCTGACTTAATTCAGTCTAATCAAGATTGCCAGCACCGTAAGAGCGGTCATGTTTGTACAGTACTGATTATTACGGGTTATGGACTTTGGACCCAAAATTCGAATCTTGAAATCTAATCTCCAGTGTGATGGTGTTTTAGATTGGACCTTTGCGAGGCAATATGAGTGGGGTCGGTCACAAGAGTGACTGAGAATAGGGTCGTCCTGAAAGGGTTTAATGCCCCCTTATAGGAAGACAAACGGATGGTGCCGACCTGCAGTCCCAGCATCTGGGGAGGTAGAGGCAAAAGAACCAGGAGTTCAACACCATACTTGGCTATATAGTGAGTTTGAGGCCAGCCTGGGTTACATGAGACCCTAGACTACAGTGATGATAAGGAAGAAGTGGGGAAGGGAAAGGAAGGGGGGAGGGGAGAAGAAGGAGAGGCGGAGGAGGCCAATAGCGCTAACTTGCTTGCTTTCTGGCCTGTGGGTAATACAAGATGTCAGCTGACAACAACCTGGAAGAGGGTCCCCAGAGATGCTCCCTTGCTGACCTTGTGTTGCTAGCTTCCACGGTGGGAAGAAATAAACATTTGATATTAGAGCCCAGGGGCTATGGTAATGTATCAGTTTGAACCAAGACAGGACATTTTATGTCTCAGATACTTTCCCACTTCAATCATCGCTCCCAGAATCCATCAAGACAGGGCGAATTCAGTCTGGAAATAGATCCTACCCGATGTAATAAAGCAGGCTCACTTTGAGAGATAGCAACCCTCTTGCAAGCCTCGTCTCCCTTCCCCTTTCCTCCCTCCCCCGAATCCCGTCTCTGAGACTTTTCTTTTACGCAGCAATCTTTACACTGCTCGTGAGACTGCGGGACATGAGTGAAAACAGCTGCAGATGAGCAGGGACATCAAGCATACACATAAGGAGTCGGAGAGGTGGCTCAGTCAGTAGTTAAGAGAGCACTGATGCTCTGTACAGAACCCAGGTGGGGCTCCCAGAGTCCACAGAGCCGCTCACACCTATCTGTAAGGCCAGTTCCAGGGGAACTGGGACATCTCTGTGGCCTCTGTGGGCATCAGGCATACATGTGGTTCTCAGACATGCACGCAGGCAAAATATTCATACACATAAACCCTGCATGTTCAACAATAAACAGTATGTCTATTTGTGTGTACGAGGCAGGCTGTGCTCCAAAACACATCTGTGGAGGTCAGAGGTCAACTTGCAGGAGTCGGTTTTTCGCTTTCCGTCATGTGGGTTTCAGGGAAAAGCTCCAACTCAGGTTGCCAGGTTTGGCCACAAGTGCCTTTCCCTGCTGAGCCTTTTGGCTGGCCCTCATTTTCACCCCATTTCTGTGGCTCTCTTGTAGATGTGGCCTCAGAAGTGAGTCACACGTGACGGAAGACCTGATGAGTAGCTCCAGCCAAGGAAAGGAAAGAGAAGAGAAGATTCATCGTGTTGCTCTGTAGTGTGACAAGCAGAGTGGCAGGCACAGAGAGCACAACGTAAAGATGGTGGCTGTTGACAGCGAGAGGTGTTCTACCCTCAGGAAGCCTCTACGGGGGCCACCTCTCGGTGTGGAGTCAACGCGGTAGTGGAGTTGAGGACGTTATAATTCCGTTCTTATTAAAAAGTTTATTTATTTATTTTTTCAGTCCTACTGTGCCTGCAAGTTGCTTCTAGGCTTCGTGAGGTTTTTGTTTAAAACAACAGAATTGAACTCTAAAGGAAAATTGAAATCAGCTGAGATTCTGTCTCCTGGACGATGTCCCCACATCTTGGCGAATGTCGTGCCACAATTTCCAAGGATGTTTCTTAAAGTTTGTTTGTTCATTATTTTAGCTTGGGTGTGGTAGGCCCATATAAAGCTACGACTAGTCAGTTGTAGGCCAGTCAGATCTACACAGTGAGACCCTAGTTGTTTGTTTATTTTTATTTTTATTTTTATTTTTGTAAGGATTTTTAAATTTTCTGCTGTGGTAGCACATACCTTCAATCCCAGACTTGAGGAGACAGAGGCAGGCAGACCTTTATGTGTTTGTAGCTTAGTGTAGTCTACAAAGTGAGTTCCAGGTCCGCCAAGGCTATCCAGTGAGACCCTGTCTCAACATAGCACCCCAAGTTAAAAAACAAACAAACGTTGAATGTGTTTTCATGTGTATAGGTGTTTTGCCCCCATGCCTGGTTGTGCACCGCCCGAACTTCTGGTGTTCGGGATGGCCAGAAGAGTGTCTGGATCCCTTCAAACCGGAGTTACAAATGGTTGGGAGGGAGCTGGTGCCAGGAACTGAACCCAGGTCCTCTGCAAGGGCAGCCTGTGCTCTTTAACTAGTGTGTTACCTCTTCAATACCCGCACAATTTTATTAATGGGATGCCAAGATGGCTCAGCGGAAAGGCACTTCTGACCAAGACTCAAGACTTGAGTTTGATTCCTGGGACTACATGGTGAAAAGGAGAAAATCCATTCCCTTCTGTGGTCTTCTGATATTCAAGCGCAGGACTTGGCACACAGGCACACACACACACACATACACATACCGCACACACCACACACACAGACACACACACCATACACACACAAACAATTTTTTACATTTGTGTATGTATGATGTGGGTTTTTTTTTTTTTGGCGTGTATATGTGTGGGTTTGTGTGTGCATATGTGTGTGTGTGTTTGTATATGTGTGTAAGTATGTATGTGTGAGTGTGTATGCATGTTCCACAGCACATATGAGGAGGTCAGAGGGTAACTTTGTGTAGTCCTTTTTTTTTTTCTTCCACCTAGCTAGGCCTTCCAAGGATTTAACTTGGGTCATAAGCTTGTGTGAGAAGTGCTTGGCTGAGCCTCTCTGTAATGACTTACAAACGCAGCGAGCACCTGGCAAACCGAGTGCTTCCTCACAGACTGTTTTCCCACCTTAACCAACGTGGATCAACACTAGCTTTGCAGATGGCTGCTCGGTCCTAGCCGACAGGACTTAGTTTATGCGAACTTTTGGATGGCTTTAAGAGACATCAAGGTTGTATGCTGTTGGCATTCCCAGCTGTGCTCCGTGCTGGCATCCTCTCTTGGCCGGGTGCGGTGGCACACACCTGAAGTCAATCCCAGCACTGGGGAGGTAAAGGCAGAAGGATCAGGAGTTTGGGGCAACATCAGCTATATGAGACTCTGCCTCAGAAACAACAGCGGGATAGGGATAGGGTGGGTGGGACCCGAGGGTGGGGTGGGAGACGGAGGAGTCTGCTGCCACTCCAGAAGACTCAAGTTCCCTTCCCAGCACCCACGTCGGGTAGCTTGCAACTACTTGTAACTGTAGCTCCAACCGGCACTACACATACGCGCAGACACATAGACACACAAATGCGTTTTTTTAAAAGGTCTTTGGAGATGGAACCCAGGGCCTCACGCATGCAGGGCTGTTCCTCCTCTCCCGAGCAGGTAGATTCCATGACTCAGGGAAAAGAATGCCCACCTTACAACAGACTGGTTAGCTTTCTAGTCTTTCCTTTTAAGCTGGGCGTTGGTGGCGCATTCCTTTTATCCCAGCACTTGGGAGGCTGGGGCAGGCAGATCTCTGAGTCTGAGACCAGCCTGGGCTACACAGAGAAACCCTGTCTTCAAACAAACCCAAAAGAGAAATGTATATACGAATTTCAAGGAAATCAGCAGGGTCTGGTGTGACCTGGGAGGTAAAATCTGGGCTCAGCACTAACACAAAGACAAACGAGGAAAAAGCCTTCCTTCCCAGCTCTGAGGAACTCATTCATGAGTCTTTCCAACTAGCAGATCTAAGATTTAGTTACGGGACGCATGACGGACAACCTGCCCCTTCAGCAGAGAACAGCGCCTTTCTAGTTCTCTTCCAAATACCTGGATTTTTTCACGAGGCCAAATGAATGGGGTTTAGGGGTGTTCTCTGTACAGACAAGAGCAGGCTAAACAATCCCGACTCTCAGGGAACGGGTAAAACATTCAGGTAAAACAACCCCCCCCAAAAAAAAAAAAAAAAAAAAAAACAGTTGCTAGGTATGATGGCTCCTGCTTTTTAACCTCAGCCAGGGCAACCTGGTGAGACTCTGGCTCAAAAAACAACAACACAGCAACAAAAAAACTGGCTCAGTGAGGGCTCCAGAGACAGCTGCTCAGGCAGGAAAGGCACTTGCTCCACCATGTCTGACGCCTGGCCTGAGTGTGATCCCCAGGACCCAGAGGGTAGAAGGAGAGAGCAGACTATGGAAGGTTGTCTGTCCTCTGATTTGCATCACACGCACACACATACACATATTCCATACACACACCACACACAGAAAGAGAGACAGGTTTCACTAGACCTGGCTGGGTGGAAGTGTGTGTGTGTGTGTGTGTGTGTGTGTGTGTGTTTATTAGTTAATAGTTGAAAGCTGCAGGGGAGGAGTTGGACAAACACTTGTAATCCCAAATGCTTGAAAGGTGGAAGTCGAAGAATCAGGAGTTCAAGCTTTATAGCAAGTTTGAGGCCAGCCTGAACACACACACTCACACTCACACACACACACACCGAATTGAATGGAGTAGTGTCGCGAAGCAGAACTAAAATGAAAGCACAGTACAGCTTTATCAGTCAGTGAATCTAATGAGACAGTTATTCAGGGAGAATTAATAGGTAGCCTGTCCCAGAAGTACATGCTTTAAAGAACCTCGTGCTCCCCCAAAGCGGGGACAGCATTCGGAGGACTCCCCTGCACCTCCCGGCAGGTTTTGTTCATAGTGGCCAGCATTTCTAATGCAAGCCCTTACAGGGGCGCGCCAGTTTCTGGCTTTTCTTGATAAAAATGTATGCCCCGCGAGCCGCGTGGAGTCCAAGTCCAAACGGCGTGAAGGGCTTCGGTGTGGATCGGCAGCCTGTCCTGGTGAACTGTCACAGCCCACCTGCTAGGCCAGGGCTGCCCACCCCTTTACCTGTCCGGCCCCTGAGGTGTTGAGACTCCACCACCCCTTTTCAGCTTGCAAGCGTGGGCACTGCGGCGTCTACACGGCAGGCTGTTCCTCCCTCCCAGTCTTTCAGACCTGATGGCTTGTACTTTGTTCTTAGGGTTCAGAAAGCCAGGAGTAGAGAGGAGGTCTCTACCGTAAGTTGGTGGCGGCCGGGGACATTGAGATCCTGGCTCCCCTGCACAGCGGGTGGGGGAGGGGAAGAGTGACAGCCAGGAAGAGCCGGGGATTAGGGAGCGACAGAAACACAGGTACTTAAAAACATTTTTATGTTCTCTTCGGAGAGGGGAGCGGGGTCTCGATTCTACCGCTTTTATTATTATTATTTTTTTAAGTTCCCCCTTTGTATAATCGGGCTTCAGGATGTAGTCTGCTGCTGTCAGAAGGGCAGGCGTTTTAGACACGGCAGATTCTCTCTTAGATAAACACATTGCCTAGTTTCCTGAATAAGCACAACCGCCCAGCTTCTAGCGTGACTCCGAAGGCGGCCTGCGCGGCCTTGCGGTATTTTCTTCTCCAACAGTAGGTGTTGGTACCGGCATCTGCTTTTTCCTACGGCAAGGCTACCAAACTCTGAATTTTGCTTTTATGAAGAATACAAACCCCCTTCCCCCCTCATTATTATTTAGTTTGATTGTATGCTAGCTTCATGCTCTGCATTCTAATTTAAATGGAACTGTGCAGGAAAAATGCAAATCCCCTCTATTCAAATCCAAAAGAAAATAAATGGATTTTTTTTTTTTTTATGGTCTAAAGGATCTATTCATTACCAAATCATTTATCTTTTCAGGAAACACGGCTTATATATCCAATAAGCTAGAGTGCTGTCTTTATTTTCTTCATTTCCCTCCTTTCTTTGATACATTTGCTTGTTCTTTCAAATCTCCCTGAATCTCTGAAGATAGGAGCAGCTTATATCTGGCAGAATAGAATGTAATTAATATCGTTGAACAGAACGCAAAGCCTGTGTATAAGGCTTGGCCATACTTACAGTAAGAACACAGTAATAAACAGATGACCTAAAATTTGGTAAGGTGATTTTTTTTCCCATCTTCTTTTTACAACAATTTCAGTGTTTAAAAATACAGACACTTGGCTTTCTGGAAAGATGTGGAGGAGGAAGAGGAGAAGGTGTGTGTTTTTAACAGGTTTTCTTTTTCTTCCTTGGTGCCGATCTCCAGGAGAGCTAACGGGGACCACAGACTCCAAGGGGAAACATTGTTTATTGTTGGGAGTCTGGCATTTGCAAGCAAGGCTGGGTTTTCACTAAGCACTGCCTTACATTTATCTTTAAAGAATCCAGGTGGGAGGGATGGCTTTGAGAAGGTACCCCAGCACACTGGGGTACATCAGGCTGCACGCCTCTTACCTTGCTGGCCCCACAGCACCTTCATTGTGTACACACACACACACACACACACACATATATATGTATGTATATATGTATATATGTATATATATATGTATATATATACATATATATATACATATATATGTATATATACATATATATGTATAGATGTGTATATATGTATATATATGTATACATATACATATATATATGTATATGTATATATATGTATATATATATACATATATATATATGTATATATATATGTGTGGTGGTTCACGCCTTTAACCCCAGCAGAGGCATAGTCAGGCAGATCTCTGGACTGAGGCCAGCCTGGTTTAACAGAGCGAGATATAGCCAGGGCTATACAGAGGAGCCCTGTCTTAAAAAGTAAAAAAAAATTCAATTCAATTTTAGACATTATTAATAGTAATATTAAAATATTATTTACTTTTTAGTGTGTGTGTGTACATGAAACTGTGGCTTACGTGTGCAGAGGTCAGGGAACATTTTGGGGGTGTCAGTTTGGACCTTCTTCATGTGGGTTCAGGTGCTCAGGCTTGGTGGCTGTGCCTTCAACCACTCTGCAGGCCTGATCCCCATTTTTCTCTTTCTTGTTTTCCTCTTTTAAGACAGGGTTTCATTATGTGGTGCTGGTCAGCCTGGGACTCACAGAGACCAGCCTGCTTCAGTCTCCCAAGAGCAGGGATTAAAGGTATGTGCCACCATACCCAGACTTCTTTTACTTTTTTAAAAATTTACTTTTATTAATTTAACTTATTGACCCAGAGAGATGGCTCAGTGGTGGAGGATAGTTACTGCTTTCCCAGAGGACTGAGTCTGAGTCCCAACACCTATGTTGCTGCTCACAGTTTCCTATAACTCCAGCTTCAGGGGATCAAACACACTCTCCGGGCCCTGCTCAGGCACTGTGCTCACCCGTACAAATACACACACACACAGATAAACACACAAAATTTAAAAAAAAAATATATATATATATATAATATATATGTATATATATAAATAACATATATGTATATATAAATAATATATGTATATATAAATTATATATATATATAATTTATTTATTTAGGTTTTCTGAAACAGGGTTTCTCTGTGTAGCCCTGGCTATCCTAGAACTCACTCTGTAAACCAGGTTGGCCTCAAACTCATGGAGATCAGCCTGCCTCTGCCTCCCGAATGCTGGGACTAAAGGTGTGTGCCACTAGTGTTTGACAAAAAAAAAAAAAAAAAAAAAAAAAAATCAAAATTATATGTATGTCTGTATGTGCATGTAATCAAGTGCAAGTTCCCATGGAGACCAACAGAGGGCATCAGATCTCCTGGATCTGGAGTTACAGGTAGCTGTGAGCCACCAGATCTGAGTGCTGGGCACAGATGAACAGCAAGCATTCTTAACCCCTGAGCCCTTTCTCCTTTTTGTCTTTTGAGACAGGGTCTGGCTGTCCTCCAACTCCAAGGAGCCTGCCCTTCCCAGCCTCCTGAGGGCTAGGATTCCAGGCCTGAGCTCTCATGGCTTTGAAGTGAGAAGGGGCCATGTAGGAAGCACAGGGTGCTCTCTGCCCGAGTACACTGTAAAATCATATGATTGTGCTGGAGTCACACCACATTGACTTTGCCCGTTTGTGTTTGAGTATTCGCTGGGATTTCTGAGCAGAGTGAATGCGCGCCTTTGTTCTCACTAGATTAAGCCCTGATAGGTAATCTGGTTTAGTTGTGGCTGCATTGTTTAAATCTCACTAATTACAGTGCAATGCAGCACGGTGGCAGGGAGAACAATTTAAACACTCACTGGAAGGTGGTGTGCGTGTCGGAGGGAAATAGATGAAGCTAAGAAGTGTACAGTTTCTCAAACCTGTCCCCCAGGGCCAATTTAAAGGCTGCTTTGCAAAGGAGCTGTTTACACTGAAAGTCTTAAACACCAGGCTTGTTTCTACACAGGCAGCTGTTTGGGGGAAATTGGTCTGTCTTGGGGGCTGATCCTGAGCTTCCTGTTATCAAGATTCTGGTGTGATTACGGCTCCAGATCACTCAGGAGGGAAGGACTGGGGAGCAGAGAGACCCATTCACAGTTTCTTGGTTGAAGGCTTCTGAGATAAGAGAAAGACAAAGAGAGGTCTGGAAAGAGTGGGATAGGGGCGAGGAGGAGAGGAGCTGGTGGGAGGGAGGGGGAGGGATGGCTCATCTGTGCACACACAAGGACCTGTATTCAGATCCCTACCTTTCATGTAGGAGGCTGGGGAGTCAGGGTGCACCTGCAGTGTGTTCCCCGAGAGCTGGAGGAGATGGAGACAGGAGGATGGCTGAGGCTCACTGGTCGGCTGGTCTCGCTTAGTTGTGTGAGCTCATTTCAGTGAGGTCTCAAAAAGTAGAGAGTGGTAGAGGAAGACACCTGGCATTGACTTCTGTGCACACACACACACACACACACACACACACACACACACACACGAAGTGAAGGAGGGAAGACTGAAGGAAGGCATGTGTACAGCAGGCCACGGAACCAAGAGTCAGGAATAAATCAGCCTTTAACGAGGTGCCTTGTGGAGCACTGTGCTTCCTGTAAAGAGAACCTCTGGGATTAGACTAGAAGGGAAAACAGGGGTTTACCTCCATTACTGCTTTTGGACTCTAGGGGTTGGTGTTTAACTTTTAACTGTCCTTGCACTTTGTCATTTATTTGGGGGAATTCCTGGGCAGGTAAAGGGCACATCTAGGGCTTGGCACTGAGAACTCAACAAACAGTAAGGACACTGGGGTATGTTTAGCAAAGGATGCTTCTTAGCACCCCGAGAAATAAGACGAGAAGAACTAAGGAGAAATGGAAAGCGTTGATCTGGTTTGAAAATCCTGGACTCCTAAGCCTAAGGTTCAGATTGTCTAGGAGGAAACACAGCTCCTCCCTGGCCCCCGGAAAAATCATCTGTCCATGGTTAAGTGGCATTACTAGGTAGTGGGGGTCAAAGGCAGCACCTCTGGAGGAAGGAAAGAGATGACAGGACAGTCAGGTGGCCAGTGCCAAGGCTGACCTTCTCATTTAAGGTGTCAAAACAATAATGTAGAAAACAGATTTTTATCTTTTTTTTTTTTTTTTTTAAATGGGAGTGCGGGAAGAGTTGACTTTTGCTCGTCCCCAAGCTTCCAGGAATTGTCCGGGATTCTAAGCTCTGCTGGACTCGTGCGGGAGGAGACACCTGAAAGGAAAGGCTGCATTGCTCAGGGGTCAGGCTGACCTGCTCCACGGTGCAAATCCTGGACAAACGAATTAAGCCTTTTGTGTTGCACCTCTGTTGTCGAGGCTGGAAAATGGGTTTACTAACAATTCAGTCTGCGCATAGCTTGAGGCCAGAGATATCTAATATGGAGCTGAAACATACTTGCCTAGTGTGTGTGAGGACATAGCGCTGCTCGTGCACACAGACACACAAGAGAGAGAGAGAGAGAGAGAGAGAGAGAGAGATCTGGTGTGATGTCAAAGTTCAAGTTTAAATTACTCCTAGAGGGACACACTGGCACATGCCCCTAATCCCAGTGCTCAGGAACTGGAGGCAGGAGGCTCAGGAGTTCGTGGTCATCACTGTTTTAGGCCATTCTGGGCTTCAAGAAACGTGATTCATAAAACCAAAACCAACGAACTCAAAATTATTCTGGACCCTTCTATTTTGACTAATTGGATTCTGCCTGCTTGTTGGTAACCCAAAATAGAATGACTTTCCTGTAAATTCCTGCACGTGGGAGAAGTTTCTACACTTTGGAAAAATGGTATTTGGAAATTGGACTTACTTCCTGTGACCTGTGTGTGTCTGTGTACAGCTCAGGGAACAAGTGAGGGGAGCTGGTTCTCTCCGTCCACTGTGTGGGACCCAGTAATCAAATCCAGATCCTCAGGCTTGGCCATAATTTAGTAATCTGCTGGCTGAGCCATCTCACTGACCTCTACCTTATTTTCCAAGACGTGGTCTTTCACTTAACCTGGACAGTTTACCAGTGGGCTGGCCAGTGAGCTCTGGAGAGCCTTCTGACTTTTGTCTACCCAGGTCCGGATTACAGGTGTTCACCACAAGGCCAGCTTTTCTGTAGGTGCTGGGGAATCCAACTCAGATCCTTATGTTTGCACGGGAAGGGTTTTATCAGTTGTGCCATCTCCTCAGCCTCAGGCTTCCTAGTTTAACATTTATTTTTATTATGTCATTACTATTACGTTATCATTGTATGTATGTGGGTACCTTGCTTGAATGTATGTCTGTGCACCATGTATGCCTGCAGTGGTCAGAATGGGTCTCATCTCCCCTTGAACTAGAGTCACAGATGATTGTGAGCTGCCACGTGGGAGCGGGGAATTGAACCCGGGTCCTTTGCTCTTAACTGCTCAGCCATTCTTCAGCCCCAGTTTACAGATGTGAGGCAAGTACTTTAAAGGCTGGTATTTGAGTGGACTGTGAAGACCCTTCTGGGCAAAGCTTTAGGATGCACAGGCTGAGGCTACTCTCGCCAGAGCCACATGGTAACAGGCGTCCAATGTGTGTGCTTACGAAGTTGGCGGGGTGGCAGTAATTATTTATTCTATCAGGGTACAGGCGCTGTTTGCCCAGCTCCCATGCCTAGCCTTCACCTTACTCTGTAGTGCAGGGTGACTTGACTCAAAAAAACATACCCAAGAAATACATATCCTAACACACATGATAACTAAATGTAACTGAGGTTTCTTGAGGAGTGACAGATATGTGGGCCCTGCAGCCTGACCTCATGCCAGTCCCTTTACCTCTATGACTCAGTGTTCTTTTGGTAGGGACTTCTAACAACAGTGTGTGTGTGTGTGTGTGTGTGTGTGTGTGTGTGTCCCACTACATAAAAATACATAGAGAGCCTTGGTTGTTACTGAAGGAATTACCGCATGCCAGTGAGGTATGTAGCTAACACTCAGCTAGTGTTTGCTGTATTTGAGGACATTGCCCAGAGAGTCTGGGGATTTCATTTTAAATAAATCACCTTCCCCCCAAAAAAAAGAGGTTTTTTTTTTTTCCTTTCAGGCAACTATCCATACTTCATCCTTTTATTGCCAAATAATCTCATTTCACGTGTGCGCTTGTCCACAGTGGCTCTCTGGGTTCAGCTCAGGTTTTTTGTTTTTAAGTATTACGGAGTTTTTGACTCTGTGGCGTGGAATGCTGGGAGGTTGTTTTTAAGTGTTACAGAGTATATGCTTTTGATTCTGTGGTGCGGAATGCTAGAGAGGGCTGATCAGGGAAGTTCTAGACAAAGCCCTGATTGTTGTGAAGTGAACGGGGACTTGAGGGACAACTTGGTGCTTCCCGGTTTGTGGTGCCGGAGGGCCCTGTGCCTGCTTCATTGTCTGGTCCAGCTGGGTACTGACATGGCTTTAAGGCTTCTCCCAGCTCTCAGACCTCCCCCAGGAGTAGAGATGGTCACACTATCTTTTCTTCTTCCCCACCCTCCTGTCCCCTCACCCTCCCACCTTTCCAGCCTTCCACCCTCCCATCCCTACACCCTCCCACCTTCTTACCCTTCCACCGTTACTGTTAGCATATAGGCAGCCTGCCTCCAGGTTGCTTAGCAACCCGTGACATCATCATTTGTCGCCCATGCCAGGGGCCCTGGAATAAAAGGATTGCCTCCCTCTCTCTTACTTCTCTCCTCACCTCTCTTTTCCTCTCTCCCTCCCTACTCTGTATCCCCTTCTCTCTTCTAAGCTCTCCTACCATCTCTGTCTGGCCTTTCTGCAATAAACTTTCTTGTCCCACAACCTGTTGTGCAGTGTGTAACCCCCCCACCCCCACCCCGTTACCCTGTCATCCTCCCACCCCCCATGCTGGATCCAAGGCAATTGAGCAGCCCAGGACAAGCGCTCTGGGGAGGGTCCACACTTCGGCTCAAGTGTCTCCTCTCACTGTAAGAGAGTTCCAATTAGCTTATGCTTCTTCCCCCCCACTTCCTTCCTTGTTTCCCTTCTTCCTCCCTCCTTCCTTGTTTTGCTTTGTTTAGTTGTATTATTTTTGAGTCCGTCTCTGTTTGCAGCATTCCCCACCCCTGGAACTCAGTTTGTAGACCGGACCAGTCTTCAGGTCACAGAGATTCACCTGCCTCTTCTGGGATTAAGGGCATCATGCACCCCAATTATTTATTTATTTATTTTTAAGCAAAACATTTATTTATACGTTCGTGTGCATGTTGTGGTTTGGGGGGCATAGGGTCTTTCCTCTCTGAGTTTGACAGGAACTGCACTTCTGGATGAACCTAGCCAGTCAGTCCCTTTGGTCAGCCAATGTACCTTGGCTTGGGTGGGGCTCTGCTCTGTTGTCTTCCTGTAGTGGGTGAAAAGTTTCTGCTTTCTGTCTATCGGATTGGAGTGGCTCCTCTCTGCCCCTGCCCCGCCACGTGGTGAAAAACTGCCACAGGCGTGCTCATACACCCCGATGTTCTGTGCTAGCATCCTGGGTTAAACAGCCCTGGACGGAAAGCTCTCAACTGAACCGTGACTAACTGTGTAACTGAAATGAAGAACTAGACCAAGAAGAAAAGGTCTGAGGTCCAGGAAGAGAAGCCAGTGCACAAGAGAAGGGGATGTTGGCGAGAAGGAAGGAAGGTCCCCCTCTCCTTCCCCAGGACAGTCAGCAGCTTCAGATCAGCCTGTCAGACTAGAGATTTTTAACCGGCAGTAAAGAAGATTTCTCAGAAAGATGAAGCCAATGCAAGCTCTAACGTAGAGCTGGCAAGATGGCTCACTAGTCAAAAGCACTCGCTACACAAGGCTGATTCTCATGGTGGCAGGAAAGAACCAGTTCCTGAGGGCTGTCCTCTGACCTCCACACATGCACACACATGCCTACACACACCCACATGCTTTAAAAGTTGTTTTTTTTTTTTTTTTTTTTTTTTTTAAGACAGAGTCTCTTTATGTAGCTCTGGATGTCCTGGAACTCCCTATGTAGGCCAGGGTGGCTTCAGATTCACACAAATTTGCCTGCCTCTTCCTCCTGAGTGACAGGAGGTGTGTATATCCCTCCCCCCTTTTTTTTTTGGCTGAGAATGTCTGATACTAACAGTGGAGAAGACTATTTTGAAAGTCAAAATTCTGGCAGAAAGAAAATTCTGTGCCGACATATATCAAGACTAAGCCATTACTGGCCTTTGCATCTTCTTGTAGTCACAAATGAAACCTTGGGTATAGATTCAACTAATAAAATTAAGTTAGATTAAGAAAAGAAAAGAAGACTGGAGAGAGGCTAAGAGCACTGGCTGCCCTTCCAAAGGTCCGGAGTTCAATTCCCAGCAACCACATGGTGGCTTCCAACCATCTATAGTGAGATCTGATGCCCTCTTCTGGTGCACAGGCACACATGCAGTCAGAACACTGTATACATAATAAATAAAGTAGAAAAGAAAAAGGGGCTGGAGAGATGGCTTAGCAGCCCGTTAGTCTGCGGTCTTACCAAGGCTGTAACTTCTGGCCTCTGAGGGCCTGCTCTGCATGTGTGCAAACATGCACAGATACACACATTTGGGTAATTGGCGGATCTCCGAGTTCAAGGACAGCCTGGTCTACAGAGTGAGTTCCAGGACAGCCAGGGCTACATAGAGAGACCCTGCCAAAAAAAGATTATATGTTAATATGTACTAATTATTGTATTAATGTATATTAATTGATAAATTAATATAAATCAAGAAATGGTGCTAGGGTGGGACTCTGGCTCAGCTTTATAAAGAGGGTTACCAGAGAATGGCCTAGGTATGACCAAGATTTCTGTAATAGAGGGGTCTGGGCTCCCATTTGCTTCCTGAAGGGACATGGCAAGCACCTGGTTCTGGTAGGCTTGGGACTTCCCTGCTTTCAGCACTGAAATTCCCACATCCTGGGGAAACCCCAAGTGCTCAGCAAACTAGAACTGTTGGTCACCTTACCAGGTTACCCTGAATGATTGATTGGGAATCCCAGAAAATTCTGATTTATTTTATTTTTTTGACACAGAGGTTCATGTTGCCCAAACTGGTCTCAAAGTTGACTTTCAGCTAGAATGAGTCTGAACTCCTGATCCTCCACTTCCATCTTCCTGGATGAGTTGTATACCACCATGACTGATTTTTCTTTTAAAATTTTTTTTTTTCCTAAGCTTAAAATAATGATGTAGTTTTATTTTTTGTATGTGAGTGTTTTGACTTCAGGTATGTATTCGTATCACACGGGTGCCCAGTGAGTGCCTTTAGAGTTCAGAAGAGGTCATAATATATCTTGGAACTAGAATTATGGAAAGTGGTGAGCCAAGGAGAACCCTAGTTCAAGGTTTCTTTTGGCATCTTGCACGTGTGCAAGATTGTGTGTGTGTGTGTGTGTGTGTGTGTGTGTGTGTTAAGTGTATGCCATAGAGAATTTGTGTAAGACAGAACAACTTGGTGGAGTCAGCTTCCTCCTACTTTTGCATGGGTTCTAAGGGCTGAATTCATTTCATCAGGTTTTACAGCAAGCACGTTCACCCCTGAGCCATCTTAACAGCCCCACAATTTAGTGACTGACTGATTTTTTTTATCATCTGTCTCTGTATGTCTGTCTGTCTGAGATAAGGTCTCAGGTGGGTTCCCTAGCCTTGAACTTGAGATGGCAATGAGCATGACTTTGAACTCCGGGTCCTCTTGCTTCCACCTTCAGCACGCTGAGATACCGTCACACACTGCCATGTCCCTGCTCTTCAAACTGTATTTTCAAACCTCACTTGATACTTAAGCCAAAACCAGTTCCTTTTCCGGGTGTAGTTCTATTTAGAGTCTTGAGGATACAGAAGAGTAATTGCCCACAGTCTAAGCTCGCCCTGAGTTAGGCAAACTCTGTTGCTACATTTTCTTTCCTGAAGGGTGTGTTTATTTGGGTTTTGAAATTCCTGACCAGATCACAATTAAAGACTGTTTCTCTCTCGTTATCAGCAGGTAGGGTCCAACATTAAATAGTCAGCCTTTTGTTTTGGGGCACACTTTGTGACTTTTCTAAGATTACTGTTCAACCTTTTGAGTGTAATCAATGGAGGATAAAATTCTTTAGGATACTTAAAATATTTCAAGCATCTTAAATATTCTATTTCTAGATGGGAGAACACAGATATCAATTCCAGGAGCCAAACCCTGCTGCTGTAGAAAATACAACTTCCTGTAAAAGGAGGAACCGCACCCTGCCTGCCCTTTGCGGACTCTGTGTGTTCTTGAGCTGAGGTTGCTTTCTTTGGGTTCCGAGGGGCTGTCTATTTTCCTCTAAACCCCTCTGATGTGGGAGATTTGCCTCCACAGAATCAGCCATTCTGCTACAGGAATGTGCTTGCTTGATACTGAAGCCCTTTGTGGGATGAGAGTTCAGATAGAATTTCTTGCCGGGAGGTGGACAGACTGACTCTTTTACAAATTCCCCATCCTAAGCAGGTGGTGATAACCCTCATTTAGAATGACCTGTAGGTGCATTTTTTCACCGAGTACCATAAATTACAGCCACGTCACTTCTGACCACAAAGGTGCAGTTCCTGAGAAGAGAGTGGCTGTTTGGGGATATAGGGGGTGGGGTGGGCAGCTCAGGCTTGAACTGTCAACAAACCCCTAGCCCAGGAGTGCAGAATGGGGAGCCTTTATTGTGTGTGCTCATTTTTTTTTTAAGTGGGAAATATTTTGTACTTTATCTTTTCTTTTAGCATAATATGATCCATAAGAGTGGTCTTCATCATAATAGTTTCATATATAATGTATTTTGGTCATATTCATCGAAATGCCCTCCCCTGTCCCCTCCCACTCCCGACGACCCCCTTCCTAGCTGGTTTCCTGTCTACTTTCATGGTTTTGTTTTGTTCCTTTGTTTTTATTTATTTATTTTGGCATTATTAGTGACTCAGTGCCTTCCATGGGGGTTACATACGTGAGCTCGAGTGACGATTATTATAGCAACATTCTAAATCACTAAAGAAATTGTATTTCTTCATTCACCTCTTTCTCCTAGCAACTATCCTCAGGAGATTTGTAGCACGAGGCTGTCTCCTCCTAGCTAAGGACAACTGTGCAGAAATCCCCAGGGAGGGGTGGGGCCTCACTAGCTCCTCCCCTGCCCTATCCAATTCAGACTTCTAGAGTGGTATCTTTGAAGGTAGAGATGGGACAAGATGAATGACAGGAATTGTCATGAGCCAGAGCAAGGGACTTCAGTTCCCTGCTTTGACCAAAGCCAGGAGGCCCCCAGCCCTTTCGAACATGGATCTCCTGTTGTTCTTCCTTGGAGAATGAGGCTTCCTGTCTCCACCATCACACCCCAAAGGCTCTGCTTATCTTGTGTGTAGCAGAGTTCCCTTAAACTGTTTGGGAGTTCATAGTCAACCTGGGACATTGTTCGGAGGCAAGAGCCCAGCATTCCAAGACCTCAATTGGTTTTTGTGTTAAGTGCATCGTGTAACACACACTCTAAGCCTCTTACTATTACTTCCCTGCTCTGAAATGACCTTCTTTAAAAGTCATCATCACCTGGACTTTCGGAGTGATTTCCATAACGTGTTCTTGTCATGTTGATATCAAGCTGATGACTTGTCATGGGTGTCTTTGTTCTCCAAAGATGGGTGTTTCCCAGGACCTGTGGGAAGGATGGAGGGAAGCTGAAAGCACGTTAGGACCTCTAGCAGAAGTCTCTGGGTGATTCAGTTTTCCAGGGAGGAATGCTTTCTGATTCTGTGGTATCCACCAGCTCAGGGGTTTTGGTCTGGACCGTTCTGGTTTCCACCACAGCAGAAGCAGATGTATGTGGAGCTTCTCTGAGGTTATGTTACAATCTCTTTTGTTCAACCTGGACCATGTGAGACTCCGTCCCTCCTCCCCACCCCTCCCCCCCAAAAAACAAAACAAAAAACAACGAAACAAAAATCTGAATGAACACCACTGATTTCATCACTCTACAGATTCTCCCTCTGTGTGGAGCTTCTTTAAAAGTCATGGCTGGGGTAGGAGGACCAGAGAGCAGTGAGGTACAGGTGAGACTTTGTCTCAAATAAATCAACAAGGGCGGAAGGGGCAGTGGACTAGAAAAGGGGCTGGAGATGGCTTAGTGCTTAAGAAAATGTTCCAGAAGACCCAAGTTCGGTTCCCAGCTTCCATAGGCAGCTCATAACCACCTGTAAACTCCACTAGGGAGTTCTGATGCCCTCTTATGGCCTCACTGGGCACTGCACTTAAATGTACAGACACACAGATACATGTATACACATAATTTTTAATTTTTTTTAAGACAGGGTTTCTCTGTGTATCCCTGGCTGTCCTGGAACTCACTAGCTAGACCAGGAGGTCCTCAAACTTACAGAGATCTATTGGCCTCTGCCTCCCTAGTGCTGGGATTAAAGGTGACTGCACTGCCACCACCGGGCTCTGAACACACAGACACACGCATCCACGTAATTAAAACAATTTTAAAGAGAAAGAAAAACAAGACACACCCTGACAAGAGATTTAACACGGGGTAGTAATGTTTTTCATACCTTATTGTCAGCCACTAATAACTAGTACGCTGCCAGCTTCCTGTAGGAGCATGATGTCACCGGGATCATGGGTGGCTGAGAAAAACGAAGGTGTGTGCACGCACGCACTGCTGCATGAACTCTGACCTATAGCACTGACAGTATAGTTTCTAGAACAATCTCAAGACTCTTCTCTTGGAGCAGTCTCCCCCAACGAGGCACCTCCTGCCACTCTCCAGCCCCTGGCCTCAGCTTATTTTATTGATGAATTACTTTTCTTTGCCGAATATCCCTCTTCGATAAAGTGAGTGCTGGGATGGCAGTTGTGTAGCACCATACCCGGCTTGGACTTGGCTTTATGTTTCTGAGAGTTACTGGCATCTCACGTGGTTGATATTGATTTGTCTGCTGGCTGCCTCCAAACACTGGTTTCAGGAGGGCGGTGACTTGGCCATTGCGCTATCCCAATGCCTAGAACAGTGCCGGGCACACAGTAGGTGTTCACCAAAACCACGCTGACCAACTGAACTACTGGCCTTGTGACCTCACCTCTTGCACTCTTACTTACTCAGCCAGATCCACAGCTTGGGGACATAACCCCGGAAGTGGCAGGCGGTCCTGTTCCAGAGCATTTTGGGTGGATGCCAGCCCCTCGCAAGAGTCACATTCTTTCCAGGTGCTTGGAATGGCGGAACAATGCAGGTGGTGAGTCATCAGCTTCCAGCTCTGCCTTTCTGAGGGTTTTGCCTGACACATGACCCCAGTCCCCGAGGTCCGGAGCCAGCTCTGACTCATGCATGTTAAAGAAGGCCAGGAAGGTCTCACTGAGGCCAGTGTGTGACCGTACAACCTTGTTTCAAAACAAACCAACCTCACCGGTTTGTTGATGATGGCTTAACGGCTTAACGAGAAAATGTTGCCTGGTGCTGTCTGCTGGGTCAGCTGCTGCCTTTGTTCTTCGAGTACTCCTCTGGAGAACTCCAGCTTTTTTTTTTTTTTTTGTCTCATCTTCTTTCTTTCCTTCCTTTTCCCTCCCTTGGGTGCCGCCTTCCCCAAGGGTGTGACAGTGCCTGTCAATCAAGACAATTCAGATAGGCTATTCTGGCACTAAACAAAGCTTGAATCCCTCGGCAGCAGGAAAATGAGCCCCTGAGTCCTTTCCTTATCCACTACTGATGACCACCCTGTGCCAGCTCGGGAGCATGTGGTTATGCGCCCTCGTCCGTTTGTCTGTGTTTCTAGCTGTTGAGCTTGGCTACCTTGCTGGACTCTGCTGGGGCTGGGGCATTGTTCTCATTTGTAGGTCAAAGCAGCGAGGTCCACAGCAACAGACTTAGAAGCAATACAAAACAGCAGGTATGTCACAAGCATGCGCACAACACCCATGAGTTTGCAGGGAGACAGCCCAGGGGTCCTGGCTGTCACCATGTAGATTCTGACCAGCTCAGCTCTGCACACTGAGACAGAATGCTTGAAGGGGGAAGGATTTATTCCAGTTTACCGTCAAGTGAATACCGACCATCGTAGAAAGGCAGGGGCGATGATGGGCACGACAGATGGCTGTGCCAGCAGGAGGATGAGGCTGTTGGTTCACATTTCTCTGGATCAAGAAGCTAAATCAAATAGCCAGCCACAGTGGCTCACGCCTTTAATCCCAGCACTTGGGAGGCAGAGGCAGGCAGATCTCTGTGAGTTCAAGGTCAGCCTGGTCTACAAAGCGAGTTCGGGACAGCCAGAGCTATGCAGAGAAACCCTGTCCTGAAAAACCAAGCCAAACCAAACAAAAAACAACCTCCCCCCCTAAACAAACAAAAAAAGAAGGTAAGTTTGAGACCCATGTGGTGGACAGAAAAAATCCACCACAGAAAGCTGTCCTCTGTGTCTGCATGAGGACTTTGACACAGACATAACCACAGACATATGCACATTCACAGACACACACACACAGTCACCTGCACACTGAACTAATGTAACAAAAATCTTTTAAAAATGTAAAACTTGCTATGAAAAAAAAAAAACTTGCTATGATATCAAATGATACAAAGGGGTATTGTTCTTCCTCTCAAAGTGATCCATATCCTTCCCTGGAGGAAGCTGCTGCCTAGAGTTTCTCCAGGTGCGTTTCCAGAGCTACTGGGGCAAACTCCGTGTTGTGCACCTTTTGCATGTTTTTATCTCCCACCGAAGTCTCAAGTAGCCACCATTCCTTGAGTACAGTTGCATTCTTTTCATTGCACCACAGCATTCCTTTTAATTGACTAATCGGTGAGCTGATGTTTCCGGAGCGGATGTTTAAAATCGCTTTAGATAGCTGTGGGCAATAGATGTCCTTGGACATCCTACGGGACGGTGATACCGGAGAAGGCTGTGTTTGTTTCTTCTCAGAGCTGTGAGCAGAACGGGGCTAACTCAGCGGACAGAGGCTTATTTTGGCTCATGGTTTCATCGGGCCTTCAAACAGCTCACCTGGAGACGGGTGAAGCTCCGTGGGGGAGCAGCTAGTTAGTGTGTCAAGCCCTTTGCTTCTACCCCTGGCACCGGGGAAGAAAGGCATGTGACTCCGTGAATGACCCTGAGAATCCTTGTGAACGGGGAGGCAGGCGGTGCTACCCAGAGGGCTGACACACTTGACAACAGTTATCCCACCGGGGAGTCCAGAACATCCCTTGGTTCCGTATGGCTTTCTGTGTGAGCCTAGTCTTGCAGAGAGATAGGCATTTATTGGTGGTTCTTCCATGGACGAAAGGGGGTTTGTTTGTTTGCTTAGTTAGTTTTAACTAATTAACACAGATATTTTAGAGCCTGGAAGACAGCTTAGTGATACAGCCCTTCCTACCGGCCCTGGGTGTCCCTGAGCAGTGTTCCCCACAAACACCACAGGTATTTTAGACTTTTTAGGTCAGAAGGTCTTTGTAAATAAAGTTTCCCTGTTAGTGTAGAAACAGCCATAGATAGTATGGAAATAAATGAGCATTCCTCTTTCTTTCTTTCTTTCTTTCTTTCTTTCTTTCTTTCTTTCTTTCTTTCTTTCTTTCTTCTTGTTCTTCTTTTGTTTTTGAGACAGGGTCTCACCCTGTAGCTCGAGCTGTTCTGGAACTCCCTGTATAGATCAGGCTGGCCTAGAATTTACAGAGAGCCTTCCTGCCTCTCCCTACCGAGTGCTGGGATGAATGGCTGCATGCACCTGGCTTGCATTCCTGTTTCTGAAGAAAACTTTATTTGAACAATAACGACAGCAGCAGCAGCAGCAGCAAGTAGTAGGTGTGGTTTGTCGGCCTCTGGAGTAAAGAATGAATATTTAAAGTACAGTTACGGATAACTAGTTATTAACAGAGACCCAAGTGTGAGAATGTCAGCTGACCACCATCCTGCTTCTTCCTTGAGGACAGGGGCTGAGGATGGAGAGCAATGGCAGAGGGCTGCTGAGCCCTGTGCTTGATTTCCTGCACCAACACACACACACACACACACACACACACACACACACACACACACACACACACACAGAGTAATGCCCTTCTCACACCTTACAGCTTAGTAATAATGCACACCTGTAATCCCAGCACTTGAGAGTCCGAGGCAGGATGCTCCTGAGTATGAGCCCAATCTCAGCTACATAGGGGGTTCTAGTCTAACCCGAGAAACATAGCAAGATTCTGCAGGGATGATTTTTATTTTGTAGGACTGGGACAGAACACAGGGCCTCATACATGCTAGGCAAGTGATAACCACTGAACACTCTTCCCACTGTCCTTCCTACTCTTTCTTCCCTCCTTGCTTCCTTCCTCCTTCCTCACCATGATTGTACAGGGTTTCATTCTTGCTAGTCAAGCATCCTATTACTGAGATAAGTCAATAGCACCTCAGACCCTTTTTCTTTTCAATGTAAAGCAGAAGATTTGGGGATGGTTTGTGAAGAGGGTTTGATCTGGCAGGCAGGTGACATTTGGTTTCGTTGCCTTGCTTTTTCTTGTTGGAAGGAGACCTGTGAATGATTGCTGGAGTAAATGTGGCAATTTTGTAACAGGGCAGGTGCAAGAAATCTCAGAGTCCTTTAAGCTCTCTTAAAAGTTTTCTTTGAGGGGCTGGAGAGATGGCTCAGTGGTTAAGAGCACTGGCAGGTCTTTCAGAGGTCCTGAGTTCATTTCCCAGCAAGCACATGGCAGCTTACAACTGCCTGTAATGCCAGTTCCAGGAAATCTGACACCCTCACAGACCTATGAGCAGGCAAAACATATAAAGTAAAAACAATGAATTTTTAAAAAGTTATTTGTATGTGCGTGTGAACACATATATGTAGGCGGCCACGGTGGCCTAGAGAGAGCATTAGGTCTCCTGGAACTGGACTTAGGTGGGTGGTTGTGAGGCACCCAGTGCAGATGTTGGCAGTACCAAACATCTGCTCTGGAAGAGCAGCCGGTGCCCTTAGCTGTGAGCCGCTGCTGCAGCCCTCAACCTTTCTTATTTTTAATTTTTTTTTTTTTTTTTTTATGTGTGTGAGTGTTCTGCCTTCCTGTATGTCAGTGCACTGTCTGCCTGGTGTCCGTGGAGGTCAGAAGAGGATATTGGGTTTGTTGAGGTTGGTGTTACAGGCAGCTGAGGAATGAACCAAGGTTGTCTGGAAGAGCAGCCAGTGCTTTTTTTTTTTTTTTTTTTAAAGATTTATTTATTATTTATACAACATTCTGCCTGAACACCAGATCTTACTAGAGATGGTTATGAGCCACCATGTGGTTGCTGGGAATTGAACTCAGGACCTTTGGAAGAACAGTGAGTGTTCTTAACCTCTGAGGCATCTCTCCAGCCCCCACACCTGAAGTTTACATGCTTGAGTCAGTGAACTGAAGCCGGCAGTAGCTGACCTCTTGGCTTCTTTTCTAAATGGAGTAAACACTCCTCAAATGCACGCTCGAGGTGAAGTCTGTGTTGGATCACTATTGATTTCCAAACCAAATGTCCAGCACGTGACAAGGATGACAGACACCTCACTCAGATGACTGACACTGAAGTACAGAGAGATGTGACTTTGATAACTCCAAAGAGCTATTTATTTATTTGTATATTTGTCTGTCTGTCTGTCTATCTATATCTATCTATCTTGAGACACGGTTTCTCTTTGTAGCACTGGCTAGCCTAGAACTTGTTTTGTAGACCAGGCTGGCCTCAGACTCGTTGAGATCCGATTGCTTCTGCCTCTGGTGTGCTGGAATTAAAGGTGTGTGCCACCACTGCCAGGTTCATAGAGCCATTTATGATGGAAGACTCCAACCCCATTGTTCTGGGATTTAATTCTGATTCGACCCTGACCATGGTGAATTACCCTTGTTTATGTGCCTCTGTTTCCTGGGAATAATTACAGTACATGCTTACACTGTTGTTAAAAACCTAGAGGCCAGTGAGATGGCTCAGGAAGAAAATGTGCTTGGTGCCAAGCCTGATGACCTGAGGTCAAAGCTCAGGTCGAGAGCTGACTTCCGAAAGTTGTCCTCTAACCTCCATACGGTACACACACATCCTTCCTTTCAGTGCTTAAACAACCCCCCCCCCCATGCAAATAAATAGATAGATAGGTAGATAGATAGATAGATAGATTTAAAAAGAGAGAGAGAGATCGAGCATATTTGGGCACATGCCTTTCATCTCAGCCCTGGGGAGGCAGAGGCAGGTGGATTTCTGGGCATTCAAAGCTGCCTTGTCTACCAATCCAGTTACAGGCCAGCCAGGAATATATAGTGAGACTTGTTTAAAAAAGAAAAAACAAAAACAAAAACAAAAACAAAACAAAACAAAAATCGCGGGCGTGGTGGCATACAGCACTCCCAGCAAGCAGGGAGGCAGAGGCAGGCAGATTGCTATGAGTCTGAGGCTCTTACAGAGGACCAGTGTTCAATTCTCAGCACCCACGTGGTGGCTCACAATTGTTTGTAATTTCAGTTCCCGGGGATACAAAGCCCTCTCCTGACCTCTGAGGGCAGTAGGCAGGCATGTGATATATGTACATATGTATTTGCAGGCAAAACACTTGTGAATAGATCTAAATAAATGAAAAAGACCTAAATGTGAGAGTGCACACCTACAGTGCCTGACGCCAACTGGCTGTTGGCACACGCCTGCAGCTGCAGCACCTGCTCATGAAGAAGTGGCAGCCAAAAGACTGAGGGGCTGGGACAGCATGCCGGACAAAAGCTCCTTGAGGAGGGAGAGGCTTATTTTGGCTCGCAGTTTGAGGGGACGCAATCCGCCCTGGCAGGGAAGGGTACAGTGGTGAGGGCGGCCGTAGCTTGGTGGGTGGACTGTGAGGCCTCGGTCTGAAATCAGGAAGTAGCTGGAGCTGAGCTTGCCTCGTGAACGTGAAGCCCTGGGTTCGGCTCTGCATTAAAACCAAACCAAACCTGCTGGTGCCCCCACCGGCAACCTCGGCACTGAGGAGGCAGGAGCAAAAGGTCATCCTCAGCTACCTAGGAAGTTTAGGGTCCACGTAACCCTGTCTCAAAACAAAAACAAACAAACAAACAAACAAACAAACAAACGAACATAATGAAAATCAACCCCCAAAATAAGTAAATAATTAAAAAAAGATCAGTCTTACTATATGGGCTATAACAAAAGGCAGAAACAATAAACAGTAACAAAGCTGTAGAGAAACTGAAACTCCCACAATGCTGTGAGAACAGCAGGGTGACCACCATGTTGAAAAGCATGTAGGAACTCAAACATGAAGTACAGAAGATAGAGCCATAGCTCAGTGGTGGAGCATTTGCCTTGCGTTCTCAAAGGTCCTGGGTTTGGTCACAATGAGTGAATGAATGAATGAATGAATGAATGAGTGAGTGAATGAATGAGTGAAAAGTTGAGTTCCCATAAGACATAGCCACTCCACAACTGGGCATAAATTCAAGATGACTAAACACCTCCATGCTTGCACAAGCCTGTGCCCAAGTGTGCCCAGAATTACTTGTAAGAGGCAGGAAGGCAGGAAGAGTCTGAATGCTACCGGCTAGGAGGTGGGTTAAAAGGTGGGTTATCCACTAAGTGGAATATTACTTGGAAATGAAAAGGAGGGGAGAGCTAACACAGGCCCTGTTTAGTCTTGACAACACACCATCAGGATAAAGCCAGCCATGAAGACTTGCCCATTACATAATTCCTTTTATGAAATATTCAAAAGGAGCAGAGACATAAAGGCACCCAGAGGATTAAGGGTTGCCTAGGATGAGGAAGGGAGGGGGTGAGGAATGCTTACAATGGTGGAGTTTCTCTCTGGGGCGAAGGGACTGTTTTTGAATTAGGGAAGGCTGCTGCTTTCACAATTTCCAGAACATTCTACAATGCTTATGCACTTTAATTAGAAAAGTAAAATCGGGCTAGCAAGATTGAGTGAGGATACCTGCCATCAAGCCAGACTACCTGAATTTGATTCTCAGAATCCATCAACGTAGTGGGAAGAGAGAGCCAGTCCCTACACATTGTCCTTTGACTTCCATGCACATGTCTTGGCTCGCTTGCCCCAACTCCCACACACAATAGATGTAATTTTAAAAGCGTACATGTTATTGCATGTGAATTATGCCTTAATTTTTTTTAGAAAGAGGAAGGGCAGAAACGAAGAGTTTCATTATGTGCTCATCAGGAGCCTAATCACTTCAAGAGAGAGTTTAAACAGAAGGCACAAGGCACTCTTGGCACACCTGTGAACCAGGCCCTTCCACAGTCACCACGAGGTTTTGTTCTGAGCATGGTGGCTTATACCTGTTATCCCAGCACTTAGGCACTGGGAAGTAACAGGATTAAGAAAGAGTTCAAGGTTAGTTTTAGCTACATAGTGAAATTCAAGTTACCCCGGTGTGCATAAGACTCTCAAACAGTCAAAAAAAGGGCTTGAGAGGAAAGGGCGTGGGCTGGAGAGATGGCTCACGCCCATCTATAATGAGATGTGGTGCCCTCTTCTGGCATGCTGGTGTACATGCAGACAGAACATTGTATACATAAAATAATAATAATAATAAATCTTTCAAAATTTTTAAAAAAGAGCTTGTGTGATGGCTCAGTGGGTAAAGATGCTTTTGCCACAAGACCGATGACTTGAGTTCAATCCCCAGAACCCACTTAAAGGTGGGAAGAGAGAACTCACTCCAAAAAGCTGACCTTGGAACAACTCCACGAAGTTGATCTTTGACTTCAACGCACATGCTATGCACTTGTACTTTGCCCCTATCATGCATGAATGCTTGTGTGCAGGTAAACATACGTACACATAATAACAACAAATTTATAAATGTTTTATTCAAAGTGAAATAAATGAGGTTCAAAGGCTCAGACTTGAGTGATACAGCTGCTAGCCTCAGAATGTGGAGGACAGATCACCAGCTGCTATGAGGCAAAAGACAGCACAGCCATAAAGGTTCTATAAGAATACAAGTTCTATGAGAATACTGCTCTGCTCTCATCTTTTTTTTTTTTTTTTTAAAGATTTATTATTTATAGAGTATTCTGCCTGTATGTATGCCTACACCAGATCTCATTATAGGTGGTCATGAGCCATCATGTGGTTGCTGGGAACTGAGCTCAGGACCTTTGGAAGACCAGCCAGTGCTCTTAACCTCTGAGCCATCTCTCCATCCTTCTGCCACCATCTTGATTCTGAACTTCTGTCCTCTCAAACTGTTAGGCAGTGAATTCCAGTTGTTTTAAGCTCCCTGATTGGCTGGTTATGGTGTGGGTAGGAGGTGTCCTGGCTGGTTTTATGTCAACTGGACACAAGCTAGAGCCATCTGAGAGGAGCGAGCCTCAACTGAGGAAACGCCTCCATGAGATCAGGCCGTAGGCAAGCCTGTGAGACATATTCTTGAGTAGTGATTGATGGGGGAGGCCCCAGCCATGGTGGGTGGTGTCACCTCTGGGCTGGTGGTCCTGGGTTCTATAAGAAAGCAGGCTGAGCAAACCACTGAACAAGCCTGTAAGCAGCACCCCTCCATGGCCTCTGCATTAGCTCCTGCCTCCAGGTTTTTTTGCCCTTTTTGAGCCCCCTGACTTCTTTTGATAATGAATAGTGAAATGGAAGTGTAAGTCAAATAGACCCTTTCCTTCCCAAACTTGCTTTTGGTCATGGTGTTTCACTGCAGCAATAGAAACATTAACTAAGTCATTTTCCCACTTTTGTCTGGGTATTTTGTCATAGCAACAGCAAATGAAACTAAGGGAAAACATACATATATATATATATGTGTGTGTGTATATTATATTATATTATATATACATATATAATATACACATATAATATATATACATATATATACATATGTCTATAGTGATAAGGAGATCATGTATTAAGCAGTGCCTTTAATGTTACAGAACTACATCCTGGAAGTCAGTACAAACCAACAGGTAGAAACGGGCCTCTGTTCATGCCTACACCCTGAGAATCTGTCAAATGAATGACTTAACTGATTTCACCCACCTAGCCTTCCCTCCTCTTTCTCTTGTCCTCCCCCTCCTTCTCTTTTCCTTCCCTTCCCCCTACCTTTCTAAAGTGTTCTTTTATTTTTTATTTTATTTTTCTTTTTCATTACATTGCTTGGCTATGTATGTGTGGGCGCGCGAGTACAGGTGCGTGCATGCCATGGTACATGTGTGGAGGCCAGAGACTTGCAGAACACAGAAGCCTGAATTCTAAATCACCTCTCTGTATTTCAATCCACGGTGCCTCATTCTCCTTTAAGACGCGATCATCCGGCAGGACGTGACAAATGTCTTCATCACTCACGCACTCACCTCCTTCTGTAAGAACTAAAGCCTCCCCCTCATTTAATAATCTCCAGAAACGAGCGTCCACCCTCCACCACGCCCCTGCGTGTTCAACTCTGCCCCCTGTCGGCGCTGGGCCGAGAATACTACAGCCTCCTCGCTTCGTATTCGGAGGAAGCGCTAAAATTTCCCCATTATTTATTGATCCCGGCAGAGTGATAGAGTCCTTAAGCCTAATTATGTGCGGAATGGCCGGGATGTTGGCAGAATGGCAAACTCCTCCGGCTAACGCACGGCATATGTTAGAGGGATTCAGCTAGTACACATATCTGTCTGTCCTGTTAATGGAGTAGGTTACATGCCAATTACCCAGGCATCCATCAGCCCGGCTGGGTACAAAGGAGGCAGTGTTTACACACTGGATGGGCGCATTCCTTTTCCATATCAGAAGCAGCTGGGCCAGACACAGACCACTGGGCTCCCCGAAAGGAACTTGTCCCCATCGACACATTCCTGGAGGCATCTTTCACCTGGATCCTCCGGGCGTGGGGGTGGGGAGGGGCCGTGCAGCTCACTAGTCTCCAGTCATTTCCTGCTCGGGCTTGCCGTCTGCCTGGGTGGAGGTGTTGAGGGAGAAGGGAGAAACAAAGCCACAGACAGTCTCGGTGACAAGGGACAGCGCGCTAGGAGCGGGTAAACAGGTGGTGACCACGGGAGGGCCCGCACGTGCTGCGGTGCCCGATTTTAGGATGTGGCGTCCAGGACTTCTTCCCACTCAGAGTTTAGCAGACACGCGTGTGGCTTGCCTCTGTTCTCTTCCTTTCGGTGTTTCTTCCTCCTCGTCCTTTTTTTTCCGTCTGAGGCAGAAAGGTGGGTTGGAAATCTTGCAGTATCATCAGATTTTTCTGTTTCTGTTTCGGCTTCCAAGCACGGAAGCCGAACTGGCTAGAACCAGGGGAGAGAAAGCCCCTGCTCTTTTTCAGAGTGTCCTCCGATGTTGCTGGCAGAGAGCACCGCTCCAGAGACGGGGAGTCAAAATGGCAGATGTTGGAGACTTGGGGATGGGGGTTGGGGAGGCAGATAATCTGAGACTTTCCGGCGATTTCTTTCACCATTCTCCTTCACTCTACTTCTCAGAGCCCGACCTCGGCATGAAACAGTTGCTGTCCGCTTGCCTAAGACTACACAACCAAGCCCCAGCGCAACAATCAACAAAAAAACTAGTGGGACCCAGGACCAGCCTCCCAGGGTTGCTTTGGCACCGTGCTGGCCGGCCTCCTTTCAAAAAAAAATTACCCACAGCTATTGAACAGGCAGATACAACATGCTAGCCATCATTTGTGTGTGATTTCAGCTCCGTGTCTTTTCCCCTCGATCTCCCAGATGAAAATACAGTAATTAACTCCATGCAGAAGGGGGGAGGGGCTCTCTCTCTCTCTCTCCCTGTCTCTCTCTGTTTCTCCCTCTTTAGGCTTGCAAAGAGATTCTAGCAGATAATTTGGCTGAACATGAAAAGGGAGACGCAGCTTATAGCCGCCCAAATAAAGTGCTAGGTTGGTGAGGCTCTGAGGGCCGAGCTGGTTATTTCATGACATGAAAAGCAGACATTTATCCGTTCCCATGGAGATGTAATTTCTACTAGTCAATCAGGTAAGGGGGGGTGGTGGAGGGGGTGGTGTCTCAGACAATAGCCAGTAGGTCCTTTTTCCATCTTGAGAGACACTCAATTCTGGCTGTGTTTGAGCATTTCACCTAAGTTTAAAGGTGTCAAAATGATTCCCTAGAATTACCCGTAAACTAAGCCGTGACAATTTCAAGTGATCAAAACGAACTGGGGATTCCTGCTTGTCCAAGGAAATTGGGGTGTGACGGCCTCCCCCTTCTAGTTTCAAACTCTCCAGCTAACTGTACAATCCTTCTTTGCATAAATTTGGTTTCCAAACTTGACTCCACCCACCTGGATAAAAGACCATGAGGTGATAAATTAAGTGTCGAACTTTCCCTCAAGCACAGTTGGGGGGCAAGACGGGGTTCCTAATAGAAGAAGATCCTGGAAAGGCACACCAGAAGAGCGCATAGCCCGGAACCGCTGTGGCGTCAATAAACTATAATCTGAGTTCTTGGTATTTCCTTGCCTGAAAACTACACACGCAGAAATGATCGCGGCTCTTCTGACCTTCTGTATTTGTTATCGATCCCAGAACACACAAGCATTCATTCTCAAATTGTGCTTATTGCAGTAAATGCCTGGCGAGGTGAGTCTCTGACAGACACGGAGACTTTTTTTTTTTTTTTTTTTTTAACGCATGCCTGAGGCAGAAGAAAATGGAACAGAGGGCTTCCAAGAGCTAATTGGGGAGGGAGAGGCATTTACAGAGATCCTGTTTCTAAATGCTGTTTGCTAGTCCAGCCCCCGCTGGAGAGGCACACGACCCGATGTGGCCTAGAGCACGGTGGTGACGAAACAGAATGGCCGGGGCAAGATGGGGTTTTATCTCTAAGCAACTTCGCTCTGGCTAATGGGGCCACTCAAGTGCTGCTCAAAAGCGCAGGTCGGGGAAAACAAACAGGAGGCGGTGTCCTGGCTTACAATCCGGAAGCTTCTCCGTCTCCCTCCTCTCCAGGAGCTAGCAGGGAACAAAGACACCGACAGGGCCACCTTGAGACTGCGGGGGGGGGGGGGGGGGGGGGGGGGAGAAGCGCCCGCCATTCGGGGCGGCCCCAGCCGCAGCGCTGAGGAGAAGGGGGGGCATTTAAACGTGGGTGATAATGAATGACATTCCAGGTTTAGGAGAAATTCACCTACGATGTACCAGAAGTGGACACGGGGGGACTGGTTAATGTGGGATGGTGTTTGCTTATGTTTGGCTTTTTCTTTCTTTCTTTTCATTTGATAATTTTAGTTTAAGCACTTTAAAAAAAGAAAGTGTATGTTTAACCTCATTAGAAGGTTCAAACAGTATAAATTAAACTCAGCACCGTAAGTGTGGCTCTCACTGGAGATGGCTAGTAGCCACTCAACAGCGTGATCCTTCCCTCCAGACATCTTCGCTAAATGCATAGTCTTAAATACCCCACTGGTATCATTCAAACACACTGTTGTGAACTTTTTTTTTTTTTTAACCGAAAAAAAAAAAAAAGAAGAAGAAAATGTCTATCACAATTTCCAGCACACATTTTAAAGCATGGGCTTCCAGCTTAAGGGGCGGGGGTGGGGGTAGGGGTAGGGGGAGGTTTGGTGGAGGGATGGAACATTAGTTACTGGGGAAAACACAAGTGTGACCTTCCCCTCCCCCACAGACAGGGGCTGCAGTTTTCTGTGCTCCTTTTCAGGGTCCTGTGGATCGTAGCACCACTGAGTATCAGATACCTTGACTTTGCACAAGTATGTTTTGTCTTTATGGTAGAAAAGCTTGATCACTTTAAATGATGCCGAGGCGTCTCTTTGGTCGATCATCCTTCATGCTCCTCACGTGTCGCTCTGACCAGGTGGCTTTCAGCATTTGCTTCTAAAAACCTCGATGTGGTAAATCCTCTATGCTCCTGCAGACCTTGAGATTTTTCTGAAGAGTCTCTATTTCCCCATACCTGGCCACAAAATGCCGGAATCCAAAGGAAAACTGGTCAAATTAACTTTGGGTTTAATGAGTATATCATCGTCCCACTGGACAGGCAGCATGAATGTGTCTGTCACAGTGGCATTTGTTTGTCTGTTTGTTTCTTGCATTTCGAGCTGTAAAACCCAGGCACCCCTGATCTTCACCCCCTGCCACCTTCTTGCAGTTTTTAAATGTCTCCTCCAGAGCGGCCATGAGAAACTCTGGAAAAACAAAGAAAGCGGCTGTTCCCCAGGGATCAGCCATCCCAAAAACCTCCCTTCAGTATACTGCCTGCTTCACATTGAATGATTCTTCTCTGCCTTTCAATCTGGGGATCAGAGAAAGATGGGAGCCTCCACCAACAACTTAGGGGCATGTAGCTTCCTACCCTCTGCATGCAATATTTAGAACCAGAGTGAGTCCTTGGGTGAAAGTTCATGCCAAGGAGCAGGGAAGACATCTCTGGTGAGGAGTCTCATTTTATCAAACTACTGGAAAACCTTAAAAAAAAAAAAATGACACGCTCATTTTTTTAGTCCATCCTTGGCTGGACTAGTGAAATTGTTGTGCCCTTTGTTTTCATGTGTGTGTATGGCAAATCTCCGTATTGTTCCGGGGAGGGGAACATTTGAATTGAGGAGGAGGAGAAGAAGGAGGAGGCCCACTCTGTAAGCCTGGAAACAAATGAGCTAATTGAAAATTTCAGAGAGCTCGAAGTGAAAGAAGAATCTGGCTGCCAGTGTGGAGCCAGAGCCCAGGCAGCTGCCTCCTCCAGCTAATGTCAGGGTGGGCTGGGAAATCAACTTCACAAGCCTGTCTGCCGTTTATCTTCAGGACTCCTGGAGCTCTCCTCTCCTGATGGTTAGAAAAGAAAAGAAAAGAAAAAAAAAAAAAGAAAAAAAAAAAAAAAAAAGAGGTCTAAGAAGCCAGTCCTAAGAAAGGGAGCTGCTTAGAGACCCCAGAAAACACAGACTTGTGCATCTCTGACACAAAGAAACGGGAGGCAGAGCCAAACATTTGATGTCAGAGATCTTAAAAACTCCAGTGGGAGAGTCGGGCATAAACCAAGGGTCCAGGAAGAGAGTGAAAATCCCAGGAGCTTGCCTCTCCTTGTGTTATTGCTTAGAGGAGTAGAGAGCTGTGTGGGTGTGTGCATGTGAGCATGTGTGTTTGTGTTCCTGTGTGTGTATTTGTGCTGTGTGTTGTATGCTAGTGTGCGTGTGCGTGTGTGTGTGTGTGTGTGTGTGTGTGTGTATGGGTACCAGAACCCCAGGCTTTCTTTTTTTGTTTTTTGTTTTTTTTTTGGCTTTCTTTATATATGCTGCCTCTGAGGTCGACTGTGTTGTGTGGCTCGGGTACATGCCGTATTGGAGACTAGGCTTCCTGGCATAAGCTCAGAGGTTCCCTCCAGGCCAATGTGAACCTCAGGACAAGATGGGGCTTGCCCCTCGCCCATCCATCCCACTGTTTGGATTTTGAGATTAGGACAGGAGGAGCGCACACTTGTCAGGAGCACAGAAATGTCCTCTTCAGGTGCTCTGGGGTTGTTAGGTCATTCAGGTATTTCTGTGCACATTCTGCTCTTTTCTCCCATGGCTCTGGAAATTGCTTAGGAAAGTGGGAAGAAGCATTGGAAGGGAGCCTGAAGGTAAGCCGAGGCCATGTTAAAGTCATCAGCTCCTGGAAGCCACTTCCTGGGGGCAGATCGCTCCATTTCCCTACCGTGAAGCAGCAATAATAACCAGGGGCCGTTTATGGATGTTGTGCTTTATGCACAGGCCTGTAAAACATTCAGAATATTAATTAATTTTGTTTTATGTGTACACGTGTGTTGTGCCTGAGTGTCTGTGTGTGCACCACGTATGAACAGAAGGCTATGAGGTCAGAACAGGGCATCGGATCCCGTGGGTTCAGAGCTACAGGCAGTTGTGAGCTGCCCTATATGAGCGCTGGGAACGGAACTCAGACTTTTCCAAAGCAGTGTGCACTCTTACCCTCTGAGTCCTCTCTTCAGCCACTCCCTCCTCCAGTGTCTGTTTGTTTGATCTTAATAAAGAATATTACCAGAGCTGAGAATTCTGAATAGTCTATGCTAACACCTATACGACAGGTGTCTCTAAAATTAAGTGTGTGGATGTGTGCCTGTGCATGTGTGCTCGTGTGTGTGTGTGTGTGTGTGTGTGTGTGTGTGTGTATGAGAAAGAGAGAGAGAAAGGGAGAAAGGCTTGGCCACAAGAGCCTTTACTGGATGAGTCAGCTCACCTGATGCTGCATCATCTTTTTCTTTCTTTGTTTTTGTTTTAGGTGGCCAGGTCTCTATAACCCAGACTTTGAACTCACTGTGCAGCCCAAGGCGACCCTGAACTCCTTCCTGCACTTCTGCCTCCACCTTTCAAATGTTGAGACAACAGGCCAGTGCCATCATGCTCCTAGCGCTTTTGTTTCCTAATAAACATGAAGCCGGGGTACAATGTGCTCCCGATCCCTCAGAATGAATGTTCCTGACCCCAGATTCCACAAACCTTCTCCAAAGAGAGGTTTGTCCATCATTGCTCCACTTTTCACCTCACCAAAATCTCATGTACTCTGGTCCCGACCATGAGCTGGGGCCTGCACTGGACTCTGTGAATGAGAGAGTCAACGACTTAGTCATGAGTCAATGAACAAGGCATTTTTCAGAGGATGTGGGGAAGGGCTAGGAAGGAAACAGAACAGATGGGATGGAGAATGATCAAAGTTGGAGTAACAGTCTGGGATGGAAAACCAAGAAAACAACATGGATGATGAGCCTGGACCTCAGATAAGATCTGGACTCCAGAGGAGCACTCTTTAGAATCTAGGCCAAGGGAGCGAGCCTAAGTCACATTTTCCACAGTGGAAAAAGACCTGGGTATATTGAAAAGTTGCACTGCTGTCTTCTCTCCCTTGTTTTATTGGGTTTTTTTAAAATGTTTTTTATTTAATTCTTTAAAAAATTGTTTTTAAAACTTTCATGTGTCAGCAGTTAAGAGCACTTGCTCTTCTTCCAGAGCCCTGAATTCTGTTCTCACCACCCATGTTAGGTGGCTTATAACCAACCATCTGTAACTCCAGCTCCAGGGCCTCTGAAGGCTCCTGCACTCACATATGATACCCTGATACAAACACACACACCCACACATAATTAAAAAGCTTCACAGATGGGTACTGCGTTTAATCATCCCCACCCCCAGCTCCTCCAGCGTACCCCCTACCCTGCTACCTCTTCCGTTCATGACCCCTTCCTCTTAATTATATCTTATATATATGTATATAAGTCATTATTATTGTATATTTTTAAGACAGGGTTTCTCTGTGTAGCCTTCTGCTGTCCTGGACTTGCTTTGTAGACTGGCCTCGAACTCACAGCGATTCACTTGCCTCCGCCACCCAGAGTGCTGGGATTACAAACCTGCACCATCATGCCAAGCTAAATTATTTGTTATATATAGTAAATAAACATATAAATACAACCTGTTGGGTCCCTTTAATGTTATCCATATGTGTGTGTATATATGTATATATATATGTATATATATATATATATATACATATATTTTATTTTATTTTTATTTTTATTTTTTTTTCAAGACAAGATTTCACTCTGTAGTCCTGGCTGTCCTGAAACTCACTCTGTAGATCAAACTGGCCTCGAACTCACAGAGATTCACTTGCCTCTGCCTCCTGAGTGCTAGGATTAGAGGCATGCACCACCACTGCCCGCTTATATGTGTGTACACACACACACACACACACACACACACACACATATGTTTTTAGGAATGATCGATTGGTGTTGGAAAGCAGTTAGGGGGCTCATCCAGTGGAGACTGACTGATTGCCATCTTACAGTCATTAATTGCCTGTAGCTCTTCACTTTATTTTTTATTGTAAAATATATTTGTTTGTTTGGTTTTTCTCAACACAGGGTTGAAAGGCATGCACCACCACCACCCAGCTTCATTCATTTTTTTTAAATAAATGGTCTTGCTATGTAGCTCTGGCTCGCCCTGAAACTTGTAGCAGTCCTCCTGCTCCAGCGTCCCAAGTGTATCCCATCACCTGGAGCTATGTGTGTGTGTGTGTGTGAGAGAGAGAGAGACAGAGAGAGGGGGAGAAGAGAGAGAGAGCATTATCCCAGGTATTATGGCTCAGCAGATGCAAGCGATTGCTACCGAGTCTGATAACTTGACTTTGATACCCAGGACCCGTAATGGTGGAAGGAGAGAACAGAGTACCACAAGCTGTCCTTAGACTCCACACATGTGCCATGGCGAGTTCAATAAAATAAATAAAATGTAGTTTTGTTAAAGCCTAAAATATTAACTATCTGGCTTCTTACAGAAAAATAAAAAATGTTCAAGTGTCTGGCTCGAAGGCAATCATGGTCGTCAACGGATGTCTCCAGGTGACTGGGAAAGCTGCCTCCTACCCACCTCTTCATCAGGAAGCAGCCATCAAGCAGAGTTCTACCTGGGGATAAAGATGGTTCCTGGTAGAGAGGTAGGCAGGAGGCAGCTCCTTTCTGCCTGCCTCGGAATCAAGAGAAGATGGATCCTCAGAAGCTGTCCTAAAGCCACTAAGGGAGAGGCCATCCATGCAGTGTGGCAGGGGAGGAAAAGAAGCAGAGGCTAATCACTGAAGATGTCCTGAGACAGGGCTACACTGCCCTAGCCCCAGATTTGAGTTAAAGCTACTTCCCAGTTCCTGCAGCTGAGCTCATCCTCCCAGATATGAATCTCCCATGTTTGGGTTTATTACCCCTTATCTTTGTGTAAGAATCCCAAGGTTCAGAGAGGAAAAAGGAGCTGCCCAGGGCGGTGTGCGTGAGGCCAGTTCTGTCCATCTCAAAGCACCTCATTTGCCATCTCACTGTAGTAAAACAATAGGACCTCTACGTTCGGGGCCTTGTTTGACTAGATAAAATGCCTGAGATCAAAGGAGAATGGGCACTCAGGGTCACTGGGGTCCCTCCAAATAACCAATGCCTCTTTCCCCACTAGCAGACCCAGATCTGAGGAATGAGGGTCAAAGAGCATCGTGGAGCCCTGTTTCCATTTTGTAGGAACTTTCCTCTGGACTCCATGGAGCTGGAGTGAGGGGCAGGAGTCCACAGCTAAGCAGCTGCCTGTGGCAAGGCTTCCTTCCACAGAACACATTGTCATTGACACATTCTATGTCAGAGGTTGATGAGTCTTCTCTGTGAAGGACCAGGTGGCTTATAGTTAGATTTCTGAGGTCATTTGTCCTCGGTTTCAACTACTGAAATCTTGTGAGAGAGCAATTCAAGTAATATTTCAATGATTGTATAATTCTGTGTTCTAATACAACTTTATTGACAAAAATAGATCATGGGCCAGATTTTTTTTTTTTTTTTTTTTTGAGACAGGGTTTCTTATGTAGCTCTGGCTTTGTAGACCAAGCTGGCCTCAAACTCACAGCAATCTGCCTGCCTCTACTTCCCTAAGTGCTAGGATTGAAGGCATGTGCCGGTCTTGTGGGCAAGATTTCTTAGCGAATCTAGTTTGCTACCGCTTTAAATAGACCCACTGCAAGTCATTTCTTGGTATTACACACATCTTCAATGATTAAGACACTGACTAAACTAGCCTGGTCTACAAAGTGAGTCCAGGACAGCCAAGGCTACACAGAGACACCCTGTCTTAAAAAAAGAAAAAAAAAAAAAAAAGATGGTGCATGCCTTTAATCCCAGAATTTGGGAGGCAGAGGCAGGCAGATCTCTGAGTTCTAGGCTAGTCTACAGAGTGAGTTTCAGGACAGCCAGGGCTACACAGAGAAACCTTGTCTTGAAAAACCAACAAAACAAAACAAACAAAAACAACCCCCAAAAAACCTGATTAAAATCTGGATCAAGATCCTCTTAGAAAGGACATCATGGGTGGTGACTGCTAGTGTGTTTTAAGTCACTTTCACATTGAGTCAATTTTAGGTTGTTCATCATAGGGGGAGAGATGAATGATAGCCTGTCCTTATAATCTAAGTATTGAGTACTATAAAGTTAACTCTCCAGGGTTTGGAGAGATGACTCAGTGCTTAAGAGCAAGTGCTCACAACTGCCTCTACCAGCTCCTGGGGAATCCGACGCCTTCTTCTGGCCCCCACAGGCAACTGCACTCATGTGCACATACCCAAAACAGACACACACCCACACACTTAGTTTAAAAACCGAAAAGAAACCGGACAGTGATGGCACATGCCTTCAATCCCAGAACTTGGGAGGCAGAGGCAGGTGGATCTGTGAGTTCAAGGCCAGCCTGGTCTACAGAGTGAGTTCCAGGACAGCCAGGGCCACACAGAAACTCTCCCTCAAAAAACAAACAAACAAAGAAACAACAAAAAAAAAAGAATAAAATCTAGTCTCTGTCTAAATGGTGCTACTTTTACAGACAAATACTCATAGTAAAACAGGTTCAAAACTGTTCCCATCACCTGCCCCGGAAGCCTCTTAGGGTCCCTCTGCTCCATTCTGGTAGGAGCTTGGTTCATACCCCAGAAAGGAGTGCCAAGGGCAGGCAGGACAACAGGCCAAAGCTGGAGCCCATGTGATCTGATCTGCATGATGAAAGCATAAATCACCAACCAGTGGCTGGCCACAGACTCAGGGAATGATGTGGAAAGGGTGGATTTCTGAATTGCCTCATTCGCCTGAGTGAAGCCAAATGTCTCAAGACCTTCCGCGAAGTCAGTAAAAAGCCATTTGTTTTTTGCATGTGTATATTTGTGTGCATGTGTGTGAGTGTATATATGTGTGTGTGTGCCTGCTCTCACAGAGGTCAGAGGTTCATGTCAGGTTTGTCCTCCATTGCTCTTGACCTTATTCAAGTAAGGGTTTCTTCTTTGAACCTAGAACTTAGGTTAGTCTACCTAGCCAGTTCACTCTGGGGGTCCCCTGTCTTTGCCTCCCAGCAATTCTACGGGTGCAGATGATCTGACCTCCTGGCCTCATGTTAGTGCGGCAAGCCCTTTCCCCTCTGAACCATCTCTCCAGTCCCATAGACTCATCTCTAATGTCACCAGAGTCATCAACTCATCACCAGCTTCTTCAATCAAAGCGATTCTTGAATGGGAAGAAGCTGCCATCATGACAAACATGGCTGAGCTGTGGGCGCACACCCACTTCTGTGCCCACCCCACCCCCAACTTGCCCCCCACAATCCCGGAAGGGTGAGCACCTACCTCCACGTAGCTATCACTGTTCAGAGAGTCTGTCAGAAATGAAAATGAACTAACAACAGCTTTTATTCTGGGAGCCGCCAGGCTTTTGTTTTCCATGCTTTCATCATGTTCTCACTCCACACAGTGAGAGGGCTGGACAAAGAGGGGAGGTCCGTATGGGGTAAGGGCTGGCTTTGCCCCAGAGTTGTAGATGTGGCTACCTAAGTCATCAAAGCTTTTGCTAGGCTGGAGAATGGCACACTCAAGTCACCACTCTGGTGGAATATAAAAGGCGACTTGGGTTTTGCCCTTTGGCCTTGTTACGATGGGGACATTTGCCCCAGGATAAGTGGGGCTAATGATGGTGATGAGTGGATAAGACAGGCTTGTGCAAACCAGTCTCATGCCCTCACAAGCAATTGTTTGCCATTATCCTTATCTTGATTTTAAGGGGAGCTTTCGTCACCCAAACCGGAGGCAGAACCCATGTAAAGACCTGCTATGGGATAACATCTCACGGGTGGAAAGAACACAGCCATAGTTTGGATAATCTTGCCTTTTCTAGACGGTTAACACTGACCAGCGGTTCTGGCTTTACGTGTGTGAGAACACGGGGCAGGACATGGTGGCACAGCAGGAGGATCTTCCTAAGTTTGAGGTGAACCTAGTCTACCTAGCAAGCTTCAGGCCAGCCAGGGCTACATAATGAGAGCTTGTCTTAAAAAAACAAACTAAACAATCAAATGAAAGAAAAAAGAAAAAGAAACAAGAACATAATATCTATTGCTTGTTTGTTTGTTTGTTTGTTTTTTGAAACAGGGTCTCTGTGTGCAGTCCCTCTGTAGAGCGGGCTGGCCTTGAAACCACAGAGATCTGTCTGCCTGTGCCTCCTGAGTGCTGAGATTAACTTGTGAGCCACTGCCTGGCTGATAATGTATGTTTTATAGCAACTTGGTAATTTGTATCTCACTGTCAAACAGAAAACCTATTTCTGCAATTCAATTCAATTTAGACATGTCAAAATAAGAATTCTACTCAGTTTAGAATTTGTAAAAAAAAAAAAAAAATAAATAAATGGAAATTTAAGGGGTTATAGAGATGATTCAGTGGTTAAAATGCGTGCTGTTTTTCTAGAGGACCAAAGTTCAGGTTCTAGTACCCATACCTGGTGGCCCACAACTGCCTGTAACTCCTGCTCTAGGAAACCTAATATCCTCTTCTGGCCTCTGCTGGTAGCCTCACAAACGTACACACACACACACACACACACACACACACACACACACACACCCCTTTAAAAATGTTTTTATTTTGTTTGAATATTTTGCTAGCATGTATGTCTAGATGTATAGATAGGCATGCCTGGTGCCCACAGAGGCCAGAAGAGGGTGTCAGATCCCTTGGAACTGGAGTACAGATGGTTGTAAGCCATTGTGTTGGTGCTGGGAATCAAACCCAGATCCTCCGGAAGAGCAGCCAATGCTTTAACCACTAAGCCATCTCTCCTTCCCGTTCAACACTGTTGTTTTTTAAGACATTGCTTGTTGGTTTCTCACAGTGACCCTTGGGGATGTTTCTCTAATTTGGATAAGGGTGATGTTGTTTAGGGCTCAGAGACCGCTCCAAGGTTACCTATCCCGGAGGCAGGGTTGTGTCCAGCCCTGAGGTTTGCAGACATCCACCCTTGTCCGGTCTGTCCAACTCGAGAACGCCTGGCAAACAGCTCTGTTTTCAGCAAAGCAAACTGTCTCAAAGTTAAGGTTACGGCCCGATGTGCCCTTCAAAAACTATGACGAAGTCCCCAGCCTGGAGATGATCCCCTGCGTGGAACTCGTGAGGAACCTAAGACGGTTATGAATGGAGTCCCCAGCCTGGAACTTGTGAACGGAGCCTTGTATGGAAAAGCGTCTTGATGGATGCGGCTAGTTTGGATAGGGTGCTTACGACCTCAGTTCAACAGTGGTATCACATGGTGGGGTGTGCCTTTCCCTCATATCCTTGCAGAATTACCGTGAGCTTTCTAGAGTCTCCATGAAGTGTGGCATGGTGACTGGCCAACGGAAGGGCAGAGAGGCGACCTTATTGGCCTTTTGTGATGCCTGGAAATACTTGGAAAAAATGTGAAAATGAAGTCACTGTATGCACCAAGTTTTGGGGTTTGTGTGTGTATATGGGCGCATGTGTGTGCACTCAGTCTATCAAGCCTGAAGGAGGATGCCCGGTGTCTTCCTTCTTCCTCTATAGATCTCTTTCCTGGGGTCCCTTGAGACTGGGTCTTACCCAACTGGGCACTGCACTGGCAGCCTGCAGGCCCGAGCTATCCTCCTACCATCTCCCCAGCCCCTGCTCCAATACTCAGGTTACACATCTGGCTTTTTACACGGTGTGGGGATCCAAACTCAGGTCCTCACACGGGCCATTCTTACCCACTGAACCATCTCCTCAGCCCCCAAAATTATTTCTCATAAGGATGCTATCCCATGTCAGTATGTCACAGGTTTTATCGGAGTCTCTTTAGCTGTTACACACACACACGTACTCACATGTGTATGTATGGCATTGTGTGTGGGGGGTGAAATCCCTGCTGAGGCGTCTCCTTTTACTTTCGATTAGGGTAAATGCAGACACATACAAGGTCGCAGGGAAGAGCTCCGCTGAGCCTGCAACTGCTCTGCCGGGTGCACACATGTGCTGAAGCTGAGAGACTTGAGAAGGACTGACTCGGGGACACAGTCCAGCCTCTTTCCTGGAGATGTGGCAGAAGCAAAGATGATCTCCCTTGAAGTAAGGACAAATCTGTGGTGAAGGGTGCAGGCCACAGCCTGGGGTGTGGCTCTGTCGGTAGAGTGCCTCATCATTTGAGAAGTCCCAGACTCGACCCCCACCATCCCATTAACCAGGCCTGGCGGTACACACCTGTGACATCAGTTTTCAGGAGGCAGCATCAGAGGTCAAGGCTGGGCTGGCAGCATGGCTCACTCGGGAAGGCCACGTGTGTTGCTGAGCTGGAAGACCAGGATCCTGAAGACCCACACAGTGGCAGGAAAGAACGGATTCCTGTGACTTGTCCTCTGACCTCCACCTGCGTAACATGGCGAGTGTGCGACCCCCCTCCCACCAAATACATGTAACAAAAGCTCAAAGCAAATCTAGAGGTCCAAGGTCATCTTTGGCCTTACAGAGTGTTTCAGGTCAGCCTAGCATACGCCTGCTGTCACAGATGAACGCCTGTGTACTGGGGACAATGAGCTCCGTCTTTCTAGAGGACTTGCAAAGGGGATGTAAGCTGGAACCAACCCTTGGCCTTGTCCTGTGAAGGAAAGAGTGTTCTCAAGAGGGGTACCACCCAGACCGTGGATGTCTGTCCTGGGTATGTTGTGAATGTGGTTTTGAGCTCAGAAAGCTTCATTTTCCTGGTGAGCTGGGACCAGAGAAATGGCTCAGCAGTTAAAAAAGCTCTTCAGGGGGACTCGAGTTCAGTTATCAGCACCCACATCGGGTAGCTTAAAACTGCCTGTCATTCCAGTTCCACGGGGATCTGTCGCCCACTTCTGGCTTCTTTGGGCACCTAAACACAGACACACACACAGATACACATCCATACACATACGTAAAAATAAAAAAAATTTTTTTTAAAGGGTCAATGGTTCTTGAGAGTGTGTTTCCTGACATGCTCTGAAGATCTCCGGTGCTGTGTGTCACATACAGAAGCTGTATCCAGCTGGTCATTCAAATACCAGCTTCTCTCCTTCTCTTGCATGTTGAGTCACTGTTTTCATCTCACTCAGGTTGAGTGGGATGTCCAAATTGTTTTCCCACAGCCGCTCTTCAACAGGGAAGAACTGAAAGTGTATCCCTTGATAGGCCCACGCTGAGCCTTGGCCCCCAGGGACCTTGACCACCTGTCACTTTTTCATCCTCATATCCGCCCACCCACTCACCTATCAGATAGTGATAGAGCTAGCTGTGTTCAAGGAATCATGTGAGGCCTTGGCATGCATGTAATGAGACACCTCTGGTCTTTCCTGGGACACGGAACTTTTGAACACTGCCCGAGAGCTTCGCTATAAATGCAAATCCAGTCATATCCACCCTCCACTCAATCATGGCGATCGATAGCTTCCCGGGGCTGGTGGGGAAAGTGGTCACTGTTCCCTGCCTTGATCTGCTCCAGCCTTCTGAATGCCTTTCACTTCTCTCCAGCCCTGGTCCTCCCTTGAAACATTCATTATAGCATTCTTTAATTTCATTGATGACCCAGATTGTCCTGTGTGAGGTCCCTACTACATTCACGGCACTTTTGAAAAGTACTCTCTATACTATCAACTCTGAATTCTTAGTTTTACTATGAGGCATGTCCTGTTAATACCCACTTAACAGGCAAGGAAATCTGTGCCCCGAGAGGCTGAGCATCCTGCTTCAGAATGCCTGGGCAGTGAGTGGCAGAGCAGGGGGAGGAACTGGCTGTCTGGCTTCTGCGGTGTTCCCTTTCCCTGGCTGCACAGCAGCTGCCCAGGTGTCTGTCTATCTGCCTGGGCTCCAGCTGCTTCCAAAAGTCGGGAGGCTAGGTCTTCATACACAGCCCTGTTCCATGGTGACCCTGGAATAATGGGGAAGGACCTTTGTTTTCTTTGGCTTTTTCCTGAGGCAGCTTCAGTGCATTATCTGGCTTCTCTGTGGATAGGTTCCCTCACTCAAAAAGGATGAATTCCCACCCTCCAGCTACTGTTTCCCTAGGTAGGGGTGGTGATCTGGGGATCAAATGAAGGAAAAGGCACTTTACAAACTCCAAAGCCTGAGGTGAATACATGTGATTATTTCTATAATTATCTACACATTTCCTGGCCATCAAAGCACATGTGACTGCCTTTCAGATTTGCTGTTGTTGCTGATTTGTTTCTGAAACAGGGTCCCAAATGTCTGAGGCTGGTCTCGAACTCTCTGTGTGCTGATCTTTTTGCCTCTCCCTCCCAAGTGAGTGCTGAGATTACAGCATTTATCCTCTTCCTGGTTTATGCAAGCTAGGGATCAATGCCAGAGCCTTTTACTCAGTTGCAAGGCAACTGAGCGATATCCACAACTTGAAAATCTTTTTGACATCCAAGAACCTCATCTGTATTATCACTAACCTTAAAAATGTGTGTTATTTGTGAGTTACAATAAATTGCTGACGTGACAAAATATTCGAACAGGCCCAATGGTGACATGGATGTTATGAGTGTAGCTAATCACTTTCTGGTTGAATTTAAGATCCACTCCAAAGAAGAAAACATATGCCTAGGGTTGTAAATCTGGCAAAGGTTCCATGGTCGGGCAACTCACTGGCTCAGAGGGTGAACCTACTACTGTTTTTTTGCTAAATAAACACAGTAATCAAATTGCTTTCTACATTTCTATCTCTATATCCAAAGATTAGGGAAGCTCTCTCTCATCAGAGAAGCTTCTTCGTGCTGTCGATGGTCGTTAACACAGAAATTCACAACTGGTTAAGGTGCAGAGGATAAGCGTCTGTTGAGTGATTAACCACAAATGGGACATATTCGCCACTTCCTCTTCTCCCAAGGCCTGGTTGGGAGAGCAGGAGGAAGACTGTAAGAACCAGAGGTTGGGTAGGAGGAGGGTGAAATGGTGTCTTCTGGAGATCAAGGGCTGCTGTGCGCATAGATTCACAGCAGCTGTGTTTTCCTGCACAAGATTAAGCCCATCAACAGTCCAGCACAGAGGGGGTAGGGGCTATTCTAGTTTCTTTTCTGTCAGCGATAAAACACTGGGAACAAAAGCAACTCAAGGGAAGGAAGGACTTATTTGGCTTACCCTTCCAGGTCACAGTTCTTCACTGAGGAGGGCAGGGCAGGAACAGAAGCAGAAACCACGGAGGAACACTGTCTACTGTCTCAATCATTTTCATACTCAGTTGGCTCTCTTGTTCAGCCCAGGGACACCTGGTCAGGGAATGGGACCGCCCACAGTGGACTGTGTCCTCCTTTATCAACTGCAATCAAGACAATGCCTTACAGACATGACTCTAGGCCAATCTGATAGGGGCAATTCTTCAGTTGAGGGTCCCTCTTCCCAGGAAACCTAGGCTGTGTGTCAAATTGAAAACCAAACTAGTCAGAAGCTCTCGAGCCCCAACCTCTAGCTAAGGAGTCAGAAGCAGCTGGTGGCTTATGGCAGAGGAGAGTCAGTATTTAAGTGTGTGGGTTGGTTGACCATACTCTAGTGGAAAGACTCTCACACATGAGTTATTAAAAAAAAAAAAAAAAAGTTGCGGAAACACAAAATTGGGAGGGTATTGGGGGTGGATGTGGGAGGGGTGGGGGATGAAAATGATAAAAATACATTGTATGCACATCTGAAATTCTCAAAGAATTAATAAAAAGCATTATATTTAAAAACTAAACATATCCGCCCTTCACTGTGTTTGAACCCTTGAAAGCACGAACACAAATCCACCAGGCTTGTTTTACGGAAAGCATGGAGGGATGGACTCAGCAGTAAACAAAGCTGGCTGAGGCTGACTCCTCTGTCCTGGGCTGGTTTGCCTGCTGCTAGGGATAGGATAGAATGCGGGGATTGCTTGTTTCTCCTGTGAGAGCATCCCACAGGCTGAGACTCAACCTATACATGCCGCATAGATACAGACTGACAGACAGACAGACAGATGCAGACACACACATGCACACAGATGTAAGCAGACAGACAAGACACACAGCTCTCTCTCTCTCCCCCCACACCTGCCTGCTCTCTGATTTCCTGGAGCTCTGTGTCTGCCTGTTGTTTCTCCAATCTTGTCATTACGAACAGGTGACAAGGTCAGTAATCACCAGGCTAGGAGCAGAAGATGCTCCTCCAATAGGGCATGGCTGAGCTGAGTAATTTGTCACTGTGGCTGAAGTGACAAACTTCAGCTCTCCATAAGGGCAGAGCTCCTTGTAAAGAATTTGTTCTCATTCGGCGCTGACTTTAGGAGTTACGTCGGTCCTGAGAAGCCAAAGCTACAGCTAACAGGAAATTGGCATCGTTTGTCCTTTGGGCACATGGATTAGAAGAGAAGATGGCGACAGTACTGGCATCGTTTTCTCCGCTCAGGAGGGAAGCTAACTTCTCTGGTGAGTTCAAAGGCTTCCCTGAGAAGAGCTGAAATCCCCTCTAAAGTGGAAAGTCCAGGTGATTTAAAGCGCAAGCCTTCACAAACGGCTCAAAGGAGTATCTAAGCAACAGATGTTGCTTAGATCTGCTTACTGCAGACTGAAGCAATGGCCGAGAGGGCAAGTGGTGTCTAATGATGTCATCTGTCTGAAAATCAACATGAAGCTGCAGGTATGTGAGTGTGTGTGGCACAAGGGACGGAGAACTGGAAGGAGGAGGTGTAACCATTAACAGGAAGTGAGTAAAAAAACGGGAGGGGTGAAAAGGGTGTGTCAGGACAGGGGTGACTTTCTCTTTGGTCATCTATACTTGAGTTGTTTTCTTTTCCTTGTGCCAGATAAAATAAAGGCAAAGAAAATTAACTGCCAGAGAGGCCCCAAAGCCGCTATTTAATCTACAGAAAACTCTTTAATTTTTAAGAATATGAGTCCCCTGGGACAAAGACCTTCCTGGTTTGAGCTATTTCTGAATAAACTGTGTAGCAAGCTGGTTCAGACTTCTGCCCTCTCCACATAAGGCAGCCAATAAAAAACAGTTTGTAAATTTCTCCCAAAAACAAAAACAAAATATTCAATTCTTTCCCTCTCTGTTTCTCTCTCCCTCCTCCCTTTCCTCCTTCCTTCTCTTTCTCCCCTCCTCCTCCTTCTCTCCCTCCCTTCTTAAGGTTCTTAACTTCTTTTGTGCCTGCTATTATGGATTTGTGTTTTTGTTTTTAAAAGAATAGGAAAATCCCGAAGGATCCATAGTCCTTTGGTCTGTTATTTAATATACACATCCTACTTAATGGTGTTCAATCACATATTTGAATATTAAAAGAAAAAAAATCACAATTAAGAAATCAGTCCCCCCCCGCAAAAAAAAAAAAAAAAAGAAATCAGCCCATCTCAGCTGTGTCTCCCCCTCAACACTGATAGATTTTGGATAACCTACTGTAAAACAATCTTGCTGCTGTTGGCTTTTTAGATTACCTTTTCTGTTCTTTTTTTTTTTTTTTTTTTTGGTTCGTTTTGTTGTTGTTTTTGCTGCTGCTGCTGCTGCTGTTCTTTGTCTGAAACAGGGTCTTCTGTAGCCCAGGCTAGTTTGGAACTCTCCATGGAGGATGACCTTGAAATTTTGATCCTCTATTTCGCTCCTTGTTGGGTTTATAAATCTGGAGGGTCACAGGAGGTTTATGCAGCGCTGGGGACACCCAGGGCTTCCCAGCTTTGAGGCCAGCACTCCATCCGCAGAGCCACACCCCAGCCCCTGGATTATCTTTAATCGAAGTTGCATTACACTTAGTTTGGTTTTTTGTTTTTTTAAGCTAAAAAGGTATTTTAGATGTGTGGGTGTTTTGTTTGCATGTGTGTCTGTATACCGTTTATAGTGCTTGATGCTTGTGGAGGACAGAAGAAGGTACTGGATTCTCTGGAGCTAGATGGTTGTGAGTGGCCATAGGGTTGCTGGGAATTATGGGTCTTCTGGAAGAGCAGCCATTGCTCTTAACCACTGAGCTGTCCAGCCCTTTCTCAAGGTGTATTAGCTGCAGCTTTAATCTTACAATCACCTGTGACTCCAGCTCCAGAGAACCCAACACCCTCTTCTGGACTCAGAAAGTATTCATGTGTGCACAGACCCCCGAACTGGTACATATACACATAATAAGAACATTAAAAAAATAGATCTAAAAAATATTTTTTTTAAAGTAAAAAAAAAGTGAGACTATTTTACAAAAAAATATTATTGGAGAAGCTGGGCATGGTGGCACACACTTTTGATCTCAGCACTCTGGAGGCAGAGTCAGGTGGATCTCTGTGAGTCTGAGGCAAGCCTGGTCTACAGAGTGGGTTCCAGGACAGCCAAGGATACAACAACAAAACAAACAGCAACAACAAAACCCTTTCTCAAAAACCAAAACCAAACCAAACCAAAACAAAACAAAAATTGGAAAAAAAAAAAAAAAAAAAAAAAAGGGAGTGGGGTGGGGCTATGGGGATGGCTCGTGGGTTAAGAGCACTTATTGCTCTTAAGAAGACCCTGAGTTTAGAGGCTAGCACTCATGTTGGCTAGCTCACCATCACTTCTAACAGGGGGCCTGATGCTCTCTTCTGCCTCCCACAGGTGTCCACACAGTTGTGGCAAACACCGACTCACACAAGCACATTCGAATAAATAAAACACATTTAAGGCTTGACAGCACACACCTTTAGTTCCAGCCAGAGGCAGGAGGATCTCTGAGTTCAAGTCTAGCCTGGTCTACAAAGTGAGTCCAGGACAGCAAGGCTACACAAGAGAGACCCTATCTCAGAAAACAAACAAACAAACAACAACAACAGAAACAAAAACAAAAACCCAACAAACCAAACCAAACCAAATCAAATCAAATAAAAGATATATATATATATTTTTTAAAGGGCTGGATATAGTATACAGGGCTTGGCATGGGTAAGGTCCTTGATTTAATTCTTAGTACTATGACAAATAAATAAATAAATAAATAAATAAATGCCACCCCAAGTAAAACAAATGAAAACAAAGAAATGAATAAATAAGTAAGTCAGTTATAAAAACACCACCTCATTGATGACTCCTAGAAAGAGACGGGGTTGGGGCATAGTTCAGTTGATGGAGTTCTTGTTTAGCATACATGGGGCCCAGCGTGCTCAGTTTCCAGAACTGAATCGAATCGAATTGTTATGGAGACACGTGCCTGTGATTCCAGCACTCTGGAGGTAGAGGCAGGAGGATCTAAGTTCAGAGTTATCCTTCGTTATGCAGAGAATCTGAGTCAAGTCTAGGGTCAAACCACTCTGAATGTGCCTACTCCCATTTGATATGGAGGCTAAGCCAGGTGGTACCTGGAATAAAAATTTTGAGGCTAGCCTGGGGTACTCTCTCAAAACAAAAATAGCACTAAGAAACGGAAGGAAGAGAAAGGAAGGAAGGAAGGAAGGAGAAAAAGGAGAAGAGAGGAAAGAATATAGGCCCTGGATAGGTGACCCTGTCTTTTTCAAATGGCCTTGTGGGGCTCTCTGAGGTAGGTGGAGGGTAGGCTGGATGTCGGGGACCTGACCCTCACATACTTAGTGTGTGCTGCGGCTGCTCACCACACTAACTGTGTGGCTTTATGTGGCCTCCGGCAAGATGCTGCCCAGGCCTGTGGTGACGATTACACAGCTGGAATCACTTTCAAATGACTCCGTTACTCAGGAAGGGCTGTGGAAATAAAACCAAAGTAGAGATGGAAGAGCTGAGTTTGGGTTTTCTCCCCCTGGCTGGGCCATAGACTCCTTGGAGACAGAGCAGCCATTTGGAGGCGCATCTACAACTCTGCAGCCGGTGGATTACAGAGACGACCCTGGGTTGTGGTCAGCGTCTGATGGTTTCACTTCCTGTGCAGTTCTTAGCACGGAGCAGTTCTGGTGTTTGAATTAGTGGTAGAACAATGTGGTGGTGCCTGCACTCACACGAAATCCCAGCACCAGGAAGGTTGACGCCGAGGATCAAGAGTTCAAGGCCAGCCTCAACTACATAGTGAGTTTGAGACCAGCCTGAGCTACAAAGAGACCTGTCTCCAAAACCCAAAACAACAAACCAACAAGTTAATGGCTTTGTCTGGGTCGCCTCTCCTGTGTATGTGAGGAAATGGTGGGGTTTGTTTGTTTGTTTTTCCAACTACCAGAGGAAGGCAAACTTTAGTTCCAAATTACATCTGTGTTTGTTGCTACAAAGAGGCTGGAGGGCAGACTCTATTAGTTAAGAGCCTTTAATTGCTTGAATTGTTGGAAAACTCAGACACCACCCCCAACCCCCAGATGAACTTTTGGTCTCTCTGAGGATTTTCATTCATTTGGTTTTTTTGTTTGTTTGTTTGGTTGGTTGGTTGGTTTTTTATTTTTTATTTTTGGCTGCACTTTCTCTTCCTGGGGCATGGAAGGTCAAGGTCTAGTTTAAACCTGGAAGGTTGAACTCGGTCAGTGAAAGAGCCTCCTGCTCTCTGCTCCGCAGCCAGCTGAGAGTGCGGATGGTGCAAGCCCTCTGCTGGCATTGTGCACAGGACGGGAGGTTGCCTCTGTGTGCCACTTCATGACTGTGGCAGTGAGGGACACATGGCTCTTTCTTCTGGTGGAGGACCCAGGTCCTCCACGCATAGACACCTGCTGTCATTTATCTGTGCTACAGGCTGCCTTGGCGAGAAGCAAGAGCCACAGCAGCATTCTACTGTTTTACAGGTGGTAAGGAGCCTTGGATTGCAGAAATGCTGGGGCGGGGGCCATTTTAAGAGTCGTGGAGGAACTCACCTCCTTCCCTCTTCCATTCATCTGACCTTTTGTTTTTCCATCTCCGCTGCTCCATGGAGAGGCTTGTGGATACACCGGAAGGAGGCAATGTAACCATTGTGGAACTCACAAGTTTCCTCTTTATTAGAGGGAAAAAGAAATTTTGCAAAGGCTGGGAAGTATAGGCTTATGGCTTTAATCCCAGCACCAGGGAGGCAGAGGCAGGCAAGATCTCTTTGAGTTCGAGGCTGGCCTGTCTACAGAGTGAGTTATAGGACAGTCACGGTTATACAAAGAAACCCTGTCTCAGAAAGAAGGAAAGAAAGAAAGAAAGAAAGAAAGAAAGAAAGAAAGAAAGAAAGAAAGAAAGAAAGAAAAGAATCAACCAACCAAAACTCTGCTAGGGTTGGGGAAATAAGTGTGGTGTGATGGGCACACATCTTAATACTCAGGAGGCAGGGGCAGGCAGATCTCTGCGAGTTCAAGGCCAGGCCTGGTCTACATAGTTCCAGGCCTCCAATTAAAACAAAAAGTTGAGGAAATCAAGGGTCACTTTCTTTTAAATTGAAAACTTCTATGGCTCCTTCCTTAGAAATTTGTTCTGACGGTGGTGGCACACATCTTTAATTCCAACACTAGGGAGGCAGAGGCAGGTGGATCTCTGTGAGTTTGAGGTCAACCTGGTCTACAAAGTCAGTTCCAGGACAGCCACGGCTATACATAGAAACCCTGTCTTGGAAAGAGAAAGAGGGAGAGAGAGAGACAAATGGTGGGGGGAGAGAAATTGTGTTTGTTTGTTTGTTTGTTTGTTTGAGACAGGGTCTCTCTGTGTAGCCCTGCCTATCCTGGACTAGCTTTGTAGACCAGACTGGTCTCAAACTCACAACAATGTGCCTGCCTCTGCCTGGGTGAGTGCACTGGAACTCTGCTGTATGTGATGAGTAACTGGTAGTGACCACTACGAACCCTCCTATAGTCTGAATGCCTTATTCCCCTCCCCACTGAAGCCTAATCTCTTTGTAACTAGACACGACCTTGAACTTCTGACTTTCCTGTTTCCACCCCCTTTGTGTTGGGATCACAGGTGTGCACCTGCGGACCTGGCTTATGTGGAGGTGCTGGTCTTTGGACCCAGGGTTTCGTGCCTGTTCAGGAAGCACTCTCTCTGACATCTAGCCTATAACCCTAGTTGCTTTTTTTTTTTTTTTTTTTCTATTTTCCTTCTAAAACAGCAGGAACACTGTGGTCTCAAGCTCATGGTACTCGTTTTCCCCTGGTGCCTGGAACACTTCTCTACCAAAGAGCCATCAGTCTTCACCCATCACTTCATTCTTTCTGTACTCAAACATTGACCCCTGGGAAAACCACATAGCACTCTGTAACTAGCTTACCTGAAACAATTATTCTCTCCCCCTCTCTCCCGCTGATTTTTCCCAACAGCACTAAGGACCCATGGACAGGTGGCATGCTTGTATCTAACTTACCCACTGCTCCCTTCCCCAGAGGCTCATCCTGGCCATGACATGTATCTGAGGATGAACTCATTTATCTCAAGGCTCAGTCCATAAAACCCACATTTTGTCAGGAGCCATCTTTGCAGTGACATAGGGAGCAGGATCTGGATCTGAACACCCCGGCCTTTGAACTCTGGATCTGTGCCGAGTACTCCTTGCTGAGATTCCTGGTGATCTAGTTCTTTACCTGTGAAAGAGCTTGTTTGTTTGTTTTGTGAGACACGATATTACCATGTAGCTCTAGCTGGTCTGGAACTTGTTCTATAGACCAGGCTGGCCCTGAACTCACAAAGATCTGTCTGCCTCTGCCTTCTAAGTACTGGTGAATTCCATATATATATAAAATATATGTTATATATGTATTGTATAGGTGATCCTGCCTATGACAAAAACTTTGTCTCAACTCTTTGACAAATACGATAATGATTAGGGGCTGGGCATAATCTCAGTACTTAGGAGTTAGAAGTAGGATCAGGAGTTCAAAGCCAGCCTTAGTTACAGGAGAGCATCTCAAAAAAGAAGACAATGTCTTGCAAATGGTAGATGACTTTATTCAAGGTAAGTACTTAAGGAGTGACAGGAAAGACGGGTACGGGTGAGGAGCACCTGTGATCTCAACAGCAGAGAGGACGTTCAGTTGGAGGCTAGCCTGGGCCACATAGCAAGCCCTTGTCTCAGAAAACAAAACAAGTGTCAGGAAGTCTTCTTGTGCAGTGGGCGCCGGCAGCCTGCCCACTCGCTCATATTTATGTCCCCATGGGAGGACTTTGAAATGAGGCTTAAAATCTTTCATCAGATAAAAGGAGTTATGAGAACTGAAAAAAGCAGGCGCCCCTAAGCTGTGATCTGCTCAGGGCGGCAGTGTGGAGAATCTGCATAAACAGATGTCGTGAGAGCTGATGTCTGCCAGGGCACAGCCTCACCAGGCGCTGCAGCTGCAAGCCCTTCTCTGTGCCTTTGAAGGACGGCGTCCTTCCCTTCCCCAGCACTGCTTAGGTGCACTGTGGAGGGACAGCCATAGCACGATAGTGAAAACAGTTGTCTCCCTCCGTCAGTTTTCAGCTTCCCCTTGAAGCCTTACATTTCTCGTTTTAAGTTTGTTTTCAAAGTTCTCTTTCCATGCAAATAAACAGGGGCCCAGAAATGAAAGGATTTAGCTTTTCACCCCTTGAGCTTCTAGGGAAAGAGCACCCGGGGCGGCTTTGTGGGATGCTGGATCCTTCAGCCAGTGGATTTGCCTCCAAAGGGGATCCTGACCTCTGCGCAGTTTCTCTGCTCTGTTCCTAGTAGGTCCTGCAGGAGAGAGCTGCCTCCAGTTAGTCACTGCTCTATAGCTGTGAAGAGGCACCATGGCCAAGGCAGCTCTTAAAAAACACGAAGCACTTGATTGGGGGCTGGCTTACAGGTTCAGAAGGTGAGCTCATGGTCATCATGACAGGGAGCAGACAGTCAGGGCGCTGGAACAGTTGCTGAGAGAGTTTTACATCTGATCCTCAGGCAGCAGGCAGAGAGAGACTGGGCCTGGTGTGAGCTTTCGAAACCTCAAAGCCCACACCCAGAGACACACAGCCTCCAACAAGGCCACGCCTCCTAGTCCTTCCCAGACAGTTCATCAACTGGGGACTCAGTATGCAAGTATATGAGCCTATGGGGTCCATTCTCATTCAAACCACCATGCTTAATTATCAGTGTTTCCTGCCCTTCAAAGTAACTCATTATAGAGCGTCTTTCAGGGCTTCTGTGCAGAATCCACAGAATTTTTCTGTTAGGTTTCCCCATCTAGGCTGTTACTGTTGCCATCCTGGGTGATGAGAGGAGGCTTCAATCCACCCCCACCCATCTATCTCTTCACCCATCCATCCATCATTTGTTCATTCACACTGGGCACCTGACACAGGCCAGGCCTGGTGCCTCAGAGCACCTGTTCTTAAGGCCTCCTTTTTAGTAGGGAGGATAATGAGCTGAATCCGGCAAAAGAGAGACCAGCAATCAACTTACAAATCAGCTTAGAATACCTGTTGTGTTATTTATTTTTGTCATCGATATGACAAAGTATCTGACAAAAGTAACTTAAATAAGGGTCTGCATGGCTCATAGTTTGAGGGGACATCCCATCATGGCAGGGAAGGCATGGCGGCAGGAGCTAGCGGGTAGTGGGTTCCATCACGTCCACAGTCAGGAAGCGGAGAGATACGAGCACTGTGTTCAGATGGCCTTCCCGTTTTATTCAGCGTAGGACTCTAGTGCAGGATGCGATGCCCCCCACACATTCAGAAAGGCTCCCCACTTCACCCTGTCTAGGAACGCCTACACAGACACGCCCAGAGGCCTGTTTCCCAGGTGACTCTAGATCTTATCAAGACTATTGACTATTGATATTAACTATTGATAATAACACCTGCTATTGTGTTGGCAATGAATTAGTTATAATTACCCCAAGAGGCCAGTTCTCAGGCAATGCTTGTTACAGACTGGGTACCAACTGAAGGACTAAGATTGCTTCCCGTCACTATGGCTGTGCCACCTAAGCACTAAATACAATGTGGAAGCTTTGCGGCCAAGCCTGGTGGGCAGGCCCATCACCCCAGTGGTTCCACAGAGCCAAAGGAAATGTAGAGCTCTCTTGTATGTGGTTCCTTGTGATTTGGGGATCCTTCCTTCCTGCCAAAACAGGCAACCCAGAGACAGAGCTGCATGCAGTGGACGGTACTGAAAAACGATCCCACAACAATGGAGCTGCATTTGGGCCAGACTCACATTCTTTGAAAGATGCTTTCTTGGTTATGATTTAAAAATTACATTCTAACCCAACATGGTAACACATGATTTCAACCTCAGCATGCAGGAGCCAGAGGCAGGCAGATCTCTGTGAATTGGTGCCCAGCCGGGTCTACAGAGCAAGTTCCAGGACAACCAGGGCTACATAGAGAGGCCCAAACAAAACCCAAATCAAAACCAAACAAAAAATTAAAATATGCTCTGAGCCAAGTAAGGCGATGCAAACTTTTAGTTCCAGTGCTTGGGAGGCAGATGCAGGTAGATCTCTGTGGGCTTGGTCTACATAAGGAGACTTTGTCTCAGAACAAAACCAAACACAACAGCAACAAAATAACTGTTTGAGAATAGTAGGGTTATTTTCTTGAGATTGACATGGTTTCTAAAAATGGGCACAGGAACTTAAAAAAGAAAAGAAAAGAAAAATAACGGGGCGTATTGTAAGCAGTTTTCAGTGAATCAAAATGTTTTTTTAATTTAAGCATTTGTGTGTGTGTGTGTGTGTGTGTGTGTGTGTGTGTGTGAAGGAGACACAGACTGGCTCACAGGATGGTCTAGGTCATCCAACAACAGCTGTCTCACACTGGAGAGGCTGAGAACTTGGTAGGTATTCGGAACATGGTCTATGAGGCTGAATGTCGCAAAAATCCCAATTTGGTGCTTTGGCCCTGGAGGAGTCCCAGGGAGCTGCCAGACTTCAGGCTACACAGGAATCCTGAAGAACTTAGCTCTAAGATCTGTGAGGGAATGTTGCAGTGATGGGCTAGAAAAAAAAAAAAAAACCTGGTGGACCAGGTGAACTTGCTAGCCAGGGTGAGGGCAAGCAAAGAGCCTGCAGTGTTCTTACTAAACCAGCGTGGAAAGTGGAAAGGAAGCTGCCACTTCCTTCTGGGCCTTTCTGCACAGACCAGGAGGGGCCTGTATGAGGTGATGAGTGTCAAGAGGTTGGGTGTCATCTTGGAGACTGGCTACCACAGTAGTGACAACAGTATGTTTCAGAATGTTGTCTGTGCTCTACCACTGAGCCACATACCCAGGGCCTCGTTTTTTAGACAGGGCCTCATCCTGTTGCCCAGTTGAGCTTCTTCTGTAGCCCAGGTTAGCCTAAACCTGTGATTCCCTTTGGAGTCTCTCAGACTCCAAAGTAGCTAGGAAGACAGGCCTGCTTCAGTCAGCCTGGCTAGCAGAAGACAGACCTTGAGGAGAAGGTCAGCTTCGATTAGCTTAGCTAATGTAGGAGATGATTGTTTTGGTTGGAAAGACATTCTGGGAACTGGCACCAATTCCCTTCAGGCCAAAAAACAAGAAACCTGGCGTTAGGTCAGCTTCCATCTGGATTTGGATCTTGAGATTCAAATTAGCTTGAAAAATTGACTTGATGAGCAGATACTGAGCCCAAATACATGTGCTTCTAGACTTTAACATGTAGGAATGGGGTCAGTTAAGTGTCTAAATTCCTTGAGGGTATTTGTTTAACTGGACTGTGGTTGGTACACATTTGTAACGCAGAACTTTGGAGTCTGAGGAAACAGGACATAAAGTTTCAGGTCATGTGGCACTTGTATATATGTGCATGTGTGTAATATGTATGTATACGTACACACACATATACATGGATGTGTCTATATACATTATACATACACAATGCTTAGGCTCAGCGGGGATAGTTCCACTGCAAGTACAAGTTTAACGTGTACAAAGCCCTTGGGTTTAATCTCTATGATCAAATAAAGCTTCACACAGAAAACTTGGTCTTTGGGTACTTGTAACTGTGTTTAGAATATTTTTTTCCTGATGGAAGGACATAATGTGTTGGCCATTCCCACTCAGTTGTTTACTCTTTGTGGACCCTGGGATTGAAGCAAGGGTCCGACACGTGCTAGGCAAACACCCTACCACTGAATGCTCAGCCCTTTCTGTATTAAAGACCCCGGGATCCCAGGCCCTGTTCTGCTTCTGAGTGGCCACTGAGCATGTGCCTTCAGAACCCACAAGGAACAGAGAGCTCTGTCTCCCTGCTTCCCACCCACAACCATGATGAACATGGACAATCCTAGAACCCAAGGACCTGACAACCATGCCACACGACAGCTTCCTCTGCCTGTCCGAGAACTACCAGACGAAGTACTATTTCTACCATGGCCTGTCTTGGCCCCAGCCCTCTAACATTGCAGAGGATGAGAATGGGAAGATTGCGGGCTATGTCTTGGCCAAAATTGAAGAGGACCCAGATGACGTTGACATATCACCTCACCGGCTGTGAAGCGCTCATACTGGCGCCTTGGCCTGGCTCAGAACCTGGTGGACCAGGCCTCTGGAGCCAGGGTAGAGAACTCCAGTGCCAAGCATGTCTCCCTGCTTGTTAGGAAGAGTAACTTTGGTTTACAGGCAGGTGGATTTTACTTGTTTCCTGGGCATGGGTTGCCTGTCCATGGAATGATAATGCCCTAGGGCTTGTGCTCTGTGCACTAAGAGCAGGAAACTGATGTGCCAGGTGATGCCAGATAGAGAGTCATTCAGAGTAGACCTTTATTTTTTCTTTTAATTATTATCATTATTATGGTTGTTATTACTTAGATGTATGTTGTTTTTATTTATATGTATGTGTGTGTCTGTGTATGTGCATGTGTCTAAGCATGTCAGAGGCATGTCAGATCTCCTGGAGTTGAAGTTAAAGGCAGTAATGTGGGTCCTGGGTGCTGGGAGTAGAACTCAGGTCCTTTGTAATAACAGTACATGCTCTTGACAGCTAAGCTAGCCCTCCAGCCACCACTTCTTCCTTCCTTCCTTCCTTCCTTCCTTCCTTCCTTCCTTCCTTCCTTCCCTCCCTCCCTCCCTCCTTTTTTTTTCCTTTCCTTTCCTTTCCTTTCCTTTCCTTTCCTTTCCTTTCCTT